>NC_047055.1:14057802-14374231 GCF_011762595.2 Tursiops truncatus
CCTTTATTGTGTTACTTTTCAGTTTTAGTACCCCCTTGAGTATTTCAGAGATGGTCTATGAATGGTAAATCTGTGAGTATATATTTGCCCTCATACTTGAATGTCAGTTTGCCTAAGAACAGGACTTACCAAAGAGACTGCTAATTGCCTAACCAAAGTCCAGTTTACCCTTTTTCCTCAGGAACTAAACCTCAATTTTCAGCACAGTACACTGCTTCTTGGAGTAAATACTATATTTTTCAATCTTTTTTCAGCCAAGTGTGGCCACAAGATCAAGTGCTGGCCAATGAAATTATAGTAAATACTGTGTGGGACTCCTAGGAAGCCTCCTTAAAGAGTACTGTCAAAACTGGGAGGAGTGTCCATTTTACTCTTCCTCCCCTTCCTTCATCTGGCTGTTTAGAATATGGGTAAGATGGCTGGAGCCCCAGCAGCTACATTAGACTGTGACATAAACTGTGGATAGAAGCCATACTTCGAGAATGGTGACAACAGAAAGACAGAAGGAGCCTGAGCACTGATAATTTCATGAAGCTGGGTTGATCTTACATGCCTCAACTTTTCTCTGACAGTTTCCATCTCTTTGCTTTATATTTGGGGAGATTTCTTCCACCTGAGTTTCCAAAAACGAATTCCTTTTTTAGCCACACCCATTCTATTATTCATCCATTTTGCTGAATTTTTTATTTTAGCAGTGAGGTTTTTAATATCTGAAGACACTCTCCTACTCTCTGATTGTAGACTAAATATTGTAATAAGCTCTTATTCTTCCTCTTGTTCAGCTCTGCTCCAAATGGATATTTAATATTCATAGATTGAGTAGAATCAAAAGCTTTTGAATTCTGGATCTCAACTTCCAAATTACTCTCTGGTGCTCTATCTCTGTGAGCTCCTTGGGAATAGAGAAAATAGGAGTTGCTGAGTTAGTACTTATGTTAAATTCACTGGTAAAGATTTTTATTGAAGAATCAATTAGCGGAAAAGATACTTAAATATCCATGTCATCCTCCTCTAAATAACTTCAGGTTTGGGGTTTGAGGATGTGAACTGATAAATAGTTATCACCTAATAAAAAACAAATAACCATTCATCATTCTGGCAGAGGAATTGATAAGCTTTTTTTGTAAAGGGCCAGATACTAAATATTTTTGGTTTTGCAGGCCATACAGCCTCTGCTGCAATTACTCTGCCACTGTAGTGTGAAAGCAGCCATACACAATACATAAATAAACGGATGTGTTCCGATAAAACTTTCCTTAAGAACAGTAACATTTGATTTCATATAATTTTCAATTGTCATGAAATATTATTCTTCCTTTTATTTGTTTCAATTATTTAAAAAATGTAAAAACCATTTTAGCTAGCTGGCCGTACAAAATCAGGTAGCAGGCTGGATTTGGTCTGCAAGCCATAGTCTGCTGACCTCTGTTCTAGCTATTATTTTCAATGCCTGTTTTGGCCAGATAAATCCTGCAGTGTTTATAGCTCTCTTCTTCTTTCACCTCAATTTCCCCATCAACTAATGGATGTTTGGGAAGGGATCATAGGTGTTTCCTTTCTGTTATTTCCTTTCTACTCAGCCTCATTTGGGCCAATTTACATGCATATTGAAAGCCTATGGACTGGCCCCAGCATTATTGCTTTACTTTGACTCTGTTTTTCCTACTATTTCATTTTTAACCCAGCAGTGATGTAAGCTACATACATACATGCACATACACACACACACACACACACACACACACACACACACACACACACACACACACACACAGAGGGAGGTTAAGAGAGATATTGAGATAACTATTTTTCCTTATTACTATGAGAAATTGGGGTGGCTGGGTCCATCAACATTTTGAATTTTGGTACTCCAGACAATGAATAAAGTCTGTCCCTTTACAAGAAAGGCAGGCAGTATGTCCTAATCCCAGAACTGTGAATTTTAGAGTCAAAAAGGATTAGAATATTCATTCATGCAGATCATTCCGTCTGATGGACCTTAACTACTTCTCATGTTGTGCTTCAAACCAGAAACATTTCTCTTCAGAACATGGGTTCTGGTATTTGAGGACTGAGAATTCTAATCCTTCATTGCACTAATTCCCTTAGCCAGCTGGGCTTTACTTTTCTAGTTTTACTTTTCTGAAATAAGGCCAGCCAATTTAATGATAAATAATAATGATGATGATAATAATAAGGGAGCCAACTTCCCTAGCCAGTGTTGTTAAGGAAATGAGGAGAAAGAATGTGAATTTCATGAAAATGTTTGCCAAAGCACATTGTTCCTTTGCACCTCATATCATATTTGCTTAAGAATAAATGATCTGATGTCAATAGTTTTTATTGTCCAAACAACAAGGCATTTGTAAAGGGTTCAGCCTTATTCTCTTTTTGACACATCCTTAGTAGAATAGAATTAAGGTAAATCTGTGAAGAAAGCAGACGCAGTTGCTTCAGGCTGGGCCACATTACTGAGGTCACCATGAGTGCCAGCGTCTGGTCCTCAGTGTAACAAATTCAGTAACTTGATTTTTATGGCATTCACACTGCGGTGATCAGGCTGCAGGGGACTGACTCATGCTAACCAAATTTACAGGGGACTAACTGATTAAACAGGAAGCCAATTGATTAATTTATACTGAAAAATAGAACTGCCAGCTAGCCAGTGCATTCTCTGCCAGAAGAAAAGACAATTTGAAAAACCAAATTAAAGTCCAAAGGTTGTTTGAAGAGCATAGAAATCCGGACAAGAGTTATTAGATGGATTTAAAGTACAGTCACCACGCTATGGCAGCCTGATGAGTTCTGCTTCTCTAATGGAGTGAAAAACCTTTCCAGCAGATCCCAGGATTTATGTTAACTGATTAGGGACCCCTCTCTTACGGCCACTGCTGGAGACACACTGACTATAAGTTACGCTACAGAACTCCTTTTTCAAGTCTCTAAGAAAACTGTGTGATATGAACCATAGCCCAGGACACACAAACAATATTCTGTTGCCACCACCCAATGGACCAAATATTTCTACATCAAAGTCCACTCCTTTCCCTAAACTGTTTTTCCTATAATCTTAGTCTATTCTTTGAAAATTTCCTGCCCCTTCTAGCTCTAATTGAAATTCAGCTCTCCCCTGAGAATGTCCTTTCTCCCGTTGCCTTCTTAGGTGATGGTTTTCTTTTTCTACCAAACTCCCCCATATTACTGAATCTGGAGGTGGCTTAGGTGTCCGTCTTGTTTTCTATTGCCATTTCCAGACAATTCTTCCCTCCAGCAAAACACCTTCATTTTGAATCCTGTGTCATCAGGTCAAACCACTTACAATGCCCACCTTGTTGCAGTCACCCACAGAGCACCGATTCCTCGAATATTTTAGCTCTTGGCACACTGTCACTCTCTCCAATGCTGCATCTGCCTTAATTCCTGGCGATTTCAATAATGCACACAGATAATCCTACCTGAAGCCTGAACTCTTGGTTTCTGGACCTCTTCTTCTCCAGTGACCTTGTCCTCCCCTACCATTTCAGCCACTCACTCTCATGACCAAACCCTAGAGTTAGTCATTACCAGTAACTACACTGCCTCCATGATCTGAATTTTATGCATCCCACTACCCCACCACCACTTCTTATTTTTTCCACTCCTTCCCTCTAGTACCCCATCTCCGGCAATCCTTCAATCCAATTAGGACCTATAATTCATTAATCCTCTCACCTTTTCACTATTTCTTATCCCTCGTAGCCTTCACTTCCTTCAGTACACAGCTTAGATTCCATGGCCAATCACTGTAATTTCTCTCTTGTATATATCTATACCCATGACTCCCTTGCCCTTGTCTTGCTTCATCATACCTATCTGGCAAAGTCTCCACTCTTTTTTTTTTTTTTTTTTTGGCTGTGTTGTGTCTTTGCTGCTGTGCAGGCTTTCTCTAGTTGCAGCGAGCGGGGGCTACTCTCTGTTGCGGTGCGCCGGCTTCTCATTTTGGTGGCTTCTCTTGTTGCGGAGCACAGGCTCTAGGCACGTGGGCTTCAGTAGTTGTGGCACACGGGCTCAGTAGTTGTGGTGCACGGGCTTAGTTGCTCCGCAGCATGTGGGATCTTCCAGGACCAGGGCTCGAACCTGTGTCCCCTGCATTGGCAGGCGGATTCTTAACCACTGCACCACCAGGGAAGCCCCCTCCGCTCTCTTTTAATCAGATTTTCTGCCTCCTCTAAACCTGCATCTGTGCAGCTAAACATGCCTGGGGAAAATATACCGAATGCCTACTGGTCTCACTGTAATTTCACGACCACTATCCTCAAGTGGACCTTTAATGCTGCTCAGTAATTTTATTACATTTACTCATTCATTCATTCTTCCACTCTTCTATACAAGTAATACCTTACTTTCTTCCCCAACCTCCAGCACCTCCCTCATCCTTCTTCTCAGCTGATGACCTTCTTTAATTCACTAGAAATTAGAAGCAATCAGATGAGATGTTGTTTCCCATACTCTCACCACCAGCTGACCTCCATCTGTGTACACACACTGCCCCCCACCATTACTATAAATGAACTCTCTGTGCTCCTAGTTAAGACCAACTCCCCAACTTGTGCACTCAACCCCAACCCATTTCACCTACTTAAAGACAGGCTTCCACCAATTCACTTTCCTCTCCTACATCATCAATTTTTCCATCTTTACTGGATCAACTCATCAGCATACAAAGATGCAGTTATGTCTCCCATCTTAAAAAATGCTTTTAATTTTATATTGCCCTCCAATTACTACCCATTTTTTCAATTCCTCTCCTCCAATTCTCTCTTAAACCCACTGTGATCAGACTTTCATCTCCACCACTTCATTAAAGCTACCCTTGTTAAGGTTACCAATGACTTCCACCTTGATGACTCCAGTGGTCACCTCTCAGTCCCTACTGTATCTGATTTACCAGAAGCATTTGACTCTCTGTACTACTTCTTCCTCCTGGAAATATTTGCTGTGGTTGGCCTCCAGGACTCCATATTCTCCTGGTCCTCTTCCACCTCACTGGCCTCTCCTTCTCAGTCTCCACTGCTGCATCATCCTCACCTCCCTCATTTTTCAGTACTGGAATTCCGTGGCAATCATTCCTTGGGCCTGTTATTCTCTCTCTACACTCACTCCTTTAGTGATCTCATCCAGCCTCATGGCTTTAAATGCCATCTACACGGTGACAACTCCCAAAGTTATATCTTCAGCCTAGATCCCTTTCCTGAATTTCAGACTCATGTATCCAATTTCCTACACTCCAGAGCTCCACTCAGATATATATATTTGACATCTCAAGATCAACATACACAAAATCAAACTCTTGACATACCTTCTCCACACATGTCTATTGCTGAAACCTGCTCCTCCTGTGGTCTTACTATATCGGTAAACGGCATCTCCACCCTTCCAGTTTTTTCAGGCCCCAAACCTTGGCATCACCTTTGATTCCTCCCTTTCTCAGATACTCACATGCAATTATCAGTAAACTCTCTTGACTCTCCTCCAAAATATAACTAGAATCTAACCTCTTCTTACCACGTCCCTTACTACCACCATGGTCTGAACCACCATCATCTCTTGCCTGGATTATTGCAATACCTTCCTAACTGGTTTTCCTGCAACACTTACCTCATTACAGTTTATTTTCAACACAGCATACAGAGTCGATTTGGTCAAAATGAAAAATTAGATCATGTCCCTCTGCCCAAAACTTCCCCAAAGCTTCCTATCTCCCTCAAAGTCAAAGCCAATGTCCTTGCAATGGCTTATAAGACTCTACATAACCTCATTCACTCTGTTCCAGCAGCCCTGGCTTCTCCGTTCTTTATGCAACATATCAGGCAGCTCCTGCCTTAGGGACTTTGTCCTAACTGTTTTCTCTGCCTAAAGCGGTCTTCTCCCAGGTACCACTGTGGCTCACTCACTCCTCTCTTTCAGGCTTTACATACATGATACATTATTTTATTTTTTTAAATTAATTTATTTATTTTTGGCTGCATTGGGTCTTCATTGCTGCACGCAGGCTTTCTCTAGTTGCAGCGAGCAGGGGCTACTCCTCGTTGCAGTGCACGGGCTTCTCATTGTGGTGGCTTCTCTTGTTGCAGAGCACGGGCTCTAGGCGCGGGCTTCAGTAGGTGTGGCACATGGGCTCTAGAGTGCAGGCTCAGTAGTTGTGGCGCATGGGCTTAGTTGCTCTGCGGCATGTGGGATGTTCCCAGACCAGGGCTCGAAACTGTGTCCGCTGCATTGGCAGGCGGATTCTTAACCACTGCACCACCAACACACCACTGGAAGCCCTGATACACTATTTTAAATTGCTCCACACAAACCCAGAATTCTCTATCTTCTTCCCTGCTTTTTAAAAAAAATTTATTAACTGCTTTATTTTTTCTTCATTGCATTTATTTCCATCATACAAACCATATATTCTACTTATTTGTCTTGTTTATTGTCTGTTCCCCACTACCACCACCATCTCCACTAGAATATAAGCTACATGAGGGCAGGGGGTTTTGTCTGTTTCATTCACTTCTGTATCCCCAGAGCCTAGAAGGACACCTAGATCACAGAAAGAACTTAAGAAATATGTTTAAGGCAGGGAGGGAGAATAGACATTTAAAGGGCAAAGGATTTTGGTCTATTTTGTCTCTACGGGAAATTTTCACATGAATTAAATCAGTTTCTTGGGAATACATATATATTTTGTCATAGAAATAATGGTACACAACATTGTTATTAAAAGTAATAGCTCTCTAGGGGCTTCCCTGGTGGCGCAGTGGTTGAGAGTCCGCCTGCCGATGCAGGGACACGGGTTCGTGCCCCAGTCCGGGAAGACCCCACATCCCGCGGAGTGGCTGGGCCCATGAGCCATGGCCACTGAGCCTGTGCGTCCGGAGCCTGTGCTCCGCAACGGGAGAGGCCACAACAGTGAGAGGCTCACGTACTGCAAAAAAAAAAAACACAAAGAAACAAAAAATAATAAAAGCAATAGCTCTCTAAATGCAATACTGTGTCCTATATTGGATCCTGAAACAACAAACGGACATTAGTGGAAATCCTAATAAGGTCTGCAGTTTAGTTAATAGTAATATACCAGTATTGGTTTCTTAATTATGACAAATGTACCTAATAAGGTCTGCAGTTTAGTTAATAGTAATATACCAGTACTGGTTTCTTAATTATGACAAATGTACTATGGTAACGTAAGATGCTAACATTTGGAGAAAAATGGGTAAGGGGATCTGAGAACCCTCTCTGTATTGCCTTTACATTTTTCCTGCAAATTTAAAACTATTCAAAAATGTTTTAAGTTTATTATGTGCATGTGGGCTAGGTAGGATAACGAGCCCCCCAAATTTCTACATCCTCACCCTTGGAACCTGTGAATACGTTAGGTAATGTGGAAAAGGGGAATTAGGTCACGGATGAAATTAAGATTGCTAATAAACTGACCTTTATTTGTGGGGAGAGTATCCTGGATTATCCAGGTGAGTCCAGTGTAATCACAAGAGTCCTCAAAAGTGGAAGAGAAGAGCAGAAGGGAGAGAAAGGAAGATTTACTATCAAAGAATGCTCCAAGAGACACAACATTGCTAGCTATGAAGATGGAGGAAGGAACTAAGAATGCAGGAAGGCTTTAGAAGCTGAAAAAGGCAAGTGAACAGGTTATCTGCTAAAGAGAGAATCAGAAGGGAATACAGCCCTGCTGACACCTTGATTTTAGCCCATTGAGACCCAGTTCAGATTTCTAACCTACAGAAATCGTGAGATTAAAAATTTGTGTTGTTTTAAGACACTGAGTTTGAAGTCATTCGTTATGGCAGGAACAGGAAAGTGAATATACATAATCTGTAGTTATTACTACAACCCAGAAAGGTAGGTATCATCTCCATTTTATAGAATAGAAAACTGAGCTTCACAAAAACTAAGGTCACAGAGCAAGTAAGTCACAGAGCTGGGACTCAAACCACGTTCTGACCCTTAATTTATGCTCTATTATCAACATGCTGCCTCTCTAGTTAGGGTCTAAGGCTTGGCCCACAAATCCCTATTTAACCCATAGGATGGCCCAAATACCGTATGTCCAAAAGTTTTAAAAAAAAAAAAATTTGAAAAACAAAAAGTATATTTTAGGGCTTCCCTGGTGGCGCAGTGGTTGAGGGTCCGCCTGCCGATGCAGGGGACGCGGGTTCGTGCCCCTGTCCGGGAAGATCCCACTTGCCGCGGAGCGGCTGGGCCCGTGAGCCATGGCTGCTGAGCCTGCGCGTCCGGAGCCTGTGCTCTGCAACGGGAGAGGCCACAGCAATGAGAGCCCCGCGTACCGAAAAAAAAAAAGTATATTCTAAAAGGGCATATGTAGATACTTTAAAAAATACATATGCACCAGTTCTCTATCATGTTCTAATACCAGCAAATGAAATGTCATATACTTGCGTAAGTAGTGTTTGTTTTTCTTGAAGACTGCTTAAAGTAAGTCAGATTAATTAAGAAAAATAAGGAGGTAGACGAGACTTCTGTGGCGAAGCTGAAGGTGAGTTTGGGCCATTTTCCAGGGCTTTAGAGATTGAGGGCACTGGGGGTTTTTTTGTTTGTTTTGTTAATGTCTAATTTTACTTCAAAGCTTATGGATACGGATGCATCACTAGCGCTGCTCTTACCTAGCCTTGATCACGATTGTTTTCAGCTCACAAAAGAACATTGCTTTCACTCAGAAACAACGAAAAAATTGCCCCAAGCCTCAAAGCAAAATTTCGTAATCCATTTTGTTTACTCTCTCCTAGGTCCTGGGTTTCTCAGTTTGTTTTTGTCTTGGGCTCTGTGGTTTTCTATCTCCGCTTAAGATATGGGTATTTGTGTTTGGAGTTGGCAAAGTACTTTCTTCTCCATTAACTCAGTTTGATTTTGCTATTCTCGAAAACCCTTTGAGGCAGGCAAAATAGGTATTACTATTCACATTTTATAGATAAGTAAATCAAACTCAGAGAGATGGAGCTGGGACGCAAATCCAAGAGAGTCTAAAGTGAGTTCTCTTTCCACCACAACCTGCTACTTCATCCCCAAGTATGGAGCCATGCTCCACTGGAGCCTAGGTTGAGGAAGAGCTGAAAATGAGGAGATGCTGTCCCCATGGAGGAAAATTTTGAGGAAGGAAAAACCAGGAGAACAATGATGCTGTTGTTCCTATAGGGAGTGAGAGAGGGAGAAGAAAAAGACGGTGCTTATGGGATCAGGGGATGAGCGCGTGGGTCAATCATCTATGCCACTGATGGACGGTAGATGGGGAAGGTGGGGGCCCAAGGCATGGGAAGGAAAGGAGATTCACAGTTGGCAGCATCAGAGGGGAAAGCAGAAGGTAGGGAAGCCATTCATAAGTAATGGATGTTCATAATTTGGGATTCATCTGTAAGGGATGTTTATAATTATAAGCTGGGGATAGACTCCCTGAGGAACTACTGAAGCAAACTACACGCAAGCTCTGTAAACTGTAGATCGGATTCTAACAGATCTCCCTAGTTTCACTTTCTAGCCCATCCTTGCTTCCAAATGCAGACCAAAGGCAGTTCCCCTGGGCACTGGGAAGCAAGGGCCTTTAGGTCTGGAGCCCATATTTACCCTTCAGTCTCAGCCACCCGAAGGCTGACTCAGAGCTGTCTCTGGATTATGTTTGCTGGGATTCCTGAACCAAACATTATTCACCTCTTGGGGCCCCATGCTGGGGTCAGTTAATCAGAGCTGCTCCGAATGGGAATGGTTCTCAACCTTTCGGAGATGTTTAGAGACATCTGCCTCAAGTTTACTAAATTCTCTTCACCTCTGTACTGTCGCCCCACCAACACCCACCCCCTCAATGACAACAAGGTCCCCCAGTACAATTTAGTCCTCAGCTTTCCTGGTAGCAAGAGGCTCATATTTTTGTAGACCTCATTGTATTTTCCAAACAAACATCAGCACATCTTCAACTTTCTATTTTAGTTACTTCTGGCTACTCAACTGAGATTTCCTTTTCGTCTACAATGTTACTGGAGGAGCACTTACAGCATCAGGATCGTGATATGATCTGTTTACTCCTACCTTTATAAAATCTTGTCTGAGAAATAACAGTGATAATCCTTATGCAAAACACTTAGCACAGTGTTTGGTGATTATCGTTACTTCTCAATAACATTTCTTCAATTTCAGGTCACCATACCCAAATCCATAGATTAATTTAGGGTGTTTTCTTCCTGATTATATGTATAAATACGTGAACCTCAAATCATGGGTTACTTCTTATAGAGTTTCCTATAGAACAATTAGCCCGGTCATGGCATGAAGGTTCTCATTACTTCAGTCCCAGAGCTCTCTCCTGTCTCCTGGCTGTCCTGTTCTCTTCCCTTTTGTCTTCATCATCCTTTGTTGTACACTGTAGGCCCCATCTGCTTTGGAGGAACCCCTCTGCATATCACCTATACATTTATGATTCTATCTGTCAAATAATTATTTTGGTTTCAAAATTAAATTTAATATGTGAATTCCAAGAACCGTACAGAACGGCTTCAGTTATCTGAAGGTGGGACTTCCAGCAGCTTTAACCATCTGGAACATGGCCTTAAGCCCAGAAAGAAATGCAAAATGTCTAGGAGCATGGAGGGCAGTAGCCATGCAAAAGCCTCCCTGCAGCCTATGGATTAGAATGGGTGTCAAGTATGAATATTTGTTTCACAAGTGTGACGGTCAGTTTTATGTGTCCACTTGACTAGGCCACAGTCCCCAGTTATTCCATCAACTACTAATCACAGTGTTGCTGTGACAGTATTTTGTAGATGTGGTTAACATCTACAATCAGTTGATTTTACGTAAAGGGAACTACTCTTGATAATCTGGGTGGGCCTCATCTAATCAGCTGGAAGAGCAAAACTGAAGGTTCCCTGAGAAACAAGAAATCCTGCTTGTGGACTGTAGTGTCAGCTCCTGCCCGAGAGTTTCCAGCCTGCCCTTCCTGATGGCCTGCCCTACAGATTTCAGACTTGCCTAGCCAGCCTCCATAATCATGTAAGCCAATTCATATATATATATATACATATTCACATATATAAAATATATGTTATATATAATATATAAACACACACATACATTCATTTGAAAATACATTAAAAGGGAGACAAGGAGGGGGATGTTTGAAGCTGACACACTAACAAGTGAAGTTAATAGGAAGAAAGAAGACGCCAGAATCATCAAATCATCATGAAAAAGGTTAACTTATGTTCAGCGTAGTAAAAACATAAATATGGGATACAATGCTTAAAGGAGCTTTCAAAATTCTGTCTGGGTTGACTATGAAAAATATGTCTTCTACGTTAAATGAAAGCCCAAGTTTAAAAACTTGAATCATTCTGATTTTGTAGGCTAAGTAAATGATTTTGTTCTTTATTCTAAGAGAAATGGTATGCCATTGAAGGATTTTGTGCAAGGGATAGCATGATCATATTTGTGTATCAATGTAATCACTCTGCCTTCTGGGTGGATATCAAACTAGAGGGAGATAAAATGGAAGTGGAGAGACCAATTAAGAAACTTGCAAGCACAGAGAACTATATTCAATATTCTATGATAAACCAAAATGGAAAAGAATATTTAAAAAATGAATGTGTATATATATTTATGCATATATATATATGTATAACTGAATCACTTTGCTGTACAGCAGAAATTGACACATTGTAAATCAAGTCTACTTCAATAAAAAATATTGATAAAATAGAAAAACTAAATAAATTAGATTCAAACCCCCAAAATAAAAAAATAAAACCTTAAAAAAATTTTTTTAAATAAAAATCACTCAAAAGAAAAAGAACTTGCAATGGTCCAGATCAGGTGAGAAAAGATGGTGGCTGGAACTAGAACTGTGGCAATGGCAATAAAGAGAAGTGGGCAGATATGGCTATATTTTGCAGGTTGAATTGATGGT
This sequence comes from Tursiops truncatus, assembly GCF_011762595.2. NCBI lineage: Eukaryota > Metazoa > Chordata > Mammalia > Artiodactyla > Delphinidae > Tursiops > Tursiops truncatus. The sequence goes on from NC_047055.1 coordinate 14,069,759, forward strand.
TGGGACTTCCTGAGGGACTGGCTATGAGGCTGAAAGGGTGGGATGTGTCACTGATGACTGCTAGGTTTCTGGCTAATAGAACAAGATAGATGAAGGTGTCATGAGCTGACAAAGAGAACACTGGAAGGCGGCCAGGTTTGGTTGAAGGGGATGATAGAGGAGAGAGAGAAAGAAAAGCATAAATTCTTTTGAAGACCTGTTTCATTGAAAGTTCTGGGAACCATCTAAGAGGAGATGTCAAGCTGGCAGCTAGATGTATAGGTCTGGATCTCAGAGCAAAGGTCTGGTCTGAAGATACAAACATGTGAGTCATCTGCCTATGGGTGGTAATTGAAACAGAGGCTGTAAATGAAATTACCTAAGGAGAGAGTATAGGGTAAGAAGAGATGAATAGCCTAGGACTGGGCACTGAGGAGCTTCAATGTTTAACAGCTGGATACATATGCCTGCTCATGATATAGGCTCAATAAATGTTTATTGAACTACCCTTATGAAAAAGGTAGTGATGCACCTGTTGTTGATGACTGCGCCTATAGAGAGCCCAAACACACATCTTTAAATGTCATAGTAGATTCCGGCCTGAAATAGCCTCCACCCACTTGGCACCAATCCAGCCTTTCCCACAGAGATCTGGGAGATTGCTGCTAGATCTGTTTCTCACTTGCTTTCTTCTGTAGCCCAAGATACAGTCCACGCAGGCTAGTTTACTCGTGTACTTTCTTTACACCCTTCCAAACTCTACCTTGTACCAAATGGAATTAGATAGCTAGAGTCCTAGTCCTGGTATTATGATTTAAAATAACTTTAGTTTTTTTAAAAGAAAAACACACAATATACATTTTATAAAACACCCATTGGCATTTTATGAAATTACTTTGACCACATCTCCATGACTTAATCAAATATTTACTGAATGCCTACTCTTTGCACAGCCCCGTGTGGAATAGGAGAAAAGCAAAAGATATAATCTCTACCTTTGAAGAACTTTCAGTCTATTTAGAGAAACAAGAGTAACACTTGTGACACGTGCAGAAAGAAATAAAAAAGACCACATGAATCAAGTGTATATGGCAAAGCACAGGGCACTAAGGTCTATCAGAGTTCCAAGCAAAGAGCTCTAATTTACACTCGCAGAATAAGGCCTCAGAGAGACTTGATGGAGTTGTGCTGCTCTCACAGCACCACTATTCTTGCTCGTAGGAGGAACTGGACAGAAAACATATTTGACAAGCATATCTCTAGGGGAGAAGGTTGCACAACCACCTGCAGAAACCAATTCAATCTCACATAATAGAATTTGAACTTCTTTTAAATGATTTAGGCCACTTGAGAGTTTTACAAGTCAGTTCCCAAATTAATTTAGCATTTATCTTCCAGACAGGCTATTACAGCTAACAATAAACTCCCGTTAAAGGAATTCAGATGAATGTGGCTGAGGAAAGGAGCTCCTCATTTCTCACCCCCCTTAACTTTCCTGCAGCAGTTGACACTGTTGACCCGCCACGCACGCTCCCCACTCTACCCAGCAACACACTCTTCTGGTTCCCTTCCGACCTCTCTGACGGCTAAGCCTGCAGCCCAGGATCGGGCACACAGTAGGCACTCAATATTTCTGAATGATCGAATGCTTCTTAGTCTCTTCTCCACTGACTCTTCTGCTTTCATCTAAGTTTCCATTTCTGGCTGTCTTCTCTTCTACTATACCTGCTCCTCATGAGTGATCCCACCCACTCCCACGGCTTCAGCTGCCACCTGTACTCTGACGACATCCCAATTGCATATCTCTATCTGTCCTCTAAGCCCCATCTTTCAACTGCCTATAGGAACTCTCCCAGGTGCGTTGCAGGCAATTCAAGGTCAATGTGTCCAAAGCTGAACTCATTATCTTTCTCCTTAAAGTTATATTCATTCCTGTTATGAGCGTAGGTTTACAGACCCACTATCCCTTCTGTCACTAGGGCTAAAACCTTCAAAAGCATCTTCAACCCCACACACACGCCCACCCCCAATGTCTAATCCTTGCCAGCTCCTATCAGTTTTCCCCCCATGTTATCTCTGGTAACTGTCTCTTCCTCATCATCCTCACTACCATGGCACCTTCACTGTTTAGTGCCTGGATTCTTGTCACTACTACCTCACTAGTATTCCCTACAACAATTCAACTCTCTAATTTATTTTTCACACTGTTATCAAAATATAACCGAAATCATGTCCCTCTCTCCAAAAATCGTTCTTTATTCTTATAAATCACTTTTTGGCTTCTATAGTTCTTTCATAAACTCTGTATCATTAAGAATGATTTTGGATGCAGGTAACAGAAACGCCAACTAACTTGTACAAATAGAGGGCTATTTTTCTCACATAAGACTAAGTCCAGAGGTAGGTGGTTGTTGGCATACGCTTATTAGTACCATCAAGGGCTCAGACTCTCTTCTGGTAGCTCTGCACTGCCATCCATCCTTAACATGTCGGCTTTTCATCTTCATTGCCGCCAGTAAATCAGCTACAAGATGGCTGTTAGAGCCCCAGGTATCAGGTCTGCATTCAAGGCAGAAACTAGGGTGAAGCAGACAGCATTGGCAATGTCTATATATTTTCTTCAGGAAAGAAAAACTCTGCTAGATGCCCCTCAGCGGCCTTTTGTTTATGTATCATTAGCCATAAGAATATTACTGTCATGTGGCCACCTTGAGCTCCAAGGGAGGCTAACCATGTATTCGGTTTTGCAAGCCTCTGTTGCAGATGCAGGCAAGGGGGACTGGGACTGGGAATAGATGTTGGGTTATTCGACCCACAGTGTCTGCCAAGTTCCCCTTTCATGTGATCAATACTAAAGCCTTATAAGTAGGATAATTATCTTCGTTTGCAGGTTAAGGAAATGTAGGTCCTGAGAGGTTAGGTGATTTGCCTAAGGTCACAGCTAGTTGGTGGCAGAGCCATCGATACTACTTGATGATTCCTACTGAGAGTTTTACCATGCACGGCTGTGTGAAATGAACTCTTATCTCAGAGAATAGTCTAAGCTCCACAGTACTGAAAGTCCTCAGGAATCTGACCCCAGGCTGCCTTTCCAGATTCATCTCTCATAACACCCCTCCACACTCCTTATGCACTGTCCGAATTCTTGGTTGCTCCTTGATCGCGGCAGATAACTGCAGGCTGCCATTCCTTTGCATGTGCTGATCCCTCAACTTGGAATGACCGTCCTTTTCTATCCTTGCCCCTAACGACACTCTGAGGCTTTGTTTATTGAATTGAATTCTTATGCATACCTCAAGATCCAGGTTAAATTCTGCTTCCCAGCTTAAGCATTCTTTAACTACATCAGTCATTATTCCTTCTTTCTGCCAGTAGCCCTAAGCTCTAGTATAGCACTTTCTTTTACTCCATCATGATAGTTGCTTCCTTTCCTACCTGCCTCTATCATTATCCCCTTGCAGGCTCCCGAGTTTTAGTTATCTCTGTATCCATGCCTCAAGCACCTAGTAAAGCATCAGGCAAAGAGAACTGGACCAGTAAGCATTTTCTTTGTAACAGCTTTATTGAGATATAATTCACATACCATGCAATTCACCCATATAACTCAATGGTTAGTTGTACAACAATCATCACAGTTTAAAAATGTTTCCATTACCTCAAAAAGAAATCTAATACCCTTTTAATATCACCCTACAATTCCCCACTGCCCCCTAGCCCCAGCCCTAAGCATCCACTAACCTACTTTCTGTCTCTAGAGAGTTGCCTATTCTAGACATTTCATATAAATAGAATCATATATGTGGTGTTTTGTGTCTGGCTTTTGCACTTAACATGTTTTCGAGGTTCATCCATGTTGTAACATGAATCAGTACTCTATTCCTTTTTTTTAAGTTAATTAATTTATTTACTTTTATTTTTGGGGGGGCTGCGTTGGGTCTTCATTGCTGGGCACGGGCTTTCTCTAGTTGCGGCGAGCGGGGGCTACTCTTTGTTTCGGTGAGCAGGCTTCTCCTGTTGCAGAGCACAGGCTCTAGGCGCACAGGCTTCAGTAGTTGTGGCACGCAGGCTTCAGTAGTTGTGGCTTGCGGGCTCTAGAGCGCAGGCTCAGTAGCTGTGGCGCACGGGCTTGGTTGCTCCGCGGCATGTGGGATCTTCCTGGACCAGGGCTCGAACCTGTGTCCCCTACATTGGCAGGCAGATTCTTAACCACTATGCCACCAGGGAAGTCCCTCTATTCCTTTTTATGGTCAAATAATATTCTATTATATGGATATACCATATTATTTATCCATTCACCTGTTGATGGACATTTGGATTGTTTCCACTTTGGACTATCGTGAATAATGCTGCTGTTAACAATGGTATAAAAATATCTGTTTGAGACCCTGCTTTCAATCATTCTGGGTGTATTCCCAGAAGTGGAATTACTGGGTCATATGGTAACTCTATGTTTAACTATTTGAGGAACTGCCAGCCTGTTTTCCACAATAGCTGTATCATTTTACTTTCTCACCAGAAATATATGAGGGCTTCAGTTTCTCCACATACTTGCTAATGCTTGTTATTGTCCGACTTTTTGGTTATAGCCATCCTAATGTGTGTAAAGTAGTATCCCATTGTGGTTTTTATTTTCTTTTCCCTAATGACTAATGATGTTGAGCATCATTTAATATGCTCATTAGCCATTTGTGTAATACCTTTGGGGAAATGTCTATTCAAATCCTTTGTGCATTTTTTAAGTGAGTTGTTTATATTTTTATTATTGAGTTGTAAGAGTACTTTACATATTCTAGGTACAATTCCCTTATCAGATACAAGATCTGCAAATATAGGCCAGAAAACATTTTTAAATAAAGGAATTCCAAAATTGCTATTTAAATTTTTAGATGTTCCTTGTGAAAGCTAACATTCCAGCAAAGTTTGCTTTAAACTTCTCATAAAATTGGAGCTGGATCTCCAGGGAGAAGACTTGACCACTGAATGTAAGCAAAGCACAGTCAAGAATGCCACAAATCTTCTAAACAGTCTTATTTATGTTCTGATAGAAGGTAGCAGAATATCAACAACCCCAAATATTATCAGTTCCCCTAAATTAGTTGCAAAATGAAAATAGTAAAATAGAAATAGAAGGAAACCTCTAGCCATGGACTTCCCAGCCCCTTCTGACCACACAGAGTGTTCCCACTCTAGGAAGAGCCAATCTTATAGCCTAGCAGCTTGCAAAGTTTTTCATCAGCCTCAAGGTACCATAAGACTTCCAAAGACTCTCATCTAAGTCCTAACACTTTCTCCTGCTTTCTATATCACTGATTGGCCTTTTCCCAGACATAGCTGGCCAATAGCACATGATTATTTCAACAATGCTGTTGAAGGGAAGAAGGTAGCAGCACATAAAACCGAACACTGGAATCTCCAGGCCACGTTCAGCATTGAGTGAGTGACCACATAGCTGCTGACACAGGCAGCCAGTAAGGGTCTCATGATCATAAGGAAGCCAGGAGATTGTACCTGTACTAATTGTATTCCCAGTTTTTCATTCAATTAATAATTGATACATTTTCGCAGTAAGTGTATTTTACTACAAAATATGTTGTCCTGATGTTTCTAGGACTACAGTGGCTGCTCCAAAGAGCAGGGGGATTCCAGCGTTCCAGGTCACAGCAACAGTAAGGATCAGACAGCCAGCTTAACTCAGTGCACTTGGAGGACTTCCTGTCTTAGGGGAAATGTGTGAATGTTTAGTGTGTTCCTTTCAGCTTTGTAATCCTCTTCCGGGAGAGTGGAAAGAAGCCAGAATCAATAGTCATAAAACCTCAGTTCCAGTCCTGGCTCAGTGTGAGCTCATTCCTACCTATGTTTTTACTGGCAAGTCTGTGTGCCGCAATTTTCATATCTTTAAAATGAAAATGATGACTACACGTGCATCAGATTGAACTGTGTAGTGGAGGAAATACAGGCACAACTCATTGTATTGCACTTCACTTTACTGCACTTTGCAGATATTGCATTATTTACAAATTGAAGGCTTGTGACGACCCTGCATTGTCAGATAATGGTTAGTATTTTTTTAGCAATAAAGTATTTTGAATTAAGTTATGTAGACTTTTTTAGACATAATACTATTGCACATTTACTAGACTACAGGATAATGTAAACAGAACTTCTATATGTACTGGGAAACCAAAAAAAATTCATGTGACTTACTTTATCGTGATATTCGCTTTATTGCAGTCTTCTGAAACGGAACCTGCAATATCTCCAAGGTCTGCCTGTAGACAAATAGGTTATGCAATGTGATAAGCTCTCTCTTTATAAGTCACAAAATCTAAGAGATTCACCCACTCTTTCCCTCTTTCCCCTGACCTGGTTTTCCCTTGTTTTCCATCTCCACTGAGATTACAAAGTATAAAACCTAACCAAAAGGGTATGTTGTATTTAAGAAAAAGTGAATAGTTTACTTGCAGGAGAAGGGGGTGAAAAGCACGAGTGGAGGGCATGAGAAACAAGGCTCCAATAGAGAAGCCAAATTATAAGCTTGGAGGGCCATGCTAAGAAGTTTAAATATTATCTTGTCAAAAATGAGAAGCCATTGAGAAGTTTTGAGCAGAACGGTACTGAACTCCTATCCGTGTGTTTAGAAAGATCACTCTTACAGCAGTGTTGCGGGGTGCGGTGAGCTGGGGGAAAGAGACAGAGAACAGTTAGGAACAGCTGGGAAGCTATTTGCTGATCTCATATAAACTTAAGATAGTGGTAGTTATTGTGGAGAAAAGACAAATTTGGGTGGTATTTAGGAAGAATGGAGAGCACTTGATGTCTGATTCAATGTGGGGGGACGTGAAGGGGGAGGAGTGAAGGATTCTAACTTAGACAACTGGGTGAATTATAGAATCATTAACAAGAGAGGGGATACAAAATGTTTGAGAGAACATAATTTTGTTTGGGATACGTTGAGCTCAAAGTGCTCACAGCCCATCCATCTAGAGAAGCCTAGAAAAGTCTTCAAATAGGTATTTACAGGTTGAAGAGAAGGGGCAAGAGATCTGGGTTGGATTTAATTATGGGTACCTAGAGATGGTAACTGAAGCCATAATAGCAGCTGAGACAGCTTAAAGAGAGAACACAGAGTGAGAAAATGGTGTCAGTGTAAGCCCTGAGCAACAAGAGTTTCCAAGGAGCAGAGGAGGAAGAACACACAGAGAAGACTGACACAGAGGGACCAGGAAGGATGTTCAGTAGATAAGATTTTAAGAAGCAGGGAACGTTCAAAAGCATCAAATACCTATCCAGCCAAGAGTGTGGGTAGGATAAGAATGGAGAAAAGACTATTGGGGTTAGCAATTAAATAGTTAGCAATTAAATAGTGTCTGGTCATGGCCAGGTCTAAGACAATTTCAGGTGATGGGGAGAGAGCTGAAAAGTGACTGGAAGGCAATTATGAAGATATAGCAATGACGAAATACTCTTAGAAAGCTTGGTGAAAGCACTGAGCAGGGAGGTAGTTGTAAGAATAAAATGAGTCCAAGTGAGATAGTGTATAAGAAAGTTCTGTAAAACAAATTCACAGGACAGTTATTATTCCGTTAAGCAAGGGCTATTCTCCAGAAAAGGAAACACGCACTCCCACCAGCAAGTGAATGAGTCATTAGGTAAAGAAACCGGGGTTCCTATTATTATTCCCGTTTTCATGGAAATGGCAGCACTGTCCATTCATATATGTTTTCAGGGATCTCATTAAGAAATTACTCCCTCAGGTGGATCTGGCAGCTTCCTTTGATACCCAGAGCGGCAGAAGGCAACAAGGTATTGCATTAAGCAAAAGACCACGAGCTTGCCACTGTCTTTTAAGGTAGGAGACAGGTTCTACCTATGTAAAGACCAATCAAGGGGCTTTGATGACTTATGCACTGAATTGATCCTGATTTGGTACTGTGTTGACCCAGCCTGGGTCTTCCAATCAACCGCCAAGTCCTTGTATCAAACCTCACATCACACACACTTTAGTAGTGAGAGGGAGAAAAGAGAACTGGCCTCACCCAGCCTGAGTATTCTCAGGGACAAAGCTTGGAGGGAGAGAGGGAGGGAGGGAGGGAAAAAGAGAGAGAGAGAGAGAGAGAGAGAGAGAAAGAGAAATTGACTTGTTATTGCATAAAAATATCAGGCTATGGGGAACTATATTCAGTATCTTATAATAAACCATAATGGAAAATAATATAAAAAAGAACATATATACTTCAATTTAAAAATTAAAATACAAAATATCAGGCTATGGGCAAGTAGGAATGTTAACAGAGTGGAAATTATGACCCGTGACACTGGTTTTCTGCTATTCCAGTATCATCTGAAATAAGGAAGAAGAATTACTTTGGCAACAACAATAATTTTTTTTTTTTTTTACAATTGACAGAATTGTAAAAAATTCACATCCATTCTGTCATTTGATCCTAACAATCTGACAAGGTAGGTTACGCAGTGACTATAGTCCCCTTTTGCAGCTGCAGTAACTAAAGGTCAGAGGGCTATAAGTGATTTCTCCACATGGCACAAACAGTAAGTAGCAGAGCCAGGGTTCTGCCCCAGGTCTCCTGACTCTGAGTCCAGCACTCATTCTGCTAACTACACAGCCAGTCTAAACAAACAGCAGTCAAAGGACTCCGTGGCCCCAGCGGCACCGCGGGCACAACACTAAGAAGGTAGAAACAGGTGCTCAAGGATATTTGGGGGCCTGTCTATGAGGTCAGGCTTTCGTTCCTTAGAGTTAACTTTTTCTTCCTGAACTGCAGCTCACTCACTTAAATTCTTGGTGCGTTATGTAAAGATTCTTGTTTGAGTGAGACAGACAGTCTTGCCCGTGCTGTGCCCATGTCTGATTTTCTGAACAACGCTCCTCACTTTGTTAAATCCTCCTAGATTTCTTACTCATCTACCCCCCACATTCATCTGAGAAAAGCCACCACACCTGTGAATCCTACATTCTGAAATTGGAATCACAATTTGGATTTATTTCCATGTCTATTATTACTGTCAGAATATAAGATGAGGGAAAATGGACACATTAGAGAAATGAATTCAGCATAATGAAGGTCATTTTCAATTGTGACTGCCCATTATACAAGTCTTTGGCTAGCATTACAGACAGATGCCATGCCATAGAATTTGTTTCCTGATATCAACTTAGCTTCTTGGCAGACCAAGGCAGCTCATTAGTAATCTTGGATCTCGTTCTATATTTGTGAGTCAACGCTAGATATTGGATAGTAGGTGAACTAGGCTTTGTGCCATTAAAATCCACAATGACATTTCCATGCAAATCCTGATTACTGAGAGGGCAGTGCCCCTTCTTAAGACCCAAGTCTGTTTTACCCTGAATTAGTAACCCTAGTGTAGGGTTAGCTAGGGAAAAAAGAAGGAAACGGAGCAGAATATGGAAGAGGCAGAGGAATAGGAGAAGGAGCCAGATCTCAGTTTTAGTTTAAGAGTAACAGTTGTGGGGCTTCCCTGGTGGTGCAGTGGTTAAGAATCCGCCTGCCAATGCAGGGGACACGGGTTCGAGTCCTGGTCCGGGATGATCCCACATGCCACGGAGCAACTAAGCCCGTGCGCCACAACTACTGAGCCTGCACTCTAGAGCCCATGAGCCACAACTACTGAGCCCATGTGCCACAACTACTGAAGCCCACGTGCCTGGAGCCTGTGCTCCGCAACAAGAGAAGCCACCGTAATGAGAAGCCTGCGCACCGCAACGAAGAGTAGCCCCTGCTCACTGCAACTGGAGAGAGGCCGCGCACAGCAGCGAAGACCCAATGCAGCCAAAAATAAATAAATTAAAAAAAAAAGAGTAACAGTTGCAAAGAACATTTTTTAAATGACCTAAAACAAGCTACAGAATAATTTTCAGGTTATTTCTATAAAGGTCTGGTGTGGCATTGTTTTGTATGTGTGTACAGGAATGGTGATCAATTTCATTTTGCTTAGTTTATGTCCTAGGGTTCTTTTTCTAATAAGCTAAGTTTTTATTCTCTGGGAGTTGACTCCTACAAAGTGAAGCAAAATTAGAAATTCCAAGAGGTTCTTCCTCTGACAACCAGTCTCCCCATTTCTAGTCTTTTCCCCCATCAAGTCTACCATGCACATTTCTGCCAGTGATCTGCCCAAGAACAAATCGCACCATGGTACTCTTCTGCTTAAACGCTTCAGTGGCTCCACTCACTCCTACCCACCCTATCCTTTAGCCACACCAAATTATAAGCCATTCTGAACATACACTCTTATTCAGTGACTAGTACATCTATGAGTCTGTACTCTTTGAGTTTTCAATAACAGAAACTCAACTTGGACAAGTTTAGACAAAAAAGGAAAATTACTGAAAGTGTACTGGGATAAAGCTGAGGGAAGGGCAGGGATGCAGCTGGATCTCAGGAAAAAAATGAACCTAGGAAAACACCGTCTCTCTCTCTCGCTCTCTCTCTCTCTCTCTCACTTCCACTCCTGTGCTATCTCTCACCCCAGCTTCTGCCTTAACTTCAGCTTCATTCTCTTTCGTTGCATACTGGCATCCTTTATATGATGAAAACTATAACCAGGAACATGTCCTGAGTTTTACCTGTTACTACATCCACCAACAGATACTGAATCTATCGATTCTACTTTAAAATACCTTAGGGAAGAATTCAATCTACCCGGTTGAGAGACTTGGTATAATCATGTGGTTGGGGAGAGAGCAGACAGCTCCCAGGGAGAGGGAAGGCTGTTGTACAGATATGCCATAAATGCCCGCTACGTTATATCTGCTCCCGGCCTTACCCTCATCTCTGCTTGTTGTGGTTGTTCTACTTTGGCCTACATTCTCCTCTCATTTCTCTAAACTTCTATAGAGCATGTTAATATCAACCATCTGATCCTTGGTTAGAACACTGTCTTCCTTTTTTGCTTGACTATTTCACAGGGTTATTACTTTGTATGCCAATGACATTGTAAGTGACTCGGGGGACAGGGACATAACTTGTAATTCTTTAGAGTCCTGCCACTGTTTCTACAACTGTTCTAATACATAGAAATTGCTCACATGCTTCCTGAGTTTAACTGAACATTTATTAGATTTCCATGGCAGAGAAGCTTAGATCCTAAACAGAAATAATTCATCTACCTACTCCTAGCTCTAGCCACTCAATGGAGAGAATGACATTTTATTTCATTCCTTCCATCCATTCATCCATCCATCCATTCACTGGAAAACATTTAATGAATTATTACTCTATTTCAGTTTCTGTGTTAAGTGCTGAGGATACAGAGATTAATTAGATAAGGTATCTGCCCTGGAGGACACAGTCTGGCCAGAAAACAGACATGGAGACAAATAAATCATCAGCACACCAGCTAATGAGTGTATAACGAGAGTAGAGTACAGAGTGCTGAAGGAGCCCAGAGGAGGTGATTACAGGAGGGTCTCTGGTATTGGGATTAGAACTCCTAAGAAACAACTTCATATCTCATTGATCACAGTCTACATAAGATCATTCACCTTTGACAGTTTCCTTACAAGCCTGTGAGACTCCAAAACAAGTGAAAGAAACCAAGAGAAGCAATTTTTTCTTTTCCAAATTCTTTCCTCAGGAGTAGGATTCAGTGTCCTGACTTCTTTCTTATTAGCTCCTTGTGGGTATGTCCCACTCTCCCCTTCCAACATGGCCTTGTCTGATGGAGCAAGATAACCAGGAAATCAGGCACTCAGGTGAAAGGATCTAACAACTGGGACATTCTGCCAAATTATTCCTCTTTGGATGAGCTCCTGTTTTAAATTTTACTGGCTATTGTTTCGGATGATGTGTAAACACCCAGAATATTTCCTCTGTGAAACTACTTTGCAGAGGTAAAACTGTACTCTGATATGCAGGTCTGACTTCACTGAGATGTCAAATAGATTTTACTTCACAGCTGTTATAAGGAACCTGATGGTGGAAGAAGACATTTGGAAGGTCAGGCAGTTTGGAGTGCCGCTGCCCTTTCCACGTTCCTGATTTGGGACCAGCAGTTTTGTAAATGTCAGTTCACCATAGACTCTGGCTATGCAAAACCTCTTTGTTTACCAACTACTAAACATGCAGAAAACTACCCTTTGAAGGTTCCAAATGTGATGGGAGAGCAACCAGGTCAGCAATGCGGCGAGAACAGAAGAGAACCAAGCAGCCTTCAGCACAGGTCCAGAGAAACAAGGAGGGTTTCTACTAACCATCTGGCAGTTTTAGAAATGTATGTTCTCATCACAGATGTTGCTTCAGAATCCAGCCACACCTTCACCATGCCAACACCGCCGCACAGCTGTTCTTGGGAACTGGACAGACAAATCGCACTAATGATGTGACCAGCTGCGATCTTAACTCTCAATGGGCATGAAACCACTTTCAAGGAATTTCTTGATACTAAGCTTGGGGTCTTCCCACTCTACCTAAGATACCGGGAGAGGTACCACCACCTGTGCTGGAGCAAGCAAGGCAAGGTTTGACCCCGAGCATGGCAGCTAACTGCAACATTCAAAGGAGGCTGCATTGGGTACTTCACCTGCTCACCAGCATTTAGTGGAGAGAACGAAATATGTGAATCCAACAGAGCCTTCAGATCTACCCTGTGTGGCTTGTCAGTACACACACAAAATAAAATTGCAATTAGCCATCATGCTGTATTTGCTATAACAGTGGTTTGGCACCCAAGCATTTAAAATTGCACTAGATCAACGAACTTTTCCTTGCCACTGACATCAGTTGTTAGGGAAGCTCACTCCTGGGTACTTTCTCAATAGACTCTTGGGGGTGGTTTTTTTCCTCTTATTTAAGGCAGATCTTGGAGACTTAGTTTGCTAAGTTCTTATTCCAGAATCCTTCTGGTCTTCCCATCTTCTGATACATGTAACTTATTCCTCACTTTTTTAAGGGTTGCTGTTTGCCTTACTTTGGTGTAACTCTTGTATTAAATAAATTCTGCAACAGAGTCCAGGCTACTGTTGGACACAGGAAATTAGAAATCCTGATTCACTTGGTCCAACAAGCTATATAGGAATATATGTTATTCTGATCAATGCACATGACATTTCTCCTCTCTTTTTTATTACAAAGAATTTCATATATACACATACACACACATACATATATACAGACAGAGACAAAGAGACAGAGAGAGACAGAGACGGAGAGACAGAATAGCACAATGAACCTCTATGTACCTATAACTGGCTTTAACCATTATCAACTGGCCAATCTTATTTTATCTATACCCACATACACCTCACTCTCCTACATTATTTCAAAGTAAATCCTATACATCATATAACCTCATCCATAAATATTTCAGGATATTCTTTTTTTTTCATTTTTTATTCTTTGGGCTGTGTTGGGTCTTCGTTGCCGCGCGTGGGCTTTCTCTAGTTGTGGTGGGCGGGGGCTACTCTTCGTTGTGGTGCGTGGGCTTCTCATTGCGGTGGCTTCTCTTGTTGTGGAGCGCGGGCTTCAGTAGTTGTGGCACACAGGCTCAGTAGATGTGGCACTCAGGCTCAGTCGTCGTGGCTCACGGGCTCTAGAGTGCAGGCTCAGTAGTTGTGGCGCACGGGCTTAGGTGCTCCGTGGCATGTGGGATCTTCCCGGACCAGGGCTCGAACCTGTGTCCCCTGCACTGGCAGGCGGATTCTTTTTCTTTCTTTTTTTTTTTTTTTTTTTTTTTTTTTTTTTTTTTTGTGGTATTCGGGCCTCTCACTGCTGCGGCCTCTCCCGTTGCGGAGCACAGGCTCCGGACGCGCAGGCTCAGCGGCCATGGCTCACGGGCCCAGCCGCTCCACGGCATGTGGGATCTTCCCGGACCGGGGCACGAACCCGTGTCCCCTGCATCGGCAGGCAGACTCTCCACCACTGCGCCACCAGGGAAGCCCTGGCAGGCGGATTCTTAACCACTGCTCCACCAGGGAAGTCCCTGGATACAGATTCATTTTTAAACAAAATTACAGTACGATTATCACACACAACATCAAATAAAGATATCCTCTCCTCTCTTCTTAAGAACACTCTTAAAACAAGTTCGGCAGAAGACCACCTTGGAGCCTGAAGTGGAACACCATGAGAAGACTGTGTGTGAGTACATGTTAGTCTACTTGGGAACCCCTGGATCTGGACTTGATGGGGCCAGGGACTTGGGGTGTAGCACTAGGTAGATGGAGGCAGCAGCCAGAGACATTGAAATTATCTCTGTTAATACAATCCCATTAATACCCACCCACTTGACAGGGCAGGAGAAATTAGTTATACCACGATATTAAATGGGGTTACTTTAAACCACCAGCTGATCATTTGAAAAAAGTTTTTAAAAAATGTTTCCCTTTCACAGTAAAGGGTTGAGTTTGTTTTGTATCATTTTAAACTGTCCACCTTCACAAAGTATAAAGCACTTTTTTTTTTACATAGAAACTGGATTATGCATTGTTGAGAAAGGACTAGAATTGGACTCACAATACAGAGTTCTACTCTTAACCTCTGTCACTTGCTATGTGTGACATTAAAGAGGTAACTTAGTGCACTGGATTTTACTTTTTCTCATTTATAAGTGAACCTAATAAAATTAATACACACAGTTGTTTCAAGGATGAAATGAAAAAAAATCATTGCTAGAATGCTATGAAATGTAAGATATTGTACTATTATAATATAGGTAGTTTGCAATAAAATTTGATTAAGCAATTTTTTAAATGGGGTTACTTTAACAACAATTAGATTACATGTGGAAACTGAAACCCCTCTCATCATCCTGATCTCTTACATGTTCTCTGGTCCCTAGAGAAGCAGGAGTCTTCTTGTGCTGAGCTCCCTGTGGTCCCTGTTACATGTACTGCTGCCAGTGTCATGCTGCCAGGTCTCCCATCCCACCAACGTCTCCAGCCATGTGTCCCTAGCCTAACTGCACTGGGACCCATACTGGTGAGAACCCTCACCTCAGGAACATCCTCAGCATTTCCCCTGAATTACCAAGTATCTGTCAACTTGCCTGTAAAATAACCATTAGTTCTAATGGAGAGATGAGGCAGAAGAACTCTCCTTTTATCTCTGGTTTCCTATTTAAGGGGAACAATCTCCCCTCTGCTACCACAAGTCACCAAGATCCCCTTTCCTCAATTCTCAGTTACAGACCCTGACTCACACTCCCCCTAGTGGCTGGCCCAGTTAACGTCCACCCCCAACCCTCCACTGGGGTTAAAAGCTTTTAATTCACCCCCACCATCCCAGAGAATTCTTCTCTTGCTCCATCATCCCCAGAGTGGATTAACCACGCCCCCCCATAGCACCTGAGCTAACCTCTATCAGTACTTATAACACTGTACTGCCATTCTCTCACCCACTGACTATGCATCCCTTCAGGGCCAAAAAGTAGGTCTTATTCATCTATGTGAACGCGGGGCCCAAGACAGTGCCTGGTGTACAGTAGATATTCAATGAATGTTACTTGAATCAACGTTGCTGGGAAAGATTTCTGCCTTCTCTTTCTCCACTGTAGCCTCAGCTTTGGGTTAATGGGCTCCTCTAACATATACCTCTAACCCTTGAGAAGCAAAACACACACACACACACACACACACACACACACACACACACACACACACACACCCCTACCTTTGACTGTCTTTGACTACCACATAACACCCAGAGTAAGATTTTTATGAATATTCTACTTTACTGTGTGTTATACCCGGGCATATCTATGTACTATGTCTTGTTGAACATTCTTGGCACAGAGTTATACTGAGAAGTTTAATTCACAGCAAGCAATATTTAACAACATTTGTTCAGTAGTTGGTATAGGAATCTGGCAAGCTCCCCTTCCCCCCATACTGCCAAATTCCTGTTCTTATAAGCCAAGAGTCTTTCCACTCAGGCTTTATTGCCTCTGCTGCATGCTGTCCTGACTTTCTCACTTCAACCCTTCAATTCATCACCTCTCTGTGGGATCTGGGGGCCACATAGAGGTCGCCTGTAATTCCAGCTGTGAGCCAGACTGCTTCACTCACTCCCAAACCCCCTATTACTAAGCTCGTTTTGCTAGGAGGCAGAGGCTCTTTCCTCCACTGACCTCTACCCCCAACTTTCAAGTATTCCTTTTCCTCTTAACTCCTTCGTTTCTCTTTTTTGCTTTTCTGCTTTCCAGCCTCAAAGGGAAGCCTTTCCTCTCCAATCAACAGAAAGACACCCACATGCACACACTACACCTCCATCAATGCCATGGAAAAGCCCTAGGCTTGCCAGATGTTCTCCATTTATGATCAAATCATATACAAATATATCCACAGGCTCATAAAACCTTGAGACTGGAAGAGAACTTAATGGTGCCCTAGTCCCACTGCCCTTGCAAAGCTTGAATTCCCTTGGTTTGTAATGGACTGAGGACTTCAGCTAGAAGAAAATCTAGCCACAGCAGGATCTGACTCAGTCACAGTCCTACAGGTTTAGCAGTTTACTGTGCAGGTTATCCTGCTGTTGAAAAGCAAAGCAAATGTGCTGTTTCTCATGAGCTCTTGGGGCTTGCACCAAATTACCAACAAAGAATACTGACTTTTACAAACTGAGTAGAGGTTTCAACCATGTGCACATCCACACTCCAGCATGAGCCCTCTCAGACCTTGTGCTAACACGCAGAGTTCAGAGTTGCCATATGCGGTGAGACTGGCAGTGGCCAAGAGCCCAAGCTCCCTTGAAGATGGAGGGACGAGAAGTCGACTTCACACCTTCTCAGGCTCCTCTTTTATCTCACTTTGGGGCTGTGGCCTTAACTGCTACTTTCACCTCCGTCTTCTCTTGAATCACAGATTCTCCCAGGGGACATTGGCCTTAGTTTTAGTTGATAGTCTCCTCACAAGGCACATGTGATTTCAGTCTGAACATGATTTCAATTTGATATGCACCTTGGCCACTCTGCCTAAGAGCACGTTTTCGCTGCATATAATCTCTCTTTTAGCCCAGACTTTATATCACCCTGCTCTCAGGGTCACCATGCAAGTGCTCAGCCATGCATCCACATTAAATCTGAGAGGTGCAATATAGACTCTGCTGATTTGATACAGGAGTTTTGGATTCAATAAAGAATTTCATCCATTCCTGTCAACACATACTTCATTTTCACACTTATCAAAACGGTCCTAGTTTCAATCTTTTCCTTCACTTGGTTGCACATTCCAACAGGAGACCTGTACACTTCATACAAAACAGGGACCTAGACAACTTGGCAGTTTGGATCAAAAGCCTTAAAATGTGTACGTTCCTTGACTCGGTGATCAACTTCTTTGAATACTATTAAAGAAAACAAATGTGGACAAAGATTTGGCTACAAGTGGATATTCACTGAGGCATCATTTATAAGAATGAAAAAGGAAGGAAATCATATGTCCAACAGCAAGCATCATTAAATTTTTTATTTCCATGAGATGGAATACTATAGTCATTAATAACAAGATTATAGATTTATATTTATTGGTAGTTGAAGATGTGGATAAATTGTTCATTGAAAATTTCAGGTTTCAAAGCAGCAGGTATGTTATGCTCCTTTTTTAAAAATATATGTGTGTGAATACATGTACAGCAAGATACCTGGAATTCCATGCACCAAGGTATTAATGGTGGTTATCTGTAGGTGGCAGCAAGATGGGTGACGTTTTATCTTTTTCCTTATCTATATTCCTAATTTTACTAAAGGAAACTTACAATGCATTCATAATTTATAAAACAGTACTAGAGACTTACAGTCCATATCAGAAAGGGTTATGGTAGAAGTAGTACAGTCAGCAACAGAGTGGTATGCTAGCAGCAGCCACTGGAGCAGAATTGCTTACACACAGAACTAACAAACTACACAAATCCTCAGTGGCTTAAATAATGCAATCATTTCTTTTATTATGATTGTGCAATTTGGGCAGAGCTCAGTAGGGATGGCTTGTCCCTGCTCCACGTGGCACTAGCTGAGACAGCCCAACTGGGGCTGAAGGAGCCACTTTCAAGATAACACATTCATAAGGCCGGCAAAATGGTGGTAGCTGCCATGTGGGAGCTCAGCTAGGGTTGTTGCCCAGGAGACTTGGTTTTCTTCTCATAGGCATTTCCACAATCCTTCTTGGTCTTCTTCACAACAGAGTGCTGGGTTCCAAGAAACCCAGGTCGGAGCTGCAAGGCTTCTTATAACTTAGCTGCAGAAGTCTCAGAACATTACTAGGGCCAGCGCAGATTCAACTGGAATAGAATTAGACTCTGCCTTTTGATAGGAGAAATAGCAAAGAATTTTTGGCCACCTTTAATCCACCACACATGGGAACACAAGTAGCTTTTCCACTTGGGCAAGGACCCAGGTCCTGGTGAAGACTGGATATACTTTGATTTCCCATGACTCTCCCCTGAGGTATTATGTTATTATCAATATAACCATTATCCAAATAAAGAAGCATCTGTTTATGTGATAATTCTTGGAGAATGAAGAGATCATGCTCAGTAAAAAGTTGTTAGACTTTCTTCATTTCTGAATTCTTCATTTTTAAAAGTTGTAATTCCAGGGCAGCAACCCCTACTATGGTCTCCCATGATCCTTCTTTTTAAAATGGGGTATAAAAAGCACAAGTTGACACTGCTGATTACATACCATAAAACTCTGAATATGTCCCAATCTTTCCAGCCTCTTGGCCTTTGTTCTTTCTGTCCTCTCTGTCTAGAATGCCTTTCTCATATCAATGTCCTTCCTACTTATTCTTCAAAGCCCTGCTTGAGTCCTGCCTTCCTCAGATAAAATTCCCCTCTCCAACTCCCTGTCTATATATGTTTTTGCAATTATCACAGTCTGCCTTTCTAGCACAGACCTTTTCCCATAATAGATGTGCAGTAAATATTCTTTTAATGGATAAATAAATGAATGCTAGAGTTGCTGGTATGGCTGTCTTCTTTACTGAGCTAGTAGTCCCTGGCAGACAGGCTCCACATTATAGTAATCTCTATAGTCTTACTCCATCCTAAAACCAATAAAGAACCCGCAGTGAGTCTTTCCTTCTTCCTTCCTCCCTTCCTTCCTTCCTTCTTTCCTTCCAACAAGTGTGTACTGAAGCCCTGCTATGTGCCAACCATTATGGTAGTCCCTGTCTTTGTGGAGCTTATATTCTGATGGACGTGACACACGAGTAAACAAAATAATTCTAAACTGTGATAAATGCTACAAAGGAAAATAACAGTGTGCTATGAACGAGAATAAGAGTGTGTAACATTTACCTAGACCTAAAGAATGAGCAGGAGCCGGCCAGCTGAAGAGTATTGATTGCTATGGGTGGATGATAACCCAAGCTTATCCTTGATGACCATATCTCCTGATCTTTTAACTTTCTCCATTGCAGTTCATAGGTCTGCTGCTTTTAAAGAAAAAGAAGATTGAAGATTACTGTATTTGCATGAAATGATGTGATACATGGTATTTGCTGGAATGTGATACATGGTATAATCTCAAAGTGAATAAGTTATAGGTGAAACAAGGTTGGACACGAGTTGATAATTGTTGAAGCTGGATGATGGGTATACAGGGGTTCACTATACTATTTAATATACTTCTGCATATTTTAGAGAGTTTATATAACAAAGGTTTTTAAATAAGCATATTTGCTGACATAGTCCCCCCGTATTTTCCCTAAGATTCTCAGTTATCAATAATGCAAAAGAGAAGGGAGGCACTACAATAGAGAGCTGATGAAGCAAGAAGGCGGGAGAGGATCATGGTGAGGAACATTTCTCTCTTAGATTTCTAGATGCTGAGGGATTCTAAAGTAGTGCTTGGTGAATGTGCAGAAATTGCTGGCTCTGCCCTGCTTCCGTGGCAATAGAATCCTCCATTTTTACCTGGGTACACAGCCAGTCAGCATAAAAACTACATTTCCCGGCCCACTTTGTAGCTAAGTGAGGCTACGTGATAAGGTTCTGACCCACTGGACATGAACAGAAGTGATTTTTGCAACTTACAGTTTGTGCCCTTAAAGAGAAGGAGCACCTCTTCCCTTCTTTTGTTCCTTCTCCCTGGCAGGAATGCAGAAGTGGTCATGAGCATGATGACAGCATCTCCGGGAAAACTAAGCCAAAAAAAAATAAGGAGCCTGGGCACTGGACAGAACCACCAGAGCAAGGTCACCAAGACAGCTCAGACCTTTATGTATAAGAGAATTAAACTCTCTTGCTTAAACCCCTTTTATTTTGTGTGTCTCAAATGTTTAGCCAAACTTATACTCAGCTAATGCAGTGAATTAGATCGCAAAGGAAGAAGGACTTGGAAATCTTGGTGCAAAATGTATGCTTTTAGAGAAAGTGGTTTCTGGATCAGAAAATCCTAATGCAAATGAATCAGAATGTCTCCTTAAAGCAAAACAGCCTGCAAGCATGCCAACAAACACAAAGAGTACAAATACCAAATGTCGACACATAGGCTTAACCCAACACAGAACAAGGTACATACTGTAAACAAGTCAGAGATTTAGAAAATACCTGCAACAAGGATGACAAGTGAATTCATGACATCATGAATTCATGACATCATGTTTGAAAACTGAAAAGAACAAGGCAAAGAATTCCATAAAACACCGGCAAAAGATATGAAGAGTCAATTCAGATAACAGCTAATCCAAAAGGCCAACAAGCATATGGAAAGATGTTCAAACCCACTCTTAGAGAAGTGAGAAATAATATAACACTGACATAGCACATTATGTTCATCAGACTGGCAACAATTTAAAGTGTAGCGACATCTATCTCTTATATGTGTTAGTTGAAATATAAATCATTATGGCCTTTTGATAAAACAATCTGGCAATGGCTACAAAATGTAAAATATGTGTGCCCTTCTACTGAGCAATCCCACTGCTCAGAAAAGATAATGTGGATTAAAAGCACCAATACATAATGATATACATGCAAGGATGTTTACTGCAACGCTGTTCTCAGTGGCAAATTTTTTAAACAAATTGATGCCCATCAATCGGGAAATGATGGAATTTAGGTACATATACATCTATACCATGAAATATTATGGACATCAGAGAGAGAGAGAGAGGATAAGAGCTATAACAGTGGACTTGGAGAGATTTCCACAGGATACTGAAAAGTGAGAAAAACAAGATACAGAACTCTGTATATGACTCCATTTTTCAAAAGTAACAACCAAGAAAATTTTGCATGTGTGTGTGTTTGTATATGAGTATATGGGCATGGAGATGTATATTTTTATATATGGAAATATATTTCTATATATAATATATTAAATATAAATTTAAATCTACATATGCATATAGATTTATAGTATTTATATACATGAAGAGAGATTCATGAAAGAATGATTATTAAACTGTTAATGGTGGTATTGCACTGTGTTTGCTTTCTTCTTCCTCATAGTATTTGAATTTTATTTGACAGTGGGCATGTATGGTCAAAATGATTAGAAAAAATAATCTGGTGCTGGATATTTTGTTTGCATCTCCAGATTCATTCTCCACTCTCCACCCTTCTCCATCCTGCTCTGAACTCTTCCAACTTTCTCTAGAAGACAACAGGTTGATAACAATTTTTTTTATAACTATAAAACTGTCAAAAGTAACCTCACAACTCTATTCAGGATATGTGTGACCATAAGAAGTTCCCCAGATGTGAAGTAAAACCATAGAGCCCGGATTTCCATCTCAGGGAAACCTGAGTGCTGTTAGAGACCTTGACCTCTGTATGTGTACGCTGCACTCCAGTGAGCGACCTTTGCTCCCAGAATGAGAGCCCTTGAGTTTATATTTATATAGTCCATTTGATACAGCCTCAGTCTTACTGGTTTTTTAAATCAGAACTAGAATAAAAACACAGCTCATCAGATTTTGATAGGTTTTTGTTCCTTTGCCCAGTTGCACCGCAATTGTCTGGTTTCCCATCTCCCAGGTGTGTATAAGTGTTGGGAGACCCTTCCATATAATACCAAGAGGGAAGAGTGTACTTTTGTCTTTGGAAATGAAAAACACAATCTCTTATGATCCATATAATACCAAGAGGGAAAAGTGTACTTTTGTCTTTGGAAATGAAAAACACAATCTCTTATGATCCTAGCTCCAATGAGGCCTCAGCCACGTCAGCACAGGCCACATTTAAATGGCCCCCTGAGGTCCCTGCTATTGTGATTACTGAATCAATTACTCCCATTATTAGATCACATGGCACAATATAGACCAAAATGTTTCTTGGCCAAAAGAAATATCTTACAGATGATAGCAATAGTCCTCAGAGCTTGGATGAGCCTGAAGAAGAATACTGGGTCATTACCTGGAAGAGAAATAAAAAGATTGCTAACCAGATCGTCTCTTTAATTTACATGGAAATGCAGCCTTGAGAGAAAGAAAAAGAAAGAGAGAGAGAAGCACTTATGTGTGATTAAAAAATACAAGCTGCTCCAACATTATAAATGAGCTGTGTTTCAATTGGTCGTTTATAAATCAGTGCTTTGGATCTAGAATGTGTTTTCCACAAAGACAATAAGCTCTATAGTTGAGGGGGTCCTAGGCTGGCCCTGCACAGCCCACCATCCTGAATTCAGAGAGCATCTCCATGAACCCAAGGCCTGTCAGGGAAATGGCTCATATTCTGCAGTTGTTCATAACTGGGCTTTGGAGCCAGACAGATCTGGGTTGCATCCAGACCCTTCCATTTATTATCTATGAGACCTTGGGCAAGTCACCTAAACTCTTTGCTCTTATCTCTTTCTCTGTGAAATGAGGATTATAATTTCTATCCCACAGAGTTATTGTGAAGCTTAATAAGATAACACACCAAAAGTGCCTGGCATGTGGTAGAAAATATTATATAATTACTGTTGTTAGGGGCAGAAATAAACTGTCAAAAATCAGTGGTGGGGCTTCCCCGGTGGCGCAGTGGTTGAGAATCTGCCTGCCAGTGCAGGGGACACAGGTTCGAGCCCTGGTCTGGGAGGATCCCACATGCCGCAGAGCAACTAGGCCCGTGAGCCACAACTACTGAGCCTGCGCGTCTGGAGCCTGTGCTCCGCAACAAGGGAGGCCGCGATAGTGAGAGGCCCGCGCACCGCGATGAAGAGTGGCCCCCGCTGGCCACAACTAGAGAAAGCCCTCGCACAGAAACGAAGACCCAACACAGCAAAAATAAATAAATGAATTAATAAAGTCCTACACCCAACATCTTCTTTAACAACAACAAAAAAATCAGTGGTGCTTATCTTTAACATCCTTCACCCAGCATTTTCTTCATATCCATAGCTTTTATTTCTGCTCTAAGTTACCCACTAGGACACTTTACCAAAGTGCCCTCCCTGCATTAGTGTTCCATGCTACAAAATTACATGAAGTTTTTCTTCTCTGCCCTATCCCCCATCAAAACTCGTATTTAATGTGGTTTGGAAAAATCAGTGGCCTGTTAATCAGAAATAAATTGAATTTTTCAGAAGAACCCTGGTTAACTTAAATGATACTCCAATTGGTGAAACTTCAGGCAATAAAACAAAAAATTCTAGACAGCACCAGGGGAGATATTTCAGAAGCCCAGATGCCAGGAAAGTGAGAACATCTATTCATGAGAAACTTTTTAAAAGTACAACTTTGGGCTTCTGCTTCCAGGAAGATAGGGTAGATGTACATTCCCCTATTCTTCTCACTAAGTGAAACTACCCCCTTGGACATCTGCATACCATATATGAGACAACCATAAAAAGACTCTGAAACATGCAGAGAGAAAGCAGACTCTTTAGGAACCTTGGAACCCAAGAAATGACACAGTAATAAGTTCCTTAGATTTTCTTTTTGCCTCATATATTCCAGACATGGAGCTGAAGAAGCTGATAACTTGGAAACACCAACAGAAGCAGACAGAAAAAATCCCCACTGCAAGCTTTCTCTCTCTTTCCAATACATCAGGAAAGGTGAAGCCTAGGAATGAAGAAAAATTTTAGACAACCACCACTCTACTCCAGCTAAATGTAACAGAAGAAACTCTGGTCCCATTACCACCCACACAAGCAAAGACCAGATAGGGAATGTGGACTTCCATTCTTGGAAGGCTTTAATAAGGCACCACAATACCCCAAGCAGTGTGCTGTCAGAGAAGGCCAACTAGGGAGTCAGAACTTTCATCCCTGCTGGTAAGTAATGACCCCAACCCACACAGTGTCATTAAAGACCACATGAGGAGGCTGTACTTCTGCCTCCATTTGAAAGTTATGAGGTGGCCCTCCTCTTCTCTGCTGGGTTAGTGTCAGACGAGGCCTAGTGGAGAGTCAAGACTTTCACCACTGTCCAGTGGTTACAAAACCATTCCCACCACAGTGTCAGTGAAGGCCATGTGTGAAGCAAGAACTCCCACCTCCACCCAACAGCAGCAAGGAGCATGCCCCCTGGGTGTCAATGTAGGCTAAGTGGGGAACCTGGATTTCTACCTCTAACTCGCAATAACAAGGCAGTGGACTCACCTTTCCCTGCCAGAATAATGTCAGAAAAAAGACAACTAAAACATAAGATTTAAATAAGATCCACAGTCTCATAATACAAAACTGACCAGGTTACAATAAAAAAATCACTGGTCATACCAACAATCAGGAAGATTTCAAAATGGATGTAGAAAGGAAATGCTTGTCAACAGGAACATGACAGAAATGTTAGAACTATCTGACAAAGACTTTAAAGCAACCATGATCTAAAATGCTTTAAGTGGCAATTACGAACACTCTTGAAACAAATGAGAAAATAGAAAGCCTCAGAAAAGAAACAGAAAGTCTCATCAAAGAAATAGAATATGTTAAGAAAAACAAAGTGGAAATTTTGGAACTAAAAAATATAATAACTAAAGTTAAAAGCTTAGTGAGGGCTTCCCTGGTGGCGCAGTGGTTGAGGGTCCGCCTGCCGATGCAGGGGACATGGGTTTGTGCCCCGGTCTGGGAAGATCCCACATGCTGCAGAGCGGCTAGGCCTGTGAGCCATGGCCACCGAGCCTGCGCGTCCGGAGCCTGTGCTCCGCAACGGGAGAGGCCACAACAGTGAGAGGCCCGCGTACCGCAAAAAAAAAAAAAAAAAAAAAAAAAGCTGAGTGAACAGGCTTGACAGCAAAATGGAGGTGACAGGAAAAGAATCAGCAAACTTGAAGATAGAACAATAGAAATTACTCAACTGAACAAAAGGGGAAAAATAGATTAAAAAATGAACAGAGCCCACAGGGACCTATGGGAACATAATGCAACATCTAACATTCAACGTCATCAGAGTACTACAAGGAGAGGAGAAAGAGGACAAGGCTGAAAAAGTACTCAAGGAAATAATGGCTGAAAACCTCCCAAATTTTGAAGGAGACATAAACCTACAGATTAAACTTGAGCAAATCCCAAACAGAATAAACTTAAAGATGGTCCCAGAAGGAAAAGAGAGAGAGAAAGGTGCAGAGAACTTATGTGAAGAATTAATTGCTGAAAACTCTTCTAACCTGGGAAAGGAACACATCTAGGTTCAGGAAGCAGAGAAATTCCCAAACAAGATGAACCCAAAGAGGACCACAGCAAGACACATTACAATTTAAATGGTAAAAGTTAACGATAAAGAGAGAATCTTAAAAGCAGAAAAGCAACTAATTACATAAAAAGGAACTCCCGAGTGTCCTTGTCCCCTCGGTGAGGCACAGCCACCCCCTGCCTCTGCAGGAGACCCTCCAACACTAGCAGCCGTGTGGCTGACAGCATCCTGGTGCCCCAGCCCGCTGTCAGGCCTGAGCCTCTGATGTGGGAGAGCTGAGTTCAGGACACTGGACCACCAAAGACCTCCTGGCCCCATGCAACATCAACTGGCGAGGGCTCTCCCGGAGATCTCCGTCTCAACACTAAGACACAGCTCCACTCAATGACCAGCAAGCACCAGTGCTGGACACCCCATGTCAAAAACCTAGCAAGACAGGAGCACAACCCCACACATTAGCAGAGAGGCTGCCTAAAATCATAATAAGTTCACAGACACCCCAAACTCACCACCAGACTCAGTCCTGCCCACCAGAAAGACAAGATCCAGCCTCATCCAGCAGAACACAGGCACCAGTCCCCTCCACCAGAAAGCCTACACAACCCATGAAACCAAGCTTACCCACTGTGGGCAGACACCAAACACAACGGGAACTATGAAGCTGCAGCCTGCAAAAAGGAGACCACAAGCACAGTAAGTTAAGCAAACTGAGAAGAGAGAGAAATAAGCAGCAGATGAAGGAGCAAGGTAAAACCCCACCAAACTAAACAAATGAAGAGGAAATAGGCAGTCTACCTGAAAAAGAATTCAGAATAATGATAATAAAGATGATCCAAAATCTTGGAAATAGAATGGAGAAAATACAAGAAACGTTTAATAAGGACCTAAAAGAACTAAAGAGCAAACAAACAATGATGAACAACATAGTATATGAAATTAAAAATTCCCTAGAAGGAATCAATAGCAGAATAACTGAGGCAGAAGAACGGATAAGTGACCTGGAAGATAAAATAGTGGAAATAATTACCGCAGAGCATGATAAAGAAAAAAGAATGAAAAGAATTGAGGACGGTCTCAGAGACCTCTGAGACAACATTAAACGCACCAACATTCAAATTATAGGGGTCCCAGAAGAACAGAAAAAGAAAGGGACTGAGAAAATATTTGAAAAGGTTATGGTTGAAAACTTCCATAATATGGGAAAGGATATAGTCAAGTCCAGGAAGCACAGAGAGTCCCATACAGGATAAATCCAAGGAAAAACATGCCAAGACACACATTAATCAAACTATCAAAAATTAAATACAAAGAAAAAAAATTAAAAGCAGCAAGGCAAAAACAATAAATAACATACAAGGAAATCCCCATAAACTTAACAGCTGATATTTCAGAAGAAACTCTGCAAGCCAGAAGGGAGTGGCAGGACATATTTAAAGGGATGGAAGGGGAAAACTTACAACCAAGATTACTCTACCCAGCAAGGATCTCATTCAGACTGGATGGAGAAATCAAAAGTTTTACAGACAAACAAAAGCTAAAAGAATGCAGCACCAAACCAGCTCTACAACAAATGCTAAAAAACTTCTCTAGGCAGGAAACACAGGAGAAGGAAAAGACCTACAATAACAAACCCAAAACAATTAAGAAAATGGTAACAGGAACACACATATCAATAATTACCTTAAATGTAAATGGATTAAATGCTCCAATCAAAAGACACTGACTGGCTGAATGGATACAAAAACAAGACCGTATATATGCTGTCTACAAGAAACCCACTTCAGACCTAGGGACACATACAGACTGAAAGAGAGGGGATGGAAAAAGATATTCCATGCAAATGGAAATCAAGAGAAAGCTGGAGTAGCAATTCTCATATCAGACAAAATAGACTTTAAAATAAGACTATTACAAGAGACAAAGAAGGATAGGATACTACATAATGATCAAGGGATCAATCCAAGAAGAAGGTAAAACAATTGTAAATATTTACGCACCCAACACAGGAGCACCTCAAAACATAAGGCAAATACTAACAGCCATAAAAGGGGAAATCGACAGTAACACAATCATAGTAGGGGACTTTAACACGCCACTTTAACCAATGGACAGATCAACCAAAATGAAAACAAATAAGGAAAAACAAGCATTAAATGATGCATTAAACAAGATGGATATGATTGATATTTATAGGACATTCCATCCAAAAACAACAGAATACACTTTCTTCTCAAGCGCTCATGGAACATTCTCCAGGATAGATCAAACCTTGGGTCACTAATCAAGACTTGGTAAATTAAAGAAAACTGAAATCGTATCAAGTATCTTTTCTGACCACAATGCTATGAGACTAGACATCAATTACAGGGAAAAAAAAACTGTAAAAATTACAAACACATGGAGGCTAAACAATATGTTACTAAATAATCAACAGATCACTGAAGAAATCAAAGAGGAAATCAAAAAATACCTAGAAACAAATGACAAGGAAAACACGATGACCCAAAACCTGTGGGATGCAGCAAAAGCAGTTATAAGAGGGAAGTATATAGCAATACAATCCTACCTCAAGAGACAAGAAAAATCTCAAACAAACAACCTAAACTTATACCTAAAGCAATTAGAGAAAGAAGAACCAAAAAACCCCTAAGTTAGCAGAAGGAAAGAAATCATAAAGATCAGATCAGAAATAAATGAAAAAGAAATGAAGGAAACAATAGCAAAGCTCAAAAAAACTAATAGCTGGTTCTTTAAGAAAATAAACAAAATTGATAAACCATTAGCCAGACTCATCAAGAAAAAAAGGTAGAGGACTCAAATCAATAGAATTAGAAATTAAAAAGGAGAAGTAATAACTGACATTGCAGAAATACAAAGGATCATGAGATTACTACACGCAATTATATGCCAATAAAATGAACAACCTGGAAGAAATGGAAAAATTCTTAGAAAAGAACAACCTTCTGAGACTGAAACAGGAAAAATAGAAAATATAAACAGACCAATCACAAGCACTGATATTGAGACTGTGGGTAAAAATCTCCCAACAAACAAAAGCCGATGACCAGATGGCTTCACAGGAGAATTCTATCAAACATTTAGGGAAGAGTTAACACCTATCCTTCTCAAATGCTTGCAAAATATAGCAGTGGGAGGAACACTCCCAAACTCATTCTACGAGGCCACCAACACCCTGATACCAATACGAGACAGAGATGTCACAAAAAAACAAAACCACAGGCCAATATCACTGATAAACACAGATGCAAAAATCCTCAACAAAATATTAGCAAACAGAATCCAACAGCACATTAAAAGGATCATGTACCATGTTCAAGTGGGGTTTATCCCAGGAATGCAAGAATTCTTCAATATACGCAAATCAATCAATGTGATACACCATATTAACAAACTGGAGGATAAAAGCCATATGATAATCTCAGTAGATGCAGCAA
The DNA here is from genome assembly GCF_011762595.2 of Tursiops truncatus. NCBI lineage: Eukaryota > Metazoa > Chordata > Mammalia > Artiodactyla > Delphinidae > Tursiops > Tursiops truncatus. The sequence continues at coordinate 14,098,724 of NC_047055.1, forward strand.
AAAGCTTTTGAAAAAATTCAACATATTTAAAGGGATGAAAGGGAAAAACCTATTTATGATAAAAACTCTCCAGAGTAAGCATAGAGGGAACTTACCTCAACATAATAAAGGTCACATATGACAAACCCACAGCCAACATCGTTCTCAATGGTGAAAAACTGAAAACATTTCCTCTAAAATCAGGAACAAGACAAGGTTGCCCACTCTCACCACTATTATTCAACATAGTTTTGGAAGTTTTAGCCAGAGAAATCAGAGAAGAAAAAGAAATAAAAGAATCCAAATTAGAAAAGAAGAAGTAAAACTGTCACTGTTTGCAGATGACATGATACTATACATAGAGAATCCTAAAGATGCTACCAGAAAACTACTAGAGCTAATCAATGAATTTGATAAAGTAGCAGGATACAACATTAATGCACAGAAATCTCTTGCATTCCTATACACTAATGATGAAAAATCTGAAAGAGAAATTAAGGAAACACTCCCATTTAGCACTGCAACAAAAAGAATAAAATACCTAGGAATAAACCTACCTAAGGAGACAAAAGACCTGTATGCAGAAAACTATAAGACACTGATGAAAGAAATTAAAGATGATACAAACAGATGGAGAGATATATCACGTTCTTTGATTGGAAGAATCAACATTGGGAAAATGACTATACTACCCAAAGCAATCTACAGATTCAGTGCAATCCCTATCAAAATACCAATGGCATTTTTCACAGAACTAGAACAAAAAATGTCACAATTTGTATGGAATCACAAAAGATCCGAATAGCCAAAGCAGTCTTGAGAATGAGAAATGGAGCTGGAGGAATCAGGCTCCCTGACTTCAGACTATAGTACAAAGCTAGTCATCAAGACAATATGGTACTGGCACAAAAACAGAAATATAGATCAATGGAACAGGATAGAAAGCCCAGAGATAAACCCATGCACATATGGTCACCTTTGTGTTTTTTTTTGGCGGTACGCGGGCCTCTCACTGTTGTGGCCTCTCCTGTTGCGGAGCACAGGCTCCATACGTGCAGGCTCAGCGGCCATGGCTCACAGGCCTAGCCGCTCTGCAGCATGTGGGATCTTCCCAGACCAGGGCACGAACCCGTGTCTCCTGCATCGGCAGGTGGACTCTCAACCACTGCACCACCAGGGAAGCCAGGTCACCTTATCTTTGATAAAGGAGGCAAGAATATACAATGGAGATAAGACAGCCCCTTCGATAAGTGGTGCAGGGAAAACTGGACAGCTACATGTAAAAGAATGAAATTAGAACATTCCTTAACACCATACACAAAAATAAACTCAAAATGGATTAAAGACCTAAATGTAAGGCCAGACACTATAAAACTCTTAGAGGAAAACATAGGCAAAACACTCTGACGTAAATCACTGCAAGATTCTTTTTGACCCACCTCCTAGAGAAATGGAAATAAAAACAAAAATAAACAAATGGGACCTAATGAAACTTTTGCACAGCAAAGGAAACCAGAAACAAGATGAAAATACAACCCTTAGAATGGGAGAAAGTATTTGCAAACAAAGCAACTGACAAAGGATTTAATCTCCAAAATTTACAAGCAACTCATGCAGCTCAATATCAAAAAAACAAACAACCCAATCCAAAAATGGGCAGAAGACCTAAATAGGCATTTCTTCAAAGAAGATATACCAATTGCCAACAAATACATGAAAGGATGCTCAACATCACTAATCATTAGAGAAATGCAAGTCAAAACTACAATGAGTTATCACCTCACACTGGTTAGAATGGCCATCATCAAAAAAATCTACGAACAGTAAATGCTGGAGAGGGTGTAGAGAAAAGGGAACCCTCCTACACTGTTGGTGGGAATGTAAACTGATAGAGCTTCTATGGTGAACAGTATGGAGGTTCCAATAAAAAACTAAAAATAGAACTACCATATGACCCAGCAATCCGACTACTGGGCATATACCCTGAGAAAACCATAACTCAAAAAGAGTCATGTACCACAATGTTCACTGCAGCACTATTTACAGTAGCAAGGACATGGAAGTGACCTAAGTGTCCATTGACAGATAATGGATAAGGAAGATGTGGCACATATATACAATGGAATATTACGAAACTGAGTTATTTGTAGTGAGGTGGATGGACCTAGAATCTGTCATACAGAGTGAAGCAAGTCAAAAAGAGATAAACAAATACCGTTTGCTAACATATATATATGGAATCTAAAGAACAAAATGGTTCTGAAGAACCTAGGGGCAGGACAGGAAAAAAGATGCAGACATAGAGAATGGACTTAAGGACATGGGGAGGGGGAAGGGTAAGCTGGGATGAAGTGAGAGAGTGGCACTGACATATATACACTACCAAAAGTAAAATAGACAGCTAGTGGGAAGCAGCCACATAGCACAGGGGGATCAGCTCAGTGTTTTGTGACCACCAAGGGGTGGGATAGGGAGCGTGGGAGGGAGATGCAAGAGGGAGGAGATATGAGGATGTAAGTGTACATATAGCTGATTCACTTTGTTATACAGCAGAAACTAACACAACAATGTAATGCAATTATACTCCAATAAACATGTTAAAAAAAAAAGGAACTCCCACAAGACCATAAGATGTTTTTAAGCAGAAATGCTGCAGACCAGAAGGGAATGGCACTATATATTCAAAGTGATGAAAAGAAAAACCTACTGCCAACAATACTCTACCTGACAAGTATATCATTCTGATTTGAAGGAAAGATAAAGAATTTTACAGACAAGCAAAAGCTAACAGAGTTCAGTACCACTAAAATGGCTTTATAAGAAATGTTAAAGGAACTTCTCTAAGCAGAAAATAAAACACCACAACTAGAAATATGAAGATTATGAAAGAAAAGGTACAGGTAATACCTCAACCATTTATAAAGCTAGCAGGAAAGTTAAAAGATAAGAGTAGTAAAATCATCTACAGCCACAATAAGTAGTTAATGGATACAAAACAAAAAGATGTAAAATATGGCACAAAAAACATTAAACGTTGAGGGGGAGTAGAAATGCAGAGTTGTCAGAATGCATTTAAATTTAAGAGATCATCAAATTAAATATAGGTATATATATATATATATATATACACACCTCTTGGTATCCACAAACCAAAAACCTATAATAGATACACACAAAAGAGAAAGGAATCCAAATATAATACTAAAGATAGTCATCAAATCACAGGGAAAAGAAAAAGAAGGGAACAAAAAAGAAGTACAAAAACAATTAGCAAAATGGCAATAAGTACATGCCTATCAATAATTACTTTAAATGTAAATGGACTAAACTCTCCAATTGAAAAACAAAGAGTGGTAGAATGGATTAAAAAAAAAAAGGCCCATATATATGCTGCCTACTAGAGACTCAATTCAGATCTAAAGGGACAGAGAGACTGAATGTAAGGGAATGGAAAATGGTATTCCATGAAAATAGAAATGAGAGGAAAGCTGCGACAGCAATATTTACATCAGATAAAAGAGACTTTAAAACGAAGATTGTAACAAGAAACAATGAAGGACATTACATAATGATAAAGGGATCAATGCAACAAGAAGATATAACAAATTGTAAATATATATGCACCCAACATGGGAGCACCTAAATACATAAAACAAATATTAACAAATATAAAGGGAGAAATTTACAGTAATACAATAATAGTAGGGGACTTTAACACCCCCACTTACATCAATGGACAGATCATTCAGACAGAAAATCAGTAAAGAAACACTGGCCTTAAATGATACATTAGACCAGATTGAATTAATAGATATATGTAAAATATTTCATCCCAAAACAGCAGAATACACATTCTTTTCAAGTACACATGGAACATTCTCCAGGATAGATCACACGCTAGGCCACAAAACAAGCCTCAAAAACTTTAAAAAGACTGAAATCATATCAAGCATCTTTTTGACGGCAACAGTATAACACTAGATTAACTAAAAGAAAAAAAAACTGCAAAAAACCCCAAACAAATGGAGTATAAACAACATGATACTAAACAACCACTAGGTCACTGGAGAGATCAAAGAAGAAATAAAAAAATACCTAGAGACAAATGAAAATAAACACAGAACAATTCAAAATCTATGAGATGTCATTGCTGCACTATTTACAATAGCTAGGTAACGGAAGCAACCTAAATGTCCATCAACAGACAAATGGATAAAGAAGATGTGGTACATATATACAATGGAATATTAGCCATAAAAAGGAACGAAATTTGGTCATTTGTAGAGATGTGGATGCACCTAGAGACTTTCATACAGAGTGAAGTCAGAAAGAGAAAAACAAATATCGTATATTAACGCATATACATGGAATGTAGAAAAATGGTACAGATGAACCGGTTTGCAAGGCAGCAACAGAGACACAGATGTAGGGAACAAATGTATGGACACCAAGGGGGAATGCCGGTTGGGCGGGTGGTGGGATGAATTGGGAGATTGGGATTGACATATATAAAGTAATATGTATAAAATAAATAACTAACAAGAACTTGCTGTATAAAAAAAAAGTAAAATAAAATTCAAAAAAAACAAAAAACAAAATCTATGGGATGCAGTAAACACAGTTCTAAAAGGAAAGTGTATAGTGATTGCAAGCCTACCTCAGGAAACAAGAAAATTTTCAAATAAACAATCTAATCTTATACTTAAAAGAACTAGAAAAAGAAGAATAAACAAAACCCAAAATTCGTAAAGGAAAGATATAATAAAGATCAGAGTAGAAATAAATGTAATAGAGACTAAAAAACAATATAAAAGATCAATGAAACTAAGAGCTAATTCTTTGGAAAGATAAACAAAATTGATAAACCTTTAGCCAGACTAATCACCAAAAAAAGAGAGAGGGTCCAAATAAATAAAATCAGAAATGATATCAGAGGAGTTATAACCAACACCACAAAAATACAAAGGATCATGAGAGATCACTCCAAATAATTGTGCACCAATAAAACTGACAACCTAGAAGAAATGGATAAATTCCTAGAAATGCATAATCTCCCAAGACCAAATCAGGAAGAAAAAAAATATGAACAGACGGATTACCAGTAATAAAGGTGAATCAGTAATTTAAAAATTCCCAGCAAACAAAAGTCCAGGACCAGATTGCATCACAGGTGAATTCTACAAAATATTAAAGAACAGTTAACACCTAACTTCTCAAACTACTCCAAAAAATGGAAGAGGACGGAACACTTCCAAATTCATTCTATCAGGCCAGCATCACCCTGATACCAAAATCAGGCAAAGACCCCCTCCACACACACACAAAAGAAAATTATAGGCTAATAGCAATGATGAACATAGATGCAAAAATCCTCAACAAAATATTAGTAAAACAGTAAATTCAACAAAACATTAAAAGGATCATACACCATAATCAACGGTGATTTATCCCAGGATGCAAGGATAGTTCAAAATCTGCACATCAATCAATGTGATACACTACATTAACACAATGAAGAATGAAAATCATATGATCATCTTAATAGATGCAGAAAAAGCTTTTGACAAAATTCAATATCAATTTATGATAAAAACTCCAAACAATGTGGGTATAGAGGGAACAGACCTCAACATAATAAAGACCAAATATGACAAACCTACAGTCAACATCATACTGAAGGGTGAAAAGCTGAAAGCATTTCCTCTAAGATCAGGAACAAGACAAGGATGCCCACTCTTGTCATCTTTATTCAACATAGTACTGGAAGTCCTAGCCACGGTAATAACACAAGAAAAAGAAACAACGTGAATCCAAATTGGAAAGGAAGAAGTAAAACTGTTACTGTTTGCAGATGACATGATACTATACATAGAAATCCTAAATACGCCACCAGAAAACTAGTTGAGCTCATTAATGAATTCAGTAAGGTTGCAGGATACAAAACTAATATACAGAAATATGTTGCCTTTCTATATACTAATAACAAACTATCAGAAAGAGAAATTAAGAAAACAATCCCATTTACAAGCACAAACAATTGCATCAGAAAAAAACAAAGTACATAGTAATAAATATAACTAAAGAGGTAGAAGATCTGTACTCACAAAAATATAAGGCACAGGCCTAGAGTCTGTCATACAGAGTGAAGTAAGTCAGAAAGAGAAAAACAAACACTGTATGGTAACATATACATATATGGAATCTAAAAAAAAAATAATAAGGTCATGAAGAACCTAGGGGCAAGACGGGAATAAAGACCCAGACCTACTAGAGAATGGACTTGAGGATACGGGGAGGGGGACGGGATGGGTAAGCTGGGACAAAGTGAGAGAGTGGCATGGACATATATACACTACCAAACGTAAAATAGATAGCTAGTGGGAAACAGCCGCATAGCACAGGGAGATCAGCTCAGTGCTTTGTGACCAGCTAGAAGGGTGGGATAGGGAGGGTGAGAGGGAGGGAGACGAAAGGGGGAAGAGATATGGGGATATATGTATGTTATAACTGATTCACTTCGTTATAAAGCAGAAACTAACACACCATTGTAAAGCAATTATACTCCAATGAAAACGTTAAAAAAATAAAATATATGTTAAAAAAAAAATAAATACAAGGCACAGGGACTTTCCTGGTGGTCCACTGGTAAAGAATCTGCCTTCTAATGAAGGGGACGCAGGTTTGATTCCTGGTCAGGGAACTAAGATCCCACATGCTGCAGGGCAACTAAGCCCGTGCACCACATCTACTGAGCCCGCGCACCTCAACTAGAGAGCTCATGCACCCTGGAGCCCGCATGTCACAACTACAGAGCCCACGTGCCCTGGAGCCCGCACGTCACAACTAGAGAGAGAAAACCCACACACCACAACTAGAGAGAAGCCTTGCACTCCACAACTAGAGAGAAACCCGTGCCGCAACTAGAGAGAAGCCCATGCGCTGCAATGAATAATCCCGCATACTGCAATGAAGACCAGATATAGCCATAAATAAATAAATAAGGCACTGGTAAAAGAAACTGACGATAACACAAAGAAATGGAAAGACATACCATGCTCATGGATTGGAAGAATTAATATTCTTAAAAAGATCATATACACATATCCAGATTCAGTGCAATCTGTATCAAAATACCAATGGCATTTTTCACAGAACTAGAAAAATTCTAAAATTTGCATGGAAACACAGAAGACCCCACGTAGGCCAAGCAATCTTGAGAAAGAAGAACAGAGCTGGAGGTATCATGTTCCCTGATTTCAAGCTATACTACAAAGCTACAGTAATGAAAATAGAATGGTACAGGCACAAAAACAGACACATAGATCAGTGGGACAGAATAGAGAGCCCAGAAATAAACACACACTTATATAGTTAACCTATGACAAAGGAGACAAGAAAATACAATGGGGGAAAAATAAGACTTCTTTTATAAATGGTGTTGACAAAACTGGACAAGCAAAAACTACATGCAAAAGAATCAAACTGAACTACTTTTCCACACATATATAAAAATAAACTCAAAATGGATTAAAGACTTAAATGTAAGACCTGAAGCCATAAAACTCCGAGAAGAAAACATAGACAGTACACTCTTTCACACTGGTCTTAGTAATATCTTTCTAGCTATGTCTCCTCAGGCAAGGGAAATAAAGCAAAAATAAGAAAATGGGACTATATTAAACTAAAAAAATTTTCACAGCAAAGCAAACTATCAACAAAATGAAAAGGCAACTTACTGAATGGGAGAAGATATTTGCAAATGATATATCTGATAAGGGGTTACTATCCAAAGTATACAAAGAACTCATATAACTAAACTTCAAAAAATAAAATAAAATAAACAACCTGATTAAAAAGTGGGCAGAGGACCTGAAAAGACATTTTTCCAAAGAAGACACATAGACAGCCAACAGACACATGAAAAAATTCTCAACATCACTAACCATCAGAGAAATGCAAATTAAAACCACAAGATACCACCACACACCTGTCAGAATGGCTGTCATCATAAAGACAAGAAATAACAAGTGTTGGCAAGGATGTGGAGAAAAAGGAACCCCTTGCACTGCTGGTAGGATTGTAAATTGATATAGCCACTATGGTAAACAGTATGGAGGTTCCACAAAAAATTAAAAATAGAACTGCCATATGATCTAGCAATTTCACTTCTGGGTATTTACTGGATGAAAACAAAAACAATAATTCAAAAAGATATGTGTGCCCCTATGTTCACTGAGGCATTATTTACAATAGCCAAGATAGGGAAGCAACTTAGGTGTCCACGGATAGATGAATGGATAAAGAAGATGTGATGTATTTTATATATATGACAGAAAATTACTCAGCCATATAAAAATGAAATCTTGCCAATTGTACAATATGGACGGGTCTAACGTATATTATGCTGAGTGAAATAAGTCAGCCAGAGAAAGACAAATACCACATGATCTCACGTATATGTGGAATCTATCAAAACAAACAAAACAAAATGAAAACAGACTCATAGATACAGAAAACAAATGGCTGATTGTCAGAGGGGAGGAGGGAGGGAGGGTAAAGTAGGTGAAGGAGATTAAGAGGTACAAGCCTCCAGTTATAAAATAAATAAGCCATAGTGATGTAATATACAGCATAAGGAATATGATCAATAATATTGTAATAATTTTGTATGGGGACAGATGGTTACTAGACTTGTGGTGATCATTTCATAATGTACACAAATATCAAATCACTATGTAGAACACCTGAAACTAACATAATATTGTGCTTCAACTATATTTTAATTTTTAAAAAGAATAAACCCAAAGAAATCCATGCCACCACATATCATAATTAAACTTCTGCAAAACTAAAGACGAAGAAAAAATCTTGAAAGCAGCCAGAGAAAAATGACACCTATCCTATAGAAGAAAAACAATTCAAATGACACAAGATCTCTCATCACAAACCATGAAGGCCAGAAATAAGTGGCACAATATTTTTCAAGTCCAGAAAATACTGCAAAACCATAATCCTATTCCCAGTAAAAACATTCCTCACAAATAAAGAAGAAATCAAGACATTTTCAGATAAGGGAAAACTAAGAGAATTTTTCACCAGCAAAACTTAATAGAATAGCTAAAGGAAGTTCCCATAACAAGAATGGAAAGATAAATAAGGAACCTTGGGATATCAGGAAGGAGGAAGAACACAGGAAAAAAAAATATGGGTAAAAAAAAAAAAGCTTTTCCATCTCATTCTGATTTTCTAAATTATATTAATGTTTGAAAGAAAATTATAGCACTGTCTGATGTGATTCTAAATAGGTAAATTAAATAATTAAGAAAATTATATTATAAAGAGGTCAGGGTAAAGAGATATAAAGGGAGATATTCTCTCTATACAGGCACACTTCATTTTATTGTGCACTGCTTTATTGTGCTTCACAGATTTTGCATTTTTTACAAATTGAAGGTTTGTGAGCAACCCTTCATTGATCAAGTCTATTGACTCCATTTTTCCAAACAGCATTTGTTCATGTAGTGTCCCTTTGTCACGTTTTGGTAAATTCTTTGAATATTTCAAGCTTTTTCATTATTATTGTATCTGCTATGGGGATCTGTGATCAGTGATCTTTGATGGTACTACGGTCATTGTTGTGGGGCACCAAAAACCATGCCCATAAAAGACAGTGAACTTAACTGATAAATGTGTGTGTTCTGACTGCTCCACTGACCAGCCATACCCCTATCTCTCTCCCTCTCCTCAGGCCTCCCTATTCCCTGAGACACAACAATATTCAAGTTAGGCCAATTAATAACTCTACAATGGCCTCTAAGTGTTCAAGTGAAAGGAAGAGTCAATCAATGTGACAAATTTATGGTTGTCTTATTTTAAGAAATTGCCACAGCCACCCAACATTCAGTAATCACCACCCTGATCAGTGAGCAGCTGTCAACATCAAGGCAAGACCCTTCACCAGCAAAAATATCATGACTCACTGAAGGCTCAGATGGTGGTTAGCAGTTTTCAGCTATAAAGTATTTTTAACGCATGTACATTGTTTTTTTACACATAATGCCATTGCACACTTAATAGGATACAGCATAGTGTAAACATAACGTTTGTGTGCACTAGGAAACCAAAAAAACTAAACTCTGTGTGTCTCACTTTATTGCAACATTCACTTTATTGCAGTGGTCTGGAACTGAATCCACAATATCTACAAGGTATGCCTGTACTTCACTCTGACAGGTGAAATAACAACACCAACAGAATATAATGTTATATGTATATATAATATAACATCTACAGCAACCACTAAGAAAAAGCTATAAAAAGAGATACACTCAAAAACACTAATGATAAAATAAAATGGAGTTCAAAAATATGTTTGAGTAATAAACAGGAAAGCAGGAAAAAGAAAATAGAGATGAAAAGCAAGGAGGGGGTCTGGGGCCTGCAGTGGTGGAGGCAGCGGTGGTGGTGGCAGCAGGTCGGTGTAGAAAATGGTGCTGGTGCAGTGGACTGGGCCTCTCCCCGTGGCGCTACGGAGGGCTTGAGGCTTGCAAGCCTCATCTGCCGCACCCCACTTGCTCAAGCACTTTACAGACATGAGAAAACTGGAAGCTAAAGCTACCAAAGACATGGAAAGAAATCTTAGCAGGAAGCTTGCACAAGCCTCTTAGATAGCCTCGTCCACCAGAGGGCAGACAGCAGAAGCAAGAAAACTAAAATCCTACGGCCTGTGGAACGAAAACCACATTCACAGGAAGACAGACAAAAGGAAAACGCAGAGGGCTATGTACCAGAGGAAGGAACAAGATAAAACCCCAGAAAAACAACTAAATGAAGTGGAGATAGGGAACCTTCTAGAAAAACAATTCACAATAATGATACTGAAGATGATACAGGACGTCGGAAAAAGAATGGAGGCAAAGAGTGAGAACATGCAAGAAATGTTTAACAAAGACTTAGAAGAATTAAAGAACAAATACCAGAAGAATTAAAGAACAAACAAATAGAGATGAACAATACAATAACTGAAATGAAAAATACACTAGAAGGAATCAATAGGAGAATAACTATAGGCAGAATAACGGATAAGTGACCTGGAAGATAGAATGGTGGAATTCACTGCTGCAGAACAGAATAAGGAAAAAAGCATGAAAAGAAATGAACACAGCCTAAGAGACCTCTGGGACAACATTAAACGCAACAACATTTGCATTATAGGGGTCCCAGAAGGAGAAGAGAGAGAGAAAGGACCAGAGGAAATATTTGAAGAGATTATAGTCAAAAACTTCCCTAACATGGGAAAGGACATAGCCACCCAAGTCCAGGAAGAACAGAGAGTCCCAGGCAGGATAAACCCAAAGAGAAACACACTGAGACACATAGTAATCAAATTGAAAAATTATTGAAAGTAACAAGGGAAAAACGACAAATAACATTCAAGGGAACTCCCATAACGTTAACAGCTAATTTCTCATTAGAAACTCTACAAGCCAGAAGAGAGTGGCATAATATATTTAAAGTGATGAAAGGGAAAAACCTACAACCAAGATCAGTCTACCCAGCAAGGATCTCATTCAGATTCGATGGAGAAATCAAAAGCTTTACAGACATGCAAAAGCTAAGAGAATTGAGTTCCAGCTCTACAGCAAATGCTAAAAGAACTTCTCTGAGTGGGAAACACAAGAGAAGAAAAGGACCCACAAAAGCAAACGCAAAACAATTGATTCACTTTGTTATAAAGCAGAAACTAACACACCATTGTAAAGCAATTATACTCCAATAAAGATGTTAAAAAATATGGGCAAAGGACTTAAAAAAACAATTAAGAAAGTGATAATAACAACATACATATTGATAATTACCTTAAACATGAATGGATTAAATGCTCCAACCAAAAGACACAGGCTTGCAGAATGGATACAAAAACAAGACCCATATATATGCTGTCTACAAGAGACCCACTTCAGACCTAGGGACACATAAAGACTTAAAGTGAGGGGATGGAAAAAGATATTCCATGCAAATGGGAATAAAAAGAAAGCTGGATGGGCTTCCCTGGTGGCGCAGTGGTTGGGAATCCGCCTGCCGATGCAGGGGACCCGCATTCGAGCTCTGGTCCGGGAGGATCCCCCATGCCGTGGAGAATCAGGTCCATGCGCCACAATTCCTGAAGCCCGCATGCCTGGAGCCCATGTTCCACAAAGGGAGAAGCCACTGCAGTGAGAGGCCCATGCACCGCAACGAAGAGTGGCCCCTGCTCGCCACAGCTAGAGAGGGCCCACATGGAGCAACGAAGACCCAATGCAGCCAAGGATGGATGGATAAATAAATAAATAAATAAGAAAGCTGGAGTAGCAATACTCATATCAGATAAAATAGACTGTAAAATAAAGAATGTTACAAGAGACAAGGAAGGACACTACATAATGATCAAGGGATCAATCCAAGAAGAAGATATAACAATTATAAATATAAGTACCCAACATAGGAGCACCTCAGTACATAAGGCAACTGCTAACAGCTATAAATAAAAGAGGAATTCGACAGTAACATAATAATAGTGGGGTACTTTACCACCTCACCTACACCAATTTTCAGATCATCCAGACAGAAAATTAATAAGGAAACACAAGCTTTAAATGACACAATAGACTAGATAGATCTAATTGATATTTATAGGACATTCCATCCAAATCAGCAGATTACACTTTCTTATCAACTGCACATGTAACATTCTGCAGGATAGATCACATTTGGGTCACAAATCAAGCCTCGGTAAATTTAAGAAAACTGAAATCATATCAAGCATTTTTTCCAACCACAACACTATGAGACTAGAAATCAATTTCAAGGAAAAAAAAGTAAAAAACACAAAAACATAGAGGCTAAACAATATGTTACTAAACAACCAAGTGAACACTGAAGAAATCAGAGAGGAAATAAAATAATACCTAGAGACAAATGACGACAAAAACACAAAGATCCAAAACCTAAAGGATGCAGCAAAAGCAGTTCTAAGAGGGAAGTTTATAGCAATAAAATCCTACTTCAAGAAACAAGAAAAATCTCAAATAAACAATCTAACTTTACACCTAAAGGAACTAGAGAAAGAAGAACAAACAAAACACAAGGTTAGTATAAGGAAAGAAATCATAAAGATTAGAAATAAATAAATAAAATAGAAACAAAGAAAACTATAGGAAAGATCAATAAAACTAAAAGCTGGTTCTTTGAGAAGATAAACAAAACTTATAAACCTTTAGCCAGACTCATCAAGAAAAAGAGGGAGAGGACTCAAATCAATAAAATTAGAAATGAAAAAGGAGAAGTTACAATGAACACTGCAGAAACACAAAGCATCATACGAGACAACTACAAGCAACTTTATGCCAATAAAATGGACAACCTGGAAGAAATGGACAAATTCTTAGAAAAGCACAGCCTTCCGGGGATGAACCAGGAAGAAACAGAAAATATAAACAGACCAATCACAAGCACTGAAGTTGAGACTGTGATTAAAATTCTTCAACAAACAAAAGCCCAGGACCCAACAGCTTCACAGACGAATTCTATCAAACATTTAGAGAAGAGCTAACACCCATCCTTCTCAAACTCTTCCAAAAAATTGCAGAGGAAGGAACACTGCCAAACTCATTCTATGAGGTCACCATCACCCTGAAACCAAAACCAGACAGATACTACAAAAAAAGAAAATTACAGACCAATATCACTGATAAATATAGATGCAAAAATCCTCAAGAAAACACTAACAAACAGAAACCAACAACACATTAAAAGGATCATACACCATGATCAAGTGGGATTTAACTGAGGGATGCAAGGATTCTTCAATATACGCAAATCAAACAATGTGATACACCATATTAACAAATTGAAGAATAAAAACCATATGATCATCTGAATAGATGCAGAAAAAGGTTTTGACAAAATGCAACACCCATTTATGATAAAACCTCTCCAGAAAGTGGGCACAGAGGAAACCTACCTCAACATAATAAAGGCCGTATATGACAAACCCACAGCCAACATCGTTCTCAATGGTGAAAAACTGAAACCATTTCCTCTAAGATCAGGAACAAGACAAGGTTGTCCATTCTCACCACTGTTATTCAACATAGCTCTGGAAGCTTCAGCCACAGCAATCAGAGAAGAAAAAGAAATAAAAGGAATCCAAATCAGAAAAGTAGTAAAACTGTCACTGTTTGCAGATGACATGATATTACACATAGAGAATCCTAAAGATGCTACCAGAAAAGTACTAGAGCAAATCAATGAATTTGGTAAGGTAGCAGGATACAACGTTAATGCACAGAAATCTCTTGCATTCCTATATGCTAATGATGAAAAGTCTGAAAGAGAATTTAAGGAAACACTCCCATTTACCACTGCAACAAAAATAATAAAATACCTAGGAATAAAGCTACCTAAGGAGACCAAAGACCTGTATGCAGAAAACTACAAGACACTGATGAAAGAAATTAAAGATGATACAAACAGATGGAGAAATACCACATCCTTGGACTGGAAGAATCAACACTGTGAAAATGACTATACAACACAAAACAATCTACAGATTCAATGCAATCCCTACCAAACTACCAATGTCATTTTTCATAAACCTAGAACAAAAAATTTCACAATTTGTATGGAAACACAAAAGATTCCGAATAGCCAAAGCAATCTTGAGAAAGAAAAATGGAGCTGGAGGAATCAGGCTCCCTGACTTCAACTATACTACAAAGCTACAGTCATCAAGACAGTATGGTACTGGCACAGAGACAGAAATACAGGTCAATGGAACAGGACAGAAAGTCCAGAGATAAACCCACGCACATATAAAAAGAGGTCACCTTATTTTTGGAGGAGGAGCAGGAGGAGGAGGAGAAGGAGGAGGAGGAGGAGATGGAGGAGGAGGAACAGCAGGAGGAGGAGGAGGAGGAGAAGGAGGAGGAGAAGAAGGAGGAGGAGAAGGAGGAGGAGGAGAAGGAGGAGGAGGAGGAGGCGGTGGAGGAGATGGAGGAAGAGGTGGAGAAGGAGGAGGAGGAGCAGGAGAAGGAGGAGGAAGAGAAGAAGGAGGAGGAGGAGGTGGAGGAGGAGCAGGAGGGGGAGGAGGAGGAGCAGGAGGAGAAGCAGGAGGAGAAGCAGGAGGAGGAGCCCGAGAAGGAGGAGGAGGAAGAGGAGAAGGAGGAGGAGGAGCAGGAGGGAGAGGGGGAGGAGGAGGAGAAAGGTGAGCAGGGGGAGGAGGAGCAGGAGGAGGAGGAAGAAGAGAAGAAGGAGAAGGAGGAGGTGGAGGAGAAGCAGGAGGGGGAGGAGGAGGGGGTGAAGGAGGAGGAGGAGAAGGAGGAGGAGGAAGAGAAGGAGGAGCAGGAGGAAGAGCAGGAGGAGGAGGAGGAGCAGGAGGGGGAGGAGGAGGGGGAGGAGGAGGAGGAGGAGGAGAGGTCACCTTATTTTTGATAAAGGAGGCAAGAATATACAATGGAGAAGACAGCCTCTTCAAAAAGTGGTGCTTGGATAACCGGACAGCTACACGTAAAAGACTGAAATTAGAACACTCCCTAACACCATACACAAAAATAAACTCAAAATGGATTAAAGACATAAATGTAAGGCCATAAAACTCTTACAGAAAACTATAAAACTCTACAGAAAAACAGGTAGAACAGTCTATGACATAAATCACAGCAACATCCTTTTTGACCCACCTGCTAGAGAAATGGAAATAAAAACAAAAATTAACAAGTGGGACCTAATGAAACCTGAAAGGTTTTGCACAGCAAAGGAAAACATAAACAATACAAAAAGACAACCCCAGAAGGGGAGAAAATATTTGCAAATGAAGCAACTGACAAACTTAATCTCCAAAGTATACAAGCAGTTCATGCAGCTCAATATCAAGAAAACAAACAACCCAATCCAAAAATGGGCAGAAGACCTAAATAGGCATTTCTCCAAAGAACATATACAGACTACCAACAAACACATGAAAGGATGGTCAACATCACTAATCATTAGAGAAATGCAAATCAAAACTACAATGAGGTATCACCTCACACCAGTCAGAATGGCCATCATCAAAAAATGTACAAACAATAAATGCTGGGGAGGGTGTGGAGAAAAGGGAACCTTCTTGCACTCTTGGTGGGAATATAAATTGATACAGCCACTATGGAGAACAGTATGGAGGTTCCTTTAAAAACTAAAAATAGAACTACCATATGACCCAGCAATCCCACTACAGGGCATATACCCTGAGAAAACCATAATTCAAAGAGTCATGTACCAAAATGTTCATTGCAGCTCTACTTACAATAGCCAGACATGGAAGCAACCTAAGTGTCCATCAACAGATGAGTGGATAAAGAAGATGTGGCACATATATACAATGGAATATTACTCAGCCATAAAGAGAAACGAAATTGAGTTATTTGTAGTGAGGTGGATGGACCTAGAGTCTGTCACACAGAGTGAAGTAAGTCAGAAAGAGAAAAAAAAATACCACATGCTAATACATATATAGGGAATCTAAAAAATGGTCATGAAGAACCTAGGGACAAGATGGGAATAAAGACGCAGACCTACCAGAGAATGGACTTGAGGACATGGGGAGGGGGAAGGGTAAGCTGGGACAAAGTGAGAGAGTGGCATTTACATATATACACTACCATATGTAAAACCGATAGCTAGTGGGAAGCAGCCACATAGCACAAGGAGATCAGCTCAGTGCTTTGTGACCACCTAGAGGGGTGGGATAGGGAGGGTGGGAGGGAGGGAGATGCAAGAGGGAAGAGATATGGGTATATATGTATAGCTGATTCACTTTGTTATAGGGCAGAAAGTGATGCACCATTGTAAAGCAATTATACTCCAATGAAGATGTTAAAAAATGGTAATGAAGAACCCAGGGACAGGACAGGAATCAAGATGCAGATGTAGAGAATGGACTTGAGGACACGGGGAGGAGGAAGGGTAAGCTGCGATGAAGAGAGAGAGTGGCATGGACTAATATATAATACCAAATGTAAAATAGATAGCTAGTGGGAAGCAGCCACAGAACACAGGGAGATCAGCTCCGTGCTTTGTGACCACCTAGAGGGGTGGGATAGGGAGGGTGGGAGGGAGATGCAAGAAGGAGAAGATATGGGGATACATGTATAGGTGATTCACTTTTTATAAAGCAGAATCTAACACACCACTGAAAGCAATTATACTCCAATACTGCTGTTAAAAAAAACAACTACAATGAGGTATCACCTCACACCAGTCAGAATGGCCACCATCAAAAAATCTACAAACAATAAATGCTGGAGAGGGTGTGGAGAAAAGGGAACCCTCTTGCACTATTGTGGGAATGTAAATTGATACAGCCACTATGGAGAACTGTAGGGAGGTTCCTTAAAAAACTAAAAATAAAACTACCATACGACCCAGCAATCCCACTAGTGGGCACATACCCTGAGAAAACTATAATTCAAAAAGAGTCATGTACCACAATGCTCACTGCAGCTGTGTTTACAATAGCCAGGACATGGAAGCAACCTAAGTGTCCATCGGCAGATGAATGGATAAAGAAAATGTGGCACATATATACAATGGAATATTACTCAGCCATAAAAAGAAACAAAATTGAGTTACTTCTAGTGAGGTGGATGGACCTAGAGTCTGCCATACAGAGTGAAGTAAGTCAGAAAGAGAAAAACAAATATCATATATTAACACATATATGTGGAATGTAGAAAAACAGTACAGATGAACTGGTTTGCAAGGCAGAAATAGAGAGACAGATGTAGAGAACAAATGTATGGACACCAAGGGGGGAAAGTGGCTGGGGTGGTGGTGGTGGGATGAATTGGGAGATTGGGATTGACATATACACACTAATATGTATAAAATAGATAACTAATAAGAACCTGCTGTATAAAAAATAAAGAAATAAAATTCAAAACTTCAAAAAAAAAAAAACCGAAGAGGGAAAACATAAAACATTAAATAAAATGGCAGACTTAAGCCCTTCATATTGATAATTACATTAAATGTGAAATGGTCTAAACACACCCACTAAAAGCAGAGATTGGCAGAATGTATTTTAAAACATGACCCAACTATATGCTATCCAAAGAAACTCACCTCAAATATAATGATATAGACAGGTTGAAAGAGAATGCATAAAGAAGACATCATGCAAAGGAAAGCAGAAGTTACTATACTAATATCAGATAAACTATACTTGAGAGCAAAGAAAATTACCAGAGACAGAAGAGATATTATATAATGAAAAAAGAGTCAATCTAAAATGAATATTTAGAGGTTATAAATATGTACGCACCAAATAACAGAGCTACAAAGTACATAAGGCTAAAACTAATAGAACTGACAAAATAGCCAAATCTATAATTATAGTAAGGAAATAAACATGCCCTCTCAAAAACTGATAGAACATCTAGACAAACAAAATATCAGCAAAGATATAGAAGACACTGACCAACAGGATCTAATCAATATTTGTAGAACAACAACACCATAATAATACATTATTTTCAAGTGCCCATGGAACAAATACCAAGACAGACCACATCCTGGGCCATAAAACAAACCTCAACAAATTTAAAAGTATTGAAATCCTGTATGGTGTGTTGTGCAATCAAAATGAAATCAGACTAGAAATCAGTAACAGAAAGATAACAGTAAAATCTCTAAACACTTGGAATCTAAAGAACTAAATAAGGTATGGGCCAAACGATCTTTGAGAATTTGATTAAATATGTAGAGTCCTCAGAAAAGTCCTCTTGCACACAAAGCTCTCTCACCACTTTTACTCAACACAGTTTTGGAAGTCCTAGCGACAGCAATCAGAGAAGAAAAAGCAATAAACTGAATCCAAATTGTAAAAGAAGAAGTAAAACTGTCACTGTTTGCAGATGACGTAATACTGTACAGAGAAAATCCTAAAAATGTTACTAGAAAACTACTGGAGCTCATCAATGAATTCGGTAAAATTGCAGGATACAAAATAAATACACAGAAATTTGTTGCATTTTTATACACTAGAAACAAAAGGTCAGCAAGAGGGCTTCCCTGGTGGTGCAGTGGTTGAGAGTCCACCTGCCGATGCAGGGGACACGGGTTTGTGCCCCGGTCCGGGAAGATCCCACATGCTGCGGAGCGGCTGGGCCCACGAGCAATGGCCGCTGAGCCTGCGCGTCCAGAGCCTGTGCTCCGCAATGGGAGAGGCCACACAGTGAGAGGCCCGCATACCGGGAAAAAAAAAAAAAAAGTCAGAAAGGGAAATTAAAGAAACAACCCCATTTACCACAGCATGAAAAAGAATAAAATACCTAGGAATAAACCTACCTAAGGAGGCAAAAGACCTGTACTCAGAAAACTATGAGACACTGATGAAAGAAATTTAAGATGACACAAACAGATGGAAAGTATACCATGTTCTTGGATTGCAAGAATAAATACTGTCAAAATGACTATACTACCCAAGACAATTGACAGATTCAGTGCAATCCCTATCAAATTACCAATGGCATTTTTCAAAGAACTAGAACAAAAAAGTCTTAAAATTTGTATGGAGACACAGAAGACCCTGAATAGTCAAAGCAATCTTAAGAAAGAAAAACAGAGCTGGAGAATCAGGTTCCCTGACTTCAGACTATACTACAAAGCTACAGTCATCAAGACAATATGGTACTGGCACAAAAACAGAAATATAGATCAATGGAACAGGATAGAAAGCCCAGGGATAAACCCACGCACCTAAGGTCACCTAATCTATGACAAAGGAGGCAAGAATATAAAATGGAGAAAAGACAGTCTCTTCAATAAGTGGTGCTGGGAAAACTGAACAGGTACATGTAAGAGAATGAAATTAGAACACTCCCTAACACCATACACAAAAATAAACTCAAATGGATTAAAGACTTAAATGTAACACCTCTGACTCTTAGAGGAAAACATAGGCAGAACACTCTTTGATATAAATTGCAGCAACAGCTTTTTTGACCCACCTCCTAGAGAAATGAAAATAAAAACAAAAATAAACAAATGGGACCTAATGAAACTTCAAAGCTTTTGCACAGCGAAGGAAACCAGAAAGAAGACGAAAAGACAACCCTCAAAATGGGAGAAAATATTTGCAGATGAAGCAACTGACAAGGGATTAATCTCCAAAATATACAAACAGCTCATACAGCTCAATATCAAAAAAACAAACAACCCAATCAAAAAATGGGCGGAAGACCTAAATAGACATTTCTCCAAAGAAGACATACAGATGGCCAAGAGGCACATGAAAAGCTGCTTGACATCACTAATTATTAGAGAGATGCAAATCAAAACTACAATGAGGTACCACCTCACATCAGTCAGAATGGCCATCATCAAAAAATCTACAAACAGTAAATGCTGGAGAGGATGTGGAGAACAGGGAACCCTCCTACACTGTTGGTGGGAATGTAAATCGGTACAGCCACTATGGAGAACAGTATGGAGGTTCCTCATAAATAGAACTACCATATGACACAGCAATCCCACTCCTGGGCATATACTCAGAAAAAGCCATGTTTTCAAAAGACACATGCACCCAGTGTTCATTGCAGCACTATTTACAATAGCCAGGACATGGAAGCAACCTAAATGTCCATCAGCAGAGGAATGGATAAAGAAGATGTGGTATGAGACTTCCCTGGTGGTGCAGTGGGTAAGACTCCATGCTCCCAATGCAGGGGACCTGGATTAGATCCCTGGTTGGGGAACTAGATCCTGCATGCATGCCGCAACTAAGGGTTTGTATGCCTCAACTAAGATTCCACATGCCACAACTAAGAAACCCACAAGCTGCAACTAAACGATCCCACATGCCACAACTAAGAAGCCCATATGCCCCAACTAAAGATCCTGCATGCCGCAACAAAGATCCCGTGTGCCACAACCTAGATCCAGAGCAGTGTAAATAAATAGATAAAAAGAATAGCTTTGGGCTTCCCTGGTGGCGCAGTGGTTGAGAGTCCGCCTGCTGACGCAGGGGACACAGGTTCGTGCCCCAGTCTGGGAAGATCCCACATGCCATGGAGCGGCTGGGCCCGTGAGCCATGGCCGTTGAGCCTGTGCATCTAGAGCCTGTGCTCCGCAATGGGAGAGGCCACAACAGTGAGAGTCCCACATACCACAAAAAAAGAAAGAAAGAAAAAAAAAGAATAGCTTAAAAAAGGTTGTGGTACATATATACAATGGAATATTCCTCAGCCATAAAAAGGAACGAAATAGTTACATTTGCAGAGACGTGGGTAGACCTAGAGACTGTCATACAGATTGAAGTAAATCAGAAGGGGAAAAACAAATATCATATAATATCACTTATATGTGGAATCTAGAGAAATGGTACAGATGAACTTATCTGCAAAGTAGAAATAGAGACACAGATGTAGAGAAAACTTATGGATATCAAGAGGGGAAGGGTGCTGGGATGGATTGGAAGATTGGAACTGACAGATATACACTACTATGTATAAAACAGATAACAAATGAGAACCTACTGTATAGCACAGGGAACTCTACTCAAGGCTCTGTGATGACCTAAATGGGAAGGAAATCTAAAAAAGAGGGGACATATGCATACATATAACTGATTCACTTTGCTGTACAGCAGAAACTAACACAACGTTGTAAAGCATCTATACTCCAATAAAAATTAATAGAAAAGAATATTCTTTAACACCATACACAAAAATAAAATAAAAAGGGATTAAAGACCTATATGTAAGGCCAGATACTATAAAACTCTTAGAGAAAAATATAGGCAGAACACGCTGACATAAATCACAGCAATATCTTTTTCAATCCATCTCCTAGAATAGTGGAAATAAAAACAAAAATAAACAAATGGGACCCAATTAAACTCAAAAGGTTTTGCACAGCAAAGGAAACCATAAACAAAACAAAAAGACAACCCACAGAATGGGAGAAAATATTTGCAAATGATGTGACCACCAAGGGATTAATCTCCAAAATTTACAAACAGCTCATGCACCTCAATATCAAAAAAAATTAAAAACCAATCAGAAATGGGCAGAAGACCTAAATAGACATTTCTCTGAAGAAGACATACAGATGGCCAAGAGACACATAAAAAGTTGCTCAACATTGCTAATTATTAGAGAAATGCATATCAAAAGTACAATGAGATATCACCTCACACCAATCAGAATGGCCATTATCAAAAAGTCTACAAACAATAAATGCTGGAGAGGGTGGGGAGAAAAGGGAACCCTCCTACACTGTTGGTGGGAATGTAAATTGGTACAGCCACTATGGAGAACAGTATGGAGGTTCCTTAAGAAACTAAAAACAGAGCTACCGTATGATCCAGCAATCCCACTACTGGGCACATATTCAGAGAAAAACATGGTTCAAAAGGATACATGTACCTCAGTGTTCATTGCAGCACTGTTTACAATAGCCAAGACATGGAAGCAACCTAAATGTCCATTGACAGAGGAATGGATAAAGAGGATGTGGTACATATATACAATGGAATATTATTCAGCCATTAAAAAGAATGAAATAATGCCATTTGCAGCAACACGAATGGACCTGGAGATTATCATAGTGAGTGCAGTAAGTCAGACAGAGAAAGACAAGTATCATATGATATCGCTTATATGCAGAATCTTTAAAAGTTGATAAAAATGAACTTATTTACAAAACAGAAACAGACTCATAGACTTAGAGAATGAACTTATGGTTTCCAGGGGGAAAGGTGGGAGGGAGGGATATTTAGGGAGTTTGGGATTGACATGTACACACTGCTATAGTTAAAATAGATAACCAACAAGGACCTGCTGCATAGCACAGGGAACTCTGCTCAGTACTCTGTAATAACCTACATGGGAAAATAATTTGAAAAATAATAGATACATGTGTATGTATAACTGAATCACTCTGCTGTACACCTGAAACTAACACAACACTGTTAATCAGCTATACTCCAATATAAAATTAAAAGTTAAAAAAAACAGAGTAAAGCCCCATTTTAAGAAGACACAAATTATTGTGGATACTATCATATTCATTATTTTCCTGTAAATAAAGATCTATTGAACACATAGCGATAAGCAGTATTGTATGGTATTTGGGCATGCAGTCTCCAGAATCTGACAGATCTAAGATCCTGTCACTTTCCATCAGAAAAAAAGCTGAGCCAGCTGCTTAAATTCTCACTCTGTTTCCATGTCCATAAAATGGGCATGAAAATAATATCTATTTCCTGGGGCTGTTTTGAGCATAAGTGATAACTCATGGGGAGTGTAGTATATTTGCTGATGAACATATACCTCCCATTAAGTCTGAGAAAAATAAACTTGTGCCTGATTACACACAGTGATTCAGGGAAAACAGGCGCTCTAAAGATTAAAACAGTACAAACTGCTCGTGTAATAAACCCATTCATATAAGGCAGACTTGACATTTTCATAATTAAGGAAAAGTCCTTTACAAACTTATCTATTTTTAGCAAGCTGGATCGCCTTCTACTTAAATGGTAAAAGACGGCTACTTGACACATATAAGCATTTCCATACGTCTGAGGTTTCAAATCTTGTTTTAAATGAAGCAAATAATTTCAGTTACTCTTGAGGGTTTTAATTTACATACTTAATGAGTAATCCTCTTAAAATCTTAGTGAAGGACTCTACATTCAATACAGCTGACTATAGTAGAATTTTCCCCGTAGAAAATTATCACTTGCCAACCCTGCTCTGAATTCTAATACACCCACGTAGCTTTAAGGCCACTGGGAATATCCTTTTACAAGTACGTCATTCAAAACATCAAATCCTGAGATTTGTGCCGCGGGCAGCCTTGCAGGCCCACTGTTTGTAATCTAGATGTAGCCCGCCGGCAGCCACGGAGGTGAGCTGCTGGGATGTCCATCCGGGAAGCAGTGGCTGATCCTACAAGGGCTGCAGTGATCTGAGCACCTCCAGCCCCAGTACCTTTGGGATCTGGGGCAGCATTGGAGCCCAGGCTGTGCTCTTCCCCAGGCTGCCCCCAGCCAGTGATGGAGGATGATGGGAGATGTTAGGGCCTGGCCAGTTCTGCCCAACGTGGACCTCCTCTATGGGAAATCGTGGCGCCAGGCTTCCCTGTTGGGCTGGCCAAGACTTTCAAGAAGCCACACCTATGTCTGAGGCGCTTCATACCCAATTCTCCTTCCTCTCCCCATTCCCCTCATAGGTATCAATCATATCAGCATTATGACCTGAAGGCTCTCTTTGCCTACTCTGGCCCCTTCTCCCCTTTATCTTTCATGGGCAGTTCTCTGAATAACTATCTTGCCCTTCAACTTCATCTTGTCTTCCCAGAGGATCCAAACTGACAAAACTTAAACTGTGTTTCTAAACAAGAGAAACACTTGGGTGTTCACAGGGCTTCATTTTAAACCCCTGGAGACGCCTAGAAATAATTAGGTATGGAACTTTGCAAACCGTGGGGATCCTAAAATAGCCAGTGGGGTTGAGATAACAACTATGGGTTACAGAAAGTCAAGGCAACTGGGAAGGGGGAATTTGTAACCCTGAAAAGTGGTCATGCACAAGAATCATTCAGTGCCTAGGTCTTTCCCTTCTAGTCCCTCCCCCTTTAGATACAGATGCTAAAGGAGCTGAATTTCAAATTACCAGCGTTCATCAGAACATTCAAGTTAATTGATCAATCAAGTTGGAGGGGTCCTACTTCTGTTTAATAGCCGATCAGTTTAACTGTTTAATAGCCATTTAAAAGTCAGCAGTAGCCCCCCATACATTTTGCTTGTCAAACTGAACGACGAGGGTGTTGTGAATGAGGAGATAAATATAGCATGCTGTAATTAGTGCATAAGTTAAAGATTTGTTTAATTGTGTTTTATTCCAAGAAGATGTCTAAGTGATATTCTGAATTAAATTCAAAAGCTGTTTCCACTACTTACTAACTTAGCCTTTCTTCCTGGCAGAAACCCCTGAGTTCATGTGTATTCATTAAAATCCAGTCCTAATTGCTCCCTAGTCAGCTATGAATCTTAAGAAGCTTAGCTGCTAAGTGCTTAAATTGTGTTTGCTGACAGAAAATGGAATTTCTCTAATGATTTGCTATGAAAGTCTCCATATTGTTATTATAGTGATTTCATTCATAGTAAGTTTCGGAGACTGTGCTAAGAGCATTCACATTAGGACTTACTTATTTAAAAATAAAGCAGGTGGAGCCATCTTTGGATCCTTCCTCACAGACCAGTTAACAGTATCAGCCAATGAAGGAATTCTTAAATCCATGGATGTGATAGGGTCCCACTCTAATGGACACGTGTTGATCCAATATTACTTCCTGGATCCAGAGCTTCTCTTCTAAAGATGGTGGTGGGGTTGGGTGGGGAGCAGTGGGGAGGGCAAATGAGAATCTTAGCTCCTTCACTAAGCTCCTGGATCAAGTTAGGTCCACAGAGCCCTCTGCTTCCTCTGTCCTAACCCTCACCACAGCCTCCTTGGCTACTCCCCCAACTAGTTCATAAGATCCATGAGGGTAGGGATACTGTCTGTCTTGCTCCTTTTACTGTATACCCAGCAGCACAGAATTTGGCATGATTCTGACTACCAGACTCCTACATCCCCACCCTTGAGCCCCTTGCAACTTGAGCCATTTCTAACTGACCTGCCCTTCTACATAATAATGTTAATTAAAACATAATAATATATAATAATAGTAATAATGCTCTAAAACATAATAATACAATGATAGCAGCTAACTTTTATTGAGTCACTTTGTTCTATAGACCAAGCATTTTACATGCATTATCTCCTTCAATATTCTAAAACCTATGAAATAAACAATAATTTTTTGTCTTTTTTGGATGAGAAAACAGTGACTCTGAAGGAGAAATGAGGAGATGAGATCTGGAAATGGCACTGGGAAACAAGAAGCAAGTCACCATCCCCAGTGCCTGGTCATCATAACACCAAGAAGCCACCACTCTCCCAGGTCCTGCCTTTCATGACTAGAGGAGAGAGGAATCTCACTGTGCTGTTTCCCCACCATCCACTCCCTCCTCAAGCCCATGTAATCTGGTTCTTCTCAGCACTCCATGGAAACTGCACTGAGGTCCTCAATTGTCTGCTTCTGGCAAAATCTAAATGCCTCTCCTGCATTTTCCTGTTGAATGTGGAGCTATTTGCCACTTTCCTTTCTAAGTTCCCCACCCCCTTGCCTTTCATCACCTGCCACTTCTCCTGTCATCTTCCTACCCTTTTGGATCATTTGTTTTTACCTTCACTGGTTGAAAAACTTAATATCTGTTTCACTCTATGGCTACCCCCTTTTCATTCCCCCAAAATAAAAAGAACTGGCATTTTTACAGATAAGGAAACTAAAATTCAGAGAGGCTAAGTACCTGGCCAAATGCCAGGGAGAGGAAGAATGGGTGTTCAAATTTTGGTCTCATTCTTAATTACTGTAACTTCACGGTAAATAACAACCTTCTTCTCACCTCAGTTCTGCTCCCTCACTCCCACCACTGACTTTCAACGAAGGAGAAATAACACGTGGTAGATGACGATAGCACCTAGATGCTCAATAGGTTGTCTGTCTATTTAATATGACCCCAGAATTAGTAATTGTCAAGAGGGGGAAAAAGGCTGTATTTCTTCATATCTTTCTGTTTCCACTCCTCCAATTCTGGGAACATCATGGTTTGGGGAGACTGGAGCCCCATTTTCAGTCTCCCATAAACCCAAAGGCCAGATTTATATAAAACACCTCGAATCTGAGGGAATGAACCTGCACTGTAATCTTTGTTAAAATATCAAGGTGGAGGTGCCAAGAGCTGACTGCCAGAATGTGCACTGTCTCCTTGGAGACCCCCAAGTGAATGACAGCCCTAAAGAAGTAGCGTGGGCAATTGAGATGCACAATGAACGTACTGAGCATTACAGATGCTCTGACAATCTGTAACTGATGTGAAAGAGTAGGGTACTCCTGGCTCCTATCATTTTCATGCTCTCCCCCTGCCAGGGTCTTATTTCCTCACCAGACTGGAAGCCCCCAAAAAGACATGAAAGGGCTCTAGAAAGGTCATATGGTGTGTGGGAAGAGCATGAAACAACAGGGCAGAAGGACTGACTTCTGGTCCTATTTCCACTTCTCACTAGCTATGGAAGATGAGATCATGGGCAACATTTTAACCTCTTCTAGCCTTAATTTCATCATCTTTCAGTGGGGAATCATACTTCCAGCCCTACATGGTCATTACTGTTATTAATACTTGCAACCCCCAACAGCACCAAGCTTAATGATGGACATGTATATAATAAATCCATGTTGGATTTGCTCCCAATTCAAATGAAAAATTCTCGTCCATCAGTAAAATTAACAATTGGGTTAAATATTTGAAAAATATAAGTCATCAGAAATAGAGTGCTGAATTTAATCAGGTCAGTTAGGCAAGCAAGAAATTAACATTTATTGAGTACATATTTGTGCAAAACAGTATAAAGCCATGCTGAACAAAGACTGTGTCCTTGTCTTTAAAAGGATAATTAACACTCTGGAAAGCTAAAACATACACACTTGAAACAATTTGAGAACAACAATCAATAGTGACAATAGGTGGAACAAAAACCAC
Source organism: Tursiops truncatus (assembly GCF_011762595.2). Taxonomy (NCBI): domain Eukaryota; kingdom Metazoa; phylum Chordata; class Mammalia; order Artiodactyla; family Delphinidae; genus Tursiops; species Tursiops truncatus. Next base: position 14,126,367 of record NC_047055.1, read on the forward strand.
ATTCACAGAAAGACAGACAAGATGAAAAGGCAGAGGGCTGTGTACCAGATGAAGGAACAAGATAAAACCTGAGAAAAACAAATAAATGAAGTGGAGCTAGGCAACTTTCCAGAAAAAGAATTCAGAATAATGATAGTGAAGATGATCCAGGACCCCGGAAAAAGAATGGAGGCAAAGATCGAGAAGATGCAAGAAATGTTTAAAAAAGACCTAGAAGAATTAAAGAACAAACAAACAGAGATGAACACTACAATAACTGAAAGGAAAAAATACACTAAAAGGAATCAATAGCAGAATAACTGAGGCAGAAGAACAGATAAGTGACCTGGAAGACAGAATGCTGGAATTCACTGCCATGGAACAGAATAAAGAAAAAAGAATGAAAAGAAATGAAGACAGCTTAAGAAACCTCTGGGACAACATTAAACGCAACAACATTTGCATTATGGGAAAAGAGACAGAGAAAGGACCTGAGAAAATATTTGAAGAGACTATAGTCGAAAACTTCCCTAACATGGGAAAGGAAATAGCCACCCAAGTCCAGGAAGTGCAGAGAGTCCCATACAGGATAAACCCAAGGAGAAACACGCCAAGACACACAGTAATCAAACTGGCAAAAATTAAAGAAAAAGAAAAATTATTGAAAGCAGCAAGGGAAAAATGACAAATAACATACAAGGGAACTCCCACAAGGTTAACAGCTGATTTCTCAAGAGAAACATTACAAGCCAGAAGAGAGTGGCATGACATATTTAAAGTGATGAAAGGGAAGAACCTACAACCAAGATTACTCTACCCGGCAAGGATCTAATTCAGATTTGACGGAGAAATCAAAAGCTTTACAGACAAGCAAAAGCTAAGAGAATTCAGCACCACCAAACCAGCTCTACAACAAATGCTAAAGGAACTTCTCTAAGTGGGAAACACAAGAGAAGAAAAGGACCTACAAAAACAAACCCAAAAACAATTAAGAAAATGGTAATAGGGACATACATATTGATAATTACCTTAAACATGATGGATTAAATCCTGCAACCAAAAGACACAGGCTTGCTGAATAGATACAAAAACAAGACCCATATATATGCTGTCTACAAGAGACCCACTTCAGACCTAGGGACACATACAGACTGAAAGTGAGGGGATGGAAAAAGATATTCCAGGCAAATGGAAATCAAAAGAAAGCTGGAGTAGCAATCCTCATAAAAGTTAAAATAGACCTTAGAATAAAGAATATTACAAGAGAAAACGAAGGACACTACATAATGATCAAGGGATCAATCCAAGAAGAAGATATAACAATTATAAATATATATACACCCAACATAGGAGCACCTCAATACATAAGACAACTGCTAACAGCTATAAAGAGGAAACTGACAGTAACACAATAATAGTGGGGGACTTTAACACCTCACTTACACTAAAGAACAGATCATCCAAACAGAAAATTAATAAGGAAACATAAGCTTTAAATGACACAACAGACCAGATAGATTTAATTGATATTTATAGGACATTCCATCCATGAACAGCAGATTATGCTTTCTTCTCAAGTGCACAAAGAACATTCTCCGGGATAGATCACATCTTGGGTCAAAAATCAAGCCTCAGTAAATTTAAGAAAATTGAAATCATATCAAGCATCTTTTCTGACCACAATGCTATGAGATTAGAAATCAATTACAGGGAAAACAACGTAGAAAACAACAAACACATAGAGGCTAAACAATATGATACTAAATAACCAAGAGATCACTGAAGAAATCAAAGAGGAAATCAAAAAATACCTAGAGACAAATGACAATGAAAACACGATGACGCCAAATCTATGGGATGCAGCAGTAGCAGTTCTAAGAGGGAAGTTTATAGCAATACAAGCCTACCACAAGAAACAAGAAAAATCTAAAATAAACAATCTAAGCTTACACCTCAAGGAACTAGAGAAAGAAGAACAAACAAAACCCAAAGTTAGTAGAAGGAAAGAAATCATAAAGATCAGAGCAGAAATAAATGAAATAGAAACAAAGAAAACAATAGCAAAGATGAATAAAACTAAAAGCTGGTTCTTTGAGAAGATAAACAAAATTGATATACCATTAGCCAGACTCATCAAGAAAAAGAGGGAGAGGACTCAAATCAATAAAATTAGAAATGAAAAAGCAGAAGTTACAACAGACACTGCAGAAGTACAAAGCATCCTAAGAGACTACTACAAGCAACTCTATGCCAATAAAATGGACAGCCTGGAAGAAATGGACAAATTCTTAGAAAGGTATAACCTTCCAAGACTAAACCAGGAAGAAATAGAAAATATGAACAGACCAATCACAAGTAATGAAACTGAAACTGTAATTAAAAGTCTTCCAAAACACAAAAGTCCAGGACCAGATGGCTTCACAGGTGAATTCTATCAAACATTTAGAGAAGAGCTAACACCCATCCTTCTCAAATTCTTCCAAAACACTGAAGAGGAAGGAAGACTCCCAAACTCATTCTATGAAGCTACCATCAGCCTGATACCAAAACCAGACAAAGATACTACAAAAAAGAAAATTACAGACCAATATCACTGATGAATATAGATGCAAAAATCCTCAAAAAATACTAGCAAACAGAATCCAACAACACATTAAAAGGATCATACACCATGATCAAGTGGGATTTATCCCAGGGATGCAAGGATTCTTCAATATATGCAAATCAATCAATGTGATACACCATATTAACAAATTGAAGAATAAAAACCATATGATCATCTCAATAGATGCAGAAAAAGCTTTTGACAGAACTCAACACCCATTTATGATAAAAACCCTCCAGAAAGTGGGCAGAGAGGGAACCTACCTCAACATAATAAAGGCCATATACGACAAGCCCACAGCAAACATCATTCTCAATGGTGAAACACTGAAAGCATTTCCTCTAAGATCAGGAAGAAGACAAGGATGTCCACTCTCACCACTGTTATTCAACATAGTTTTGGAAATCCTAGCCATGACAATCGGAGAATAAAAAGAAATAAATGGAACCTAAATTGGAAAAGAAGAAGTAAAACTGTCACTGGCTGCAGATGACATGATACTCTACATAGATAATCATAAAGATGCCACCAGAAATCTACCAGAGCTAATCAATGAATTTGGTAAAGTAGCAGGATACAAAATTAATGCACAGAAATCTCTTGCATTCCTATACACTAATGATGAAAAATCTGAAAGAGAAATTAAAGAAACACTCCCATTTACCACTGCAACAGAAAGAATAAAATACCTAGGAATAAACCTACCTAAGGAGACAAAAACCTGTATGCAGAAAACTACAAGACACTGATGAAAGAAATTAAAGGTGATACAAACAGATGGAGAGATATACCGTGTTCTTGGATTGGAAGAATCAATATTGTGAAAATGACTATACAACGCAAAGCAATCTACAGATTCAATGCAATCCCTATCAAATTACCAATGGCATTTTTAAGGAACTAGAACAAAAACTCTTAAAATCTGTATGGAGACACAAAAGACCCCGAATAGCCAAAGCAGTCTTGAGGGAAAAAACAAAGCTGGAGGAATCAGGCTCCCGGGCTTCAGACTATACTACAAACTACAGTCATCAAGACAATATGGTACTGGCACAAAAAAAATATATAGATCAATGGAACAAAATAGAAAACCCAGAGATAAACCCACTTACCTATGGTCAACTAATCTATGACAAAGGAGGCAAGGATATACAATGGAGAAAGGACAGTCTCTTCAATAAGTGGTGCTGGGAAAACTGGACAGCTACGTGTAAAAGAATGAAATTAGAACACTCCCTAACACCATACACAAAAATAAACTCAAAATGGATTAGAGACCTAAATGCAAGACCAGACACTATAAAACTCTTAGAAGAAAACATAGGAAGAACACACTTTGACATAAATCACAGCAGGATCTTTTTTGATCTACCTCCTAGAGTAATGGAAATAAAACAAAAATAAACAAATGGGACCTAATGAAACTAAATGCTTTCACACAGCAAAGGAAATCATAAACAAGATGAAAAGACAACCCTCAGAATGGGAGAAAATATTTGCAAATGAATCAATGGACCAAGGATTAATCTCCAAAATATATAAACAGCTCACACAGGTCAATATTAAAAAAGCAAACAATCCAATCCAAAAATGGGCGGAAGACCTAAATAGACATTTCTCCAGAGAAGACATACACATGGCCAACAGGCACATGAAAAGCTGCTCAACATCACTAATTATTAGAGAAAGGCAAATCAAAACTACAGTGAGGTATCACCTCACACCAGTTAGAATGGGCATCATCAGAAAATCTACAAACAACAAACGCTGGAGAGGGTGTGGAGAAAAGGGAACCGTCTTGCCCTGTTGGTGGGAATGTAAATTGATACAGCCACCATGGAGAACAGTATGGAAGTCCCTTAAAAAACTAAAAACAGAATTACCATATGACCCAGCAATCCCACTACTGGGCATATACCCAGAAAAAAACATAATTCAAAAAGGCACATGCACCCCAATGTTCATTGCTGTTACAATATGTACATTGCTGTTACAATAGCCAGGACATGGAAGCAACCTAAGTGCCCACTGACAGACGAATGGATAAAGAAGATGTGGTACGTATATACAATGGAATATTATTCAGCCATAAAAAGGAATGAAATTGGGTCATTTGTAGAGACGTTAGTGGATCTAGAGACTGTCATACAGAGTGAAGTCAGTAAGAGAAAAACAAATATCGTACGTTAACGCATATATGTGGAACCTAGAAAAATGGTACAGATGAACCGGTTTGCAGGGCAGAAATTGAGACACAGATGTAGAGAATAAACTTGTGGACACCAAGGAGGGAAAGTGGCAGGGGGCGGGGGTGGTGGTGGTGGGATGAATTGGGAGATTGGGATTGATATATATACTAATATGTATAAAATATATAACTAATAAGAACCTGCTGTATAAAATAATTTTAAAAAATAGTGACAACAATCATAAATGCTATTTATTTGGGATTTACTCTGTGCCAGGCACTGTGCTAAGCACCTCACATCTTTGACCTCTTTAGATCCTCACAACCACTCTCTGAGAGGCGTGCCTCCATTAAGTTAGTAATTAGGATATTGAAGAAGCTTCTTAAGGGCCATAAATCTGAAAAGGTCACAGCTAGAATGGGGACTCAATTTCATCCACTGCACCCATGTCAAAAAGTGCTAAAATGGGGCTTCCCTGGTGGCGCAGTGGTTGAGAGTCCGCCTGCCGATGCAGGGGACACGGGTTCGTGCCCCGGTCCGGGAAGATCCCACATGCCGTGGAGCGGCTGGGCCCGTGAGCCATGGCCGCTGGGCCTGCGCGTCCGGAGCCTGTGCTCTGCAACGGGAGAGGCCACAACAGTGAGAGGCCCGCGTACCGCAAAAAAAAAAAAAAAAAAAAAAAAAGTGCTAAAATGAAACTGGGCAAGGGACAGTGAGAGTTGATTGGAGTTAATCAGGGAAGATTTCCTAGATGAAGAAATCTTGAGCCAATGTTACAAAGAAGGTGAAAGACAAGAAATGGTGTAGAGGGGTAAAAAAAATGATAAGATGTTCTGATTAGAGGGAATGCCTAGGTCAAGAGACAGAAGAGGGAAATAACTTTTCCTATATATGGACGGGAAAGTAATGGGTTTGCTAGAGCAGAGGTGGAATGAAATGTTGGTGAAGGAGAAAACAGCTCGCTGAGGATATTTGGGTTGGCTTATAGAAAGCTTTAAAGGCCCTATAGTTTGACACAACAGGATTTGGGCACCTCCAGGCCTTTATCCATGCCATCACCTCTTCCTGGAATGTCCTTCCTTAACCCTCTCACCTAGTAAACCATCAAGTGTCATCTCAGCATCACCTCCTTTCAGAAAGCCCTCCCTAACCTGTTCCTCCATAAAGGCCACTTGGGGGCATTTCCTCTGGGTTCCCATGGTCCCCTGTGCATACCTCTAACCACATCTCCCAGGCTAGAAGTTTTATACTTCTGTATTTTACATTTAGGCTTGTGATACATTTTAATGTTTTATGAAAAGTATAAGATCTATATCTAGCTTCATTTTATTTTGGCATGTGGATGTCCTGTTGTTCCAGCTCTATTTGTTGAAAAGATTATCCTTACTCCTGCCTTTGCTCCTTTGTTAAAAAAAAATCAGTTGAATATATTTCATGTGGGTCTAGTTCTGAGCTCTCTCTTCTGTTCCATTTATCTATTTGTCTATCCTTTCACCAATACACCACTGTCTTGATTATAATAATATATAATGTTATTTATAAGTCTTGAAGTTGTATAGTGTCAATCCTCTGACTTTGTTCTTCTCCTTCAGGATTGAGTTGGCCATTCTGGATCTTTTGCCTCTCCATATAAATTTTAAAATCAGTTTGTCAATATCCACAAAATAACTTGCTGGGATTTTGACTGGAATTTCTACAGATAGTAATTTACAGATAGATTGAATCTTGAATCTACAGATCAAGTTGGGAAAAACTGACATCATGACAATATTGAGTCTTCCTATCCATGACATGGAATATCTCTCCATTAATTTAGTTCTTCTTTAATATCTGCCATCAGAGTTTTGTATATTTCTTTATATAGATCTTGCACATATAGATCATACGGATCTTGTACATTGGTGTGGCTTATAGAAAGTCTTAGCCAGCCCAACAGGGACCTCTGGCACCATATTTAGATTTATACCTAAAGTATTTCATTTTGGAGGGTGCTTATGTAAATGATAATGTGGGTTTTTTTATTTCAAATTCCACTTGTTCTCTTCTAGCATATAGGAAAGCAATTGACTTTGTATATTAACCTTGTATCCTTCAACCTTAGTATATTTGTTGATTAGTTCCAGGAGGGGTTTTTTGGTTTTGGTTTTTTTTTCTTTGGTCAATTCTTTTGGATTTTCTGTATAGACAATCATGTCTTCTGCAAAGACAGTTTGATTTCTTCCTTCCCAATTTATATACCTCTTATTACCTTTTCTTGTTTTTTTTTTTTGGTTTTTTTTTTTTTTTGGTTTTTTTGCGGTACGCAGGCCTCTCACTGTTGCGGCCTCTCCCGTTGCAGAGCACAGGCTCCGGACGCGCAGGCTCAGCGGCCATGGCTCACGGGCCCAGCCGCTCCGCGGCATGTGGGATCCTCCCGGACCGGGGCACGAATCCGTGTCCCCTGCATTGGCAGGCGGACTCTCAACCACTGTGCCACCGGGTAAGCCCCTTTTCTTGTTTTATTGAATTAGCTAGGACTTCCAGTATGATGTTGAAAAGCAGTGGTAAGAGGGGACATCCTTGTCTTTGTTCCTTATTATAGCAGAAAAGATTTGAGTTTCTCACCACCAAGTGTGATGTTAGCTGCAGGTTTTTTGTAGTTCTTTATCGAGTTGAGGAAATTCCCCTCTATTCCTAGTTTACTGAGAGTCATGAATGGTTTGTCAAATACTTTTTATGCATCTATTGATATGATCACGTGATTCTTCTTCTTTAGCCTGTTGATTGGTGAATTACATTAACTGATTACTGAATGCTGAACCAACCTTAGATACCTGGGATAAATTCCACCTGGTTATGGTATGTAATTCTTTTTATACATTTTTTATTTAATTTGCTAATATCTTGCTGTGGATTTCTAAAAGTATGTTCTTAAGAATTATTGGGGGCTTCCCTGGTGGCGCAGTGGTTGAGAGTCCGCCTGCCGATGCAGGGGACGCGGGTTCGTGCCCCAGTCCGGGAAGATCCCACATGCCGTGGAGCGGCTGGGCCCGTGAGCCATGGCTGCTGAGCCTGCGCGTCCGGAGCCTGTGCTCCGCAACGGGAGAGGCCACAACAGTGAGAGGCCCGCGTACCGAAAAAAAAAAAAAAAAAAAAAGAATTATTGGCCTGTAGTTTTCTTTTCTTGTAATGTCTTTTCTGATTTTAGTATTAAGGGTAATACTGGCCTCATAGAATGAGTTAGAAAGTACTTCCTCTGCTTCTATCTTCTGAAAGAGATTGTAGAGAATTGGTATAATTTCTTCTTAAATGTTAAGTAGAATTCACCAGTGAACCCATCTGGGTTTAGTGCTTTCTGTTTGAAAGTTTATTAATTATTCATTCAATTTCTTTAATAGAAGTGGGCCTATTCATATTGCCTATTTCTTCTTGTGTGAGTACTGGCACTTGTTGAATTCCTTTCAAGGAATTGATCGATTTCATCTAGGTTACCAAATTTGTGGGCATCCAGTTGTTCATAATATTCTTTTTTTTTCCTGTGGTGACTACATTTTTAATTTTTTAAACATCCTATTGAAGTATAATTGCTTTACAACAGTGTGTTAGTTTCTGCTGTATAACAAAGTGAATCAGATATACATATACATACATCCCCATATCTCCTCTCTCTTGTGTCTCCCTCCCACCCTCCCTATCCTACCCCTCTAGGTGGACACAAAGCACTGAGCTGATCTCCCTATGCTATGCGGCTGCTTCCCACTAGCTATCTGTTTTACTTTTGGTAGTGTATATATGTCCATGCCACTCTCTCACTTCGTCCCAGCTTACCCTTCCCCCTCCCCGTGTCCTCAAGTCCATTCTCTATGTCTGCATCTTTACATAATATTCTTTTATTATGCATTTAATGTCCATAGGATCTGTGGTGATGTCCCCTCTTTCATTTCTTATATTAGTGTCTTATAATTTCACTTCTTATATTTGTGTCTTCTCTCTGTTTTACCTAGTTAGCCTGGCTAGATGTTTATCGATTTTATTGCTCTTTTCAAAGAACTAACTTTTGCTTCCATTGATGTTCTCTATTGACTTCCTGTTTAATGTCCTCTAGATTTATATATGTTGTCGCAAATGGCAGGATTTCCTTTTTAAGGCTAAATAATATGCCTTTGTATGTATATAACACATTTTCTCTATCCATTCATCATTTGATGGACATTTAGGTTGCTTCCATGCCTTAACTATTGTGAATAATGCTGCAATGATCACGGTAGTGTAGATATCTATTCAAAATCATGATTTCAATTCCTTTGGATATATACCCAAAAGTGAAATTGCTGGACCTTTTGTAGTTTTAATTGAGCATTTTATGATTTATTTTCCCTCCTTTCTTAGTATATCAATTATACTTCTTTTTTTACTTTTTTTTAGTGGTTGCCCTAGAGTTTGCAGTATACATTTACAACTAATCCATAGTGCAAGTACCATATAATAACAAAATATTCCTAATTCCTTCTCCCCATCAAATTTATCATTGCTGTCATTCATTTCGCTTATACACAAGCATACATAATCAAATATATTGTTGCTATTATTTTTGAGCATACTGTTTTCTGTTAGATCAATTGATAAGAAAGATAAAAGGTTTTATTTTACCTTCTCATATTCTTTCTCCAATGCTCTTCCTTTAGATAGAGTTTCTGACCTATGCAATTTTCCTGCTCTCTGAAGAACTTCTTTTAACATTTATTACAAGGCAGGACTACTGATGACAAATTCCCTCAATTTTTGTTTGTATGAGGAAGTCTTTATTTCTCCTTCACTTTTGAAGGATAATTTTGCAGGGTACAGAATTCTAGATTGGTGTTTTTCTTTTCTCAACATTTTAAATATTGCACTCCAATCTCTTCTTGCTTGCATGGCTTCTGAGGAGAAATCAGTTATAAGTCTTACGTTTGCTTCTCTATAGGTAAGGTATTTTAAAACTCTGGCTTCTTTCAAGATTTTTTTCTTTATTTTATATTCTGTCCAGTTTGAATATGATATGCCTAAGTGTGATTGCTACTTGGCATTTATCCCACTTGGTGTTCTTTGAGCTTCCTGTATCTGTGATTTAGTGTCTGACATTAATTTGGGGGAAAATCTCAGTCATTATTGCTGCTTCTTTTCTCTCTTTCTTTTCTTTCTGGTATTCTCAGTACATGTATATTACACCTCTTGTAGTTGTCCTACAGTTCTTAGATATTCTGTTCTGGGTTTTTTTCAGTCTTTTTTCTCTTTTTCAGTTTTGGAAGTTTCTATTGTCATATCATCAAGCTCAGAAATTCTTTCCTCAGCTGTATTAATGAGCCCATCAAAAGCATTCTTTCTATTACAATGTTTTTTATCTCTATCATATCTTTTTCATTTTTTCTTAGAATTTCCATCTCTCTGCTTACATTATCCATCTGTTCTTCCCTATTATCTACTTTTTCCATTAAAGCCCTTACATATTAACCACAGTTTTTTAAAATAATAATTCCAACATTCCTGCCATATCTGACTCTGGTCCTGATGCTTGTTCAATCTCTTCAAACTGTGTTTTTTGCCTTTTAGTATGCCTTGTGATTTTTTTTGTTGAAAGGTGGACATAATGTACTGGTGTTATGGACTGAAGGTTTGTGTCCTCCCCAAAAGTTATGTTGAAGCCCTAACCCCCTATGTGATGGTACTTAGAGGTGGAGCCTTCAGGAGGTAATTAGGTTTAGAGGAGGTCATGAGGGTGGGACCTCCACAATGAGATGAGTGTCCTTATAAGAAGAAGAATAGACAAGAGCTTGCTCTCTGCCATGTGAGGACCCAAAAAGACGGCAGCCATTTGCAAGCCAGGAAGAGGGTCCTCGCCAGGAGCCGAATCTGCTGGTATCTTGATTGTTTACTTCCCAGCCTCCATAGCTGTGATAAATAAATGTCTACTGTTTAAGTCACCCAATATATCATATTTTGTTATAGCAGCCTGAACTAAGATAACTGGGTAAAAGCAACTGTGGTCAACAGGTGTTTAGTAATATCATGATAAGGTATAGGGAGAAAGGATGCATTCTATAGCCCTATGATTAGGTCAGAGTCTTTGGTGATCCTGTACCCCTGGATGACAAACTTCACCGTGCTTCTCAGTATTCCCCCCCACTTAGGTGGGACAGGATGGGTAGAGGGGGTTACAGTTGGGTGTTTCCCTTCTCCCAAGTAGGTTAGGCTCTGATAAACCCTAGCATGTGAGGTTCTAGTAAAACAGTTTCTCCTGAGGGCAGACCTTGTTAAGAAGAACAGAATGGTCTGGAGTATTTCAAAATCATTTTCTTTTCCCCTCTGCCTGCTAGAAACACGAAGGTTATCCTCTCTGATATTTACTGTGAGGACCTGGTCAAGCACCTAGAAGCAAAACTCACAAAAGTGTGGGGGCCCTCATATGACTGGGTCCCTCTGGAGTTTTTAACTCCTAGAGTTGTCCACACTGACCCTCCAGCTCAGTTTACCATAACTGTAATTCATCAATTACAATTCAGGCTTTCCTACCCCAGCACTGGTTCCCATGGAGGTTTCTCCTCATGGATTTCTGCTTCATCAAGTTGTGATTCTCTGTATATGTCTGTCTGTCTCTCCAATTTGAGGGGCAGCAGTCTGCCCTGTGACCTCACTTCTCTGACAGAGCTAGGAAGAGTCGTTCGTTTTTCAGTTTGTTCAGCTTTTCATTTGTTGTTAGGACAGAGTGGCAACTTCTAAGCCATAGTTATTTGTTTTTCCTACCTAAGCATACCTTCTGTAGCAACTCAGTTCCTATTTCCTACGGTAAAGTGATAAATAGATTTGTTCATTTTTTAAAGGAAAGTGACGTACAACAATAAAGATGAAAATCATGCTCAATTCTTTAGATGATGTTCTGTTTTCATAAACATATTTTCCTGTTATTGTAAATTTATACTAAGTAAATAATGATGGCATTAACTGGCATTCTTGGTGTGCTTTTGATCATCTTTTTCCAAAAGCGACTGCCAAGAGAACTTCCTAACAAACACCACTTAACCACTAAATGACTCTATTTCTGATATAATGATGGCTTATTTAGATATTGCTCTTCATTCCATTTTCTTCTCTATTCTATTGCTATTAACAATAATGAGATTTCCACACTTTTTCTTAAACTATAATAGATTTGTTGAGCAATGGTTTCCCTGCTGAATCTTATTGTAGAAAATGGAACATGTCTTCAGAATGATGTTTAATAGCTCTAGCCTTACACAAAGCCCTCAAGCTTAGGATCCATATCAAATTTGAGCTTTATTTATGGCCTTTATCATACTTTACTGTAATTGATTGTTCACTAGTCTGTCTCCAGACTAGACTTGGAGATCCTCAAGGGCAAAGGCCATATCGGATTCATTTCTGTATCTTCCATGTCCAGCACCAAGCCTTGGCACATAGTTGGCACTCAGGGAATATTTGTTGAACTGGGATGTACTTCCTCTTACCCTTTTTTCACTTTTTGCCAAATATTCATTCACTTACTCATTAATTGAACACATATTCATTATAAAATCGCTCCCCTCTGTGAACATGAAAGGGAACTTTTCAAGTACAACCTTTTCTGTACAACCTTTTCAAGGAAAGGTTTTAACTGTACCTCATTCATGCAATAACAAAAATTTTTATTGAGTACCTCATATGTGCCTGGAATGATGCTAGGCACTGAGGTAACAGTAATAAGAAGACGAGGTCTTCACTCTTATAGTGAAAGAGACAGACATTAAATAGTTATTTAATCACAGCAGCACGTGTCTCATCACAGCACAATTACACTGTTTCTAAATTGCCTTTCCTCATCTGTCTACCCCATTGGACTCATGTCCTTAAGGACGAGAACTCTGTCTATCTGCTTTACTGAGTCTCACCCCCCCAGCACCTACCACAGTGCCTGACACATGGGACGAGACCAACAAATGTTAGAGAAATGAATTAAAACATTAAAGAGTGAATGGCCGAATGAATAAAGATTATCAATATTACTATGTGGTAAAATTAACTAGGCAATCTTCATACCTCCTACTGAGCAGGTCTTCTTGGATTTACAAACAACACATACAACTTACAGAATCATAGCCTGGTGTGGTCATGGCCTATAGAATTTAAGTACTCCCTATTCCCATCAAATTGTTCTCCTTCCCAGAGGAAGGAGAAGCATAGATAAAAGGTTAAAGGGGGGACTTCCCTGGTGGTACAGTGGTTAAGACTCTGCCCTCCCAATGCAGGGGGCCCAGGTTTGATCCCCAGTCAGGGAACTAGATCCCACATGCATGCTGCAACTAAGAGTTTGCATGCCACAACTAAGGAGCCCGCATGCCGCAACTAAGGAGCCCATGTGCTGCAACTAAGGAGCCATCAAGCCTTAACTAAGGAGCCCGCCTGCTGCAACTAAGACCCGGCGCAACCAAATAAATAAATTTTTAAAAAAGTTATAGAGGACTTAAACGTATGGACACCAAGGGGGGATGAAGGGAGATGGAATGAATTGGGAGATTGGGATTGACATTACATTATTGTAATACATACAGTTGGTGACCTAAATGGGAAGGAAATCCCAAAAAAGAGGGTATATATGTATACGTATAGCTGATTCATTTTGCTGTACAGTAGAAACTAACACAACATTGTAAAGCAACTATACTCCAATAAAAATTAATTTTAAAAAAGTTAAAGAGGACTTGCAAGGAGAGACTCAATAATAATATATAACAGTTATTGATAATGGACCAAAGTCTGTGCTAAAAGGTTTACATAGATTATCTCATTAAGTATTTATAACATCTCTTTGACATGGTATAATAATTATCACCATTGGTGGAGAAAAGGGAACCCTCCTACACTGTTGGTGGGAATATAAATTGGTACAACCATTATGGAAAATAGTACGGAGGTTCTTAAAAAACTAAAAATAGAACTACCATATGATCCAGCAATCCCACTCCAGGGCATATATCTGAGAAAACCACAATTCGAAAACATGCATGTACCCCAATGTTCATTGCAGCACTATTTACAATAGCCAAGACATGGAAGCGACCTAAATGTCCATTGACAGAGGAATGGTTAAAGAAGATGTGGTACATATATACAGCGGAACATTACTCAGCCATAAAAAGGAATGAAATAATGCCATTTGCAGCAACATGGATGGACCTAGAGATTATCATACTAAGTGAAGTAAGTCAGAGAAAGACAAATATTACATATTATCACTTATATGTGGAATCTAAAAAAATGATACAAATGAACTTATTTACAAAACAGAAACAGACTCACAGACTTTGAAAACAAACTTATGGTTACCAAAGTGGAAAGGTCGGAGGAAGGATAAGTTAGGAGTTTGGGATTAACATATACACACTATTATATATAAAATAGATAATCAACAAGTACCTACTAGCACAGGGAACTCTACTCAATATTCTGTAATAACATATATTCTGAAAAAGAATGGAGATATATATATATATATATATATATATATATATATATATATAACTGAATCACTTTGCTGTACTCCTGAAACTAACACAACATTGCACATCAAGTATACTCTAATATAAAATAAAAATTAAATTAAAAAAATAATAATTATCACCATTGTTTTAAACATGAAGAAACTGAGGCTCAGGGAGCTTAAGTGATTTTTCCATGGTCACAGCTAGTAAATAGTGTAAGTGGAAATTTAACTCAGGTCTGTCTGTCTCTAAAATAGAGCACTAAAACCCCTTGATAAATGCCTAATATAATAGACCAATGGTCCTCAATGTGGGAAAAGGAAATCAAAATCTGCAGAGGGTCATGTAGAATGTGAAAAAAGTATATTCACCTGGTTAAAGATGCTAGATTGACAGCACATATTTCTCTCCTTTCCCTCCTAAGAAGTCCCAAAATGACAGCAAAGGAATTTTTTTAAAAGGCATAAACCTATAAAGACCAAAAAGATTAAGAGAGAAGCCATCAATGGGTGAGATTTCAACAATTCTTGGAAGTAGAACAGAAGAGGAAGCTACAACTTTAGTGCCTACATCGGAGGATACTGGATAAGCCAGCTGATCTGCTCTGTGAAATCCCTGAGAGACTCCAATAAGATAGGGGTGTAATTCAGAACTGAATACCGGAGATTGGTTGAATACCTGTGTGTGGACTGAATATCCTCTGATGTCCCCACCCTCACCCCAAGCAGTCAGGCAAGAAACTAGAGGTTTTATCTCTGGAAACTTAAATGAATAAGGTCATGGCTTAAAAAACACCAGGTATTCTAGAGAGCAGTGGTAAGTCTTAAAATAAGATGTCTTCAAATTCTGCTCCTGAAACTGTGAGACCCTTCTCACCCCCACCCCCAGGTTCATCCCTGCTAGGCTCCAAAAATGACAACAGCCAGGCTTCTATCAACTCCTGACCCCAAGATATGGAAGAATTATTTTTGGAGAAACTGGTCTATCTGAGCAAACAATATCTCCACATACTTACAGCTGAGATTTGAGGAGCCCAGTAAAGTCTGGCTCCTTGCCAAACCACTCTTCATTGTGGACTACCAGTCAACAATCTTCACCTACACACAGACTTCTATTAAGTGTTCTTGTGCCTCATTCTTAAATATATACAACGCACGTCAATCATCATCTGACACATAATCACCATCCCACTAGAATATAAACTCCATGAAAGCAGGGGATTTGTTTTTATTTCATTCTTTTAAAACAGTGTACTCAATACGGTTGAATGAATGAATAAATTATAGGAAGGTCTCCAACATTAAATGAACAAACAAATAAAGCATAAATAAGGGAATCCAGAACTATAACAGAGAAAATGAAAAAACCAGGAAAACACTGTGTTTTAAAAATCTCCATATTGACATCAGTAGAAATGATGGAGTAAGGACATCCAAAAATTCTCTCCTCCATAAAAGCAATGAGAACATGGGAAAAATTGTTAGAATCAACATTTTAAGAACTCTGGATATTAACCAAAAGATTGCAGCAATTGCATTTTTCAAGAAAAATGGCTGATTTTATGTGAAAGAGTGAGCTCTGAGGCATTTTAACTCACTCTATTCCCACATTGCTCTCCCCAGCTCAAGAGTAGCCTTGAAACCTAACATCCTGCAATTACAGTGAACACAAGCAGGCTGGCAGCCACTGGAGGAAGAATGGGGTTGGATATACTATAAAACCCAGAGAAGAGAACTGTTATTATTTGGCCTATCTGGTGATTTCCTGGAAGATCCCACTCACAAGGTTTGCCATTATTTAACCAGACTAGGAGCTTGTCAAATACCTAAAATCTTTTCCCCAGGGAAAATTATAGAAAATAATAAGAGGTAGTTGACTAACTTCAAGACTGCCTTCAGGAGTAGTTAACAGTTCAAATAATAGGCTAACAAGCAAGTTTAAAAGGAAAATCTGGAGAATGAGATATCCAGGGGCTCTGAAAAGCTCTGACATAGTCCAGGGAATCTAGAAAGCCATGTGCATGTGTAATGAGAAATCAGCTCTTATTGAGAATCCCTTGTATGTCTCACGCTCTTTTCAAGATTCTCCTTTTGTCTTTCTCTTTCAACAGTTTGCTTATGATGTGTCTAGGTGTGGCTCTCTTTGAGTTCTTCCTGGTTAGAATTTGTTGAACTTCTTGAATATGTAGATTATGTAGATGACCTGGGCAAAATTTATAAATTCCTAGAAAGACATAAACTAGCAAAGATGACTCAAGAAGAAATAGGAAATCTAAATAAACCTCTAAGAAGTAAAGCAATTAAGTCAGTAATCACAAAATTTCCCACAAAGGAAAGCCCAGGTCCATATGGCTTCACCAGCAAATCTTAAAGAAGAATTAACACCAATAACTTGCAAATTCATCTAAAAATAGAAGAGGAGATACTACCCAACTCATTCTACGAGGCCAGTATTACTCTGATACTAAAACAAGACAAAGACTTGAAAAGAAAACTATAAACCAATATCTCTTATGAATAGAGATATAAAATTTCACCACAAAATACTAGCAGACTTATACAAATAACCATAAATAAATCCAGCAACATATACAAAGGATTGTACACCATGACTGAGATTTAACCCAATAATGCAAGGTTGGTTCAACATCAGAAAATCAATTGATGTAATATACCATATTAATAGAATAAAAGATAAAAACCACAAGAGCACCTCAGTAGTGCATAACAGTCATTTGACACAACCAAAACCCTCTCGTGATAAAAATAAAATAAAGTAAACAAACTAAGAATAGAAGTGAACTTCCTCAGTCGGGTAAAGGGCACCCTACGAAAAATCCACAGCTAACATCATACATAATGGTGAAAGACCGAAAACTTTCCTCCCCTGAGATCAAGGACAAAACAAGAATGTTCACTCTTGTCACATCTATTCAATACTGTACTGGAAGTTCTAGTCAGGGCAATTAAGAAACAAAAAGAAATAAAAGGCTTCCACTTTAGAAAAGAAGTAAATCTATCTCTAACTGCAAATGATATAATTTTATGTACATGCAATCCAAAGGAATACACACCAAAAAAAACCTCTTAGTGCTAATAAATGTGTTCAGCAAGATTGCAGCATAAAATAACAATATACAGTAACTGATTGTACTTCTATACACTAGCAATAAGCAATTCAAAATGAAATTAGGAAAATCATTCCAACTACAATAGCATCAAAAAGAATACAGTACATAGGAATAAATTTAACAGATGAAATACCCACACTGCCTTGAAGAGACTGTTGGTAGGAATATGATCATTAAAACCCGCCACTATATATAAAATAAATTACTAATAAGAACCTGCTGTATAGCACAGGGAACTCTACTCAATACTCTGTAATGGCCTATATGGGAAAAGAACCTAAAAAACAAAAAAAAAGAGTGGATATATGTATATGTATAACTGACTCCCTTTGCTGGACACCTGAAACTAACACAACATTGTAAATCAACTACACTCCAATAAAACTTTTTTAAAAAAAGAAAAAAAATTTTAAACGTGATTCTGAGGAGATCTCAGATGAACACGAGGAATATGTTATTGGAAACTGGAGGAAAAGTGATCCACATTATAAAGTGGCAAAGAAGTTGTGTTCTATGTTTTATGGAAAGTAGAAGTTAAAAGTGATAAACATGAATATTTAACCAAGGAGATTTCTAAGCAAAGTGTTGAAGGTGCAGCCTCATTTCTCCTTACTGTTTTCAGTAACATAAGAGGGGAGGGATAAATTGAAGTAATTGTTAAGCAAAAAGGAACTAGAACTTGAAGATTTGGAAATTTCTCAGCCTATTCTTATTATGAAAAATGAGAAAGCATGTTCTGGAGAGAATACCAAGAGTATGGCTGGAAAATCATTTGATAAAAAGATTATAGGTGCTATTCATAGATTTAGTCAGCCATCTCAGCAGAAGCTAGGAATAGCAATGAGATTATATTAACAGAAATATTGCCGCCTTGGTCTAAAGAGGACAGAGGTTGAAATGAAGGAAGGCTCTCAGAAACACTGGGATTCTACAGGACAAAACAATAGAGCTGTCCAGCAGCAAACATGTGTTGTCCTTTAAGAAAAGGGAAGAATGACCCTGAAAGTGTTTCAGAAATCACTAAAGCTGCCACTGCCATCATAGACGGAAGGGACAAGGCTGTCTCCTCATTTTCAGCAGTGCCACAGGGACAGGGTCACCATTCACAGCTACAGGCGTGACACTGCTGTCCCAGTGGGCCCACAGGGCAGAGCACTGAGCCAAAGAGGATTATACTCGAGCTTTAAGTTCTAATGGAATTCGCCTGTATTTGTGACTGTATTTGGACATAGGGCCTTTAAAGAGGTAAAGTTAAATCAAGTCATAAGGGTGAGGCCCCAATCCAATATTACTGGTATCCTTATAAGAAGAGAGAGACCAGAGATACACACTTGCAGAGGAAAGGCCATGTGAGGACACAGTGGGAAGACGGCCATCTGCAAGCCAAGGAAAGAGGCATCAGGAGAAATCAACCCTGCTGGCACCTTGACTTGGACTTCCAGCTTCCAGAACTGTGAGAAAATTAATTTCTCTTGTTTAAACCACCAGTCTATGGTATTTTGTTATGGCAGCCCCAGAAAACTAATAAGCCACTATAATCAGGTTTCTACAATTTGTCACCAAAAATATTCCTAAATGCTACAACATATAATAGGCAAGGGAATATATATTTATATCTATATGTGTGTGTGTAAAATCAAATAAAGAAGAATAACCCTATGGATAAAAAGGAAAGTAATACGAAGAAATGGCCCTTAAACACATGAAAAAATACTCAATCTCACTCATAATAAAAGAAACACACGTTTAAGCCACAATGAGATATAACTTTTTTCCTATTAGATTAACAAAAACAAAAGAAATGCATGATGCATGGTGAAAAAGGACACTAATACATTACTGATGGAAGAATAAATCTCTAGGAACAATATTTAAGGGGGAAATTTAGCAAAATCTATAAAAATATAAAATTCACATATTCTTTGACCCAGGAATTCTATTTCTAGGAATTGATCCTACAGACATAGTCATATGTGTGCAGACTGAAATAAGTTTAAGGCT
Organism: Tursiops truncatus; assembly: GCF_011762595.2. NCBI lineage: Eukaryota > Metazoa > Chordata > Mammalia > Artiodactyla > Delphinidae > Tursiops > Tursiops truncatus. The sequence continues at coordinate 14,145,762 of NC_047055.1, forward strand.
ATGCATTGAAGAATTGTTCGCAATAGCAAACGTCTGGAAGCAACCTACATATATAGAATATTATCAATATATAGAATATTATGCAGCCACTAAAATAAATGAGATAGTTCTAATTGGACTGAAACTGATATGGACTCATCTCCATGATATAAGGTTAAATGATAAAAAGCAAGGTGCAGAACTATGTGTAAATTATGTGACTATTTTAGTCACTAGAAAAAGAAAAGCAAATACACTTACATATATAGTTATATATACATAGAATATCTCTGGAAGGATACACAGAGATAATAGTGGTTACCTCAAAAAAAAAAAAAGAAAGAAAAGAAAGAAAAAGAAAGGGACACATATAGACCAACAGAACAGAATGCAGAGTTCAGAAACAGACTCACACATTGGGCTTCCCTGGTGGCGCAGTGGTTGAGAGTCCACCTGCCGATGCAGGGGACACGGGTTCGTGCCCCGGTCCGGGAGGATCCCACATGCCGCAGAGCGGCTAGGCCCGTGAGTCATGGCCGCTGAGCCTGCGCGTCCAGAGCCTGTGCTCTGCAACGGGAGAGGCCGCAACAGTGAGAGGCCCGCGTACCGCAAAAAAAAAAAAAAAAAAAAAAAAGAAATAGACTCACACAAATATGCACGCTTTGGGGCAAAGAAAATTCAATGGGAGTAAGGGACAGTCTTTTCAACAAATGCTGCTAGAACAATTGGACAACCACTTGTAAAAAAAAAGAAATTAACCTAAACCTAAACCTCACACCTTATACAAAAATTAACTCAAAATAGATCATAAACCTAAACATGAATCATAAAGCTATAAAACTTTTTAGAAAAGAAACACAGGAAAAATCTTTGTGACCTTGGGTTTAGCAATTAGTTTTTAGATACAACACCAGCTCATGATTCATACAAGAAAAAAATTAATAAATAGGATTTTTGTCAAATTATAAACTTTTCCTCTGCAAAAGGTACTGTTAAGAGAATTAAAACACAAGCCACAGACTTAGACAAAATATTTGCAAACCACATATGCAACAAAGTATTCGTTTCTAGACTACATAAAAAACTCTTAAAACTTAAGAACAAGAAAATTAATAAGAATTAAATCTTTTAAATGGGAAAAATATTTGAATAGACATTTCACACCAAAGATTATTTATAAATGGCTATAAGCACATGAAACCCCACTCAAAGTCATTAGTCATTAGGGAACTGAAAATTAAAACCACAATGAGATACCACCACGCACCTATTAGAATGGCTAATAACAATAAAACTGACAATACTAAGTACTGGTGAGGATGTGGAGCAACTGGAACTCTCATACATTGCTGTTGGGAATGCAAAATGGTACAGACACCTTGAAAATCAGTTTGTCAGTTTGTTACAAAATTGAACACATGCCAACTATATGGCCTAGCAATCCCACTCCTAGGTGGGGATTTACTCAGGTGAGATGAAAACTACGTTCACTCAAAAAAAAAAATTGTTGAATGAACGAATGAATCTACCATTATGTAAAATGACTAGATAATGTCTAAAATTGCCGAAATAAGAAATAACAATATAAGCCTATTTTAGGAATAAGGAATTAACTACCACAAGGAATAGTTAAAAAGAGTTAAAAGGGATTGACTCTCAGGGGCAAGACTGATGGATGAGAATAGTTAGAAGTGGCTGCTGTTTTTCATTCAAAGCCTTCCAGTATTAATCACTGTTTATATTTTTAAATTTTCATAAAAATTTAGAAAGCAAAAGTATGCTCTGTTATTCCATTTCTATGTTAAGTTCTGGAACTGGCAAAACGAATCTATGGTTGCCTGTTACTTAATCACAAATATTTCAGAAAAAATATCTATATACATATAAAGAAAGCAGATGAGGTAAAATGTTAATGATAGGTGTATTTGGGTAAAGGGTATGAGAACATTCTTTGTAGTATTCTTTTCCTTGCAACTTTTCTGTAAGCTTGAAATTACTTCCAAATAAAAAGTTTTTTAAAGTAACTAATTTATGGTATAAAAATCAGAAAAATGGTTGCTCTAGAGAATGAAAGAAGGGATTGACTGGGAATGAGCATAAAGGAACTTTCTTGAATGCTGATAATGTATTATATCTTGATAGGAGTGTAGGTTGTAGAGTGTGTGCATATATCAAACCTCATAAAAGAGTACTCTTAAGATTGCTACATTTTGCTTTAGGCTTTGACAGCAAGAATTTTGGCTACATCAAAACAAAAGGCAGGTTGAGCTCAAGAGCAGAAGAGTGATGAAGTCATACAGATGGCTGGCAGGTATGTTTCTGAACAGACGTAAATCAGTTCTCAGCCATCTAGGAACAACTGGGCAAATGGGTTCCACTTACCACCAGCCTTCTCAGCTTATAAATCCCAGGAACACAAGTATTATGTGTGATTTATTCTAGAATACTTAACCAATGCTATTACTAGGCTTCATGCTTACAAAAGATAACTATCAGCAGGAAGTACTTGAATTGCCATTCTAATATATAAGAATAAAAAATCATTTTGGTTAACAAGAATGTAGGCTGTATTAGAAAGAGCCCTCGTGTAAGAGTTAATACATCATATTTCGATCTAATGTAGCACTCAACTGAATCACTGAGCAAGTCACTTAACCAATGTACATACTTTTCTGCCTCTGCAAAATGATGGACCTTGACTAGATAATTGCTATGGTCTCTGCAGTTCTTACATCCAATAATTCTAAAAAATGTCTCTAATTCCTAAGTATTAAACCTACCTCTCTGTCTTTACTGGATTAAAAATGGACTGCCCTGCTTCCCTGGTGGCGCAGTGGTTGAGAGTCCGCCTGCCCATGCAGGGGACGCGGGTTCATGCCCCGGTCTGGGAAGATCCCACATGCCGCGGAGCGGCTGGGCCCGTGAGCCATGGCCACTGAGCCTGCGTGTCTGGAGCCTGTGCTCTGCAGCGGGAGAGGCCACAACAGTGAGAGGCCCCCAAACCTCAAAAAAAAAAAAAAAATGGACTGCCCTGTATTTTAATCTAATCACTCCTAAATGTTAGTCACATGTCCCTGGCTAGAATATACACTTTTTAGTATGGGGACTATATCTCACATACCCTTTGTATTCACTATAGCACTTACAGAATAAGAATAGTTATTTAGTATTCATTAAAGTGAAATTAACGAATTCCAAGATTTTTAAGAGATTGTTACATATTTCTATATGTACATTAATTTCAATTTAAAACAAATATTGAACTTAATAATATTCACACTGAAGTGTTTAGAAGTGATGTGTGCTGATGTCTGCAACTTACTTTCCAATAACCAAAACAAAACTCACAAAATGGATTGATGGATGGAAAGACCCATAGATGGATAGATATGTAACAAAGCAAAAATAGCAAAATGTTCATTATTAAATCCAATGATGGATGAATGTGTAAATATTTACTATAAATGTCTCTCAACTTTTCTGTATGTTTGACATTTTTCATAAGAAAATGTTGGGAGAAAAGCAAAGCATGAGAAAGTACTATGAAAGTACTATGAAAGGAGGCATAGGATTTTAAAGTTTATCAGAAAGGAACAAATCTTTTAAAAGACTGCAAAACACCGATATGGGTAAGGAAATCAAAGTTAAAGAGACTTACACACGATGGCCCAGCTTGAAAGTGGCAGAGAAAGGTCTGGAACCCACATATGTCCACTCCTGTAGCACGCAAAGTCTTCTCAACAGCAAGCCCCCAGAGGCACAGCACCACAGCCACGTGACCAGCTCTGCTTTCTGTCTAGCCTAGTACCATGCACAGTGGACACTTGGAAACCCTTAGATAAGATGGGGGGTCATTTCTTCATCAATTTTGATCAAATTTTTATTCAGAGAGTTTTTCTTCATTTGTCAACTGAGAATTTTAAACTTCCCTTGGGATATTTGTGGGCATGAAACTCTCACCTCAGCCTTTCTTACACCTAAGATGCACTGCTTTCTCACTTTTGTTGAGTCAGATAGAAGTAGTTTGGTTAAGTAAACAGCCTGGAGAGATGACCACTGCCTACATCAATCTTTTTGGACCAGACTGCACATTTTAAAACACAAATAACCCCAATGTTCATCAACAGGAGAATGAGAAAATTGTGATGCCGTTATATAGTGGAATAGTATGCAGCAATTAAAATTAAATTAATGCACTAGCACTGATGTAACAAAATGGATAAATCTCAAAAACATCATGTAGAAAAGAAAGGGAACGTTAACAGAAGAATTCGTTTAGCATAATATCATGTTTTAAAATTTTAAAAACATTGTAAAGCAACTATATGACAATAAAAATGAATTTAAAAAATAAGTAATTTTCACAAAAAAACACTTTAGGATCTAGTGGGATTTGAAATGAAAATAAAAACAAAAATAAACAAATGGGACCTAATTAAACTTAAAAGCTTTTGCACAGCAAAGGAAACCATAAACAAGATGAAAAGACAACCCTCAGAATGGGAGGAAATATTTGCAAACAAAGCAACTGACAAGGGATTAACCTCCAAAATATACAAGCAGCTCGTGCAGCTCAATATCAAAAAAAACAAAAACCCCAATCCAAAAATGGGCAGAAGACCTAAATAGACATTTCTCCAAGGAAGACATACAGATGGCCAAGAGGCATATGAAAAGCTGCTCAACATCACTAATCATTAGAGAAATGCAAATCAAAACTACAGTGAGGCATCACCTCACACCAGTCAGAATGGCCATCATTGGAAAAACTACAAACAACAAATGCTGGAGAGGGTGTGGAGAAAAGGGAACCCTCTTGTGCTGTTGGTGGGAATGTAACTTGATACAGCCACTGTGGAGAACAGCATGGAGGTTCCTTAAAGAACTAAAAATAGAATTACCATATGACCCAGCAATCCCACTGCTGGGCATATACCCAGAGAAAACGAGAATTCAAAAAGACACATGCACCCCAATGTTCCTAGCAGCACTATTTACAATAGCCAGGTCACGGAAGCAACATAAATGTCCATCAACAGATGAATGGATAAAGAAGATGTGCTACATTTATACAATGGAATATTACTCAGCCATAAAAAAGAACAAAATAATGCCATCTGCAGCAATATGGATGGACCTAGAGATTATCACACTAAGTGAAGTAAGCCAGACAGAGAAAGTAAACCTTGAACCTCAGTACACACTCACTGTAACACATCAGCAAGCTAGATGACACACCCACGGGCACCATGACAGTTCCAAGGCTGACCATGAAAGGCCAAAAAGTGGGCGGTGGCCCAATTCATGGAAATCCCCACCCCCTCCCCAAAATAGTTGCAATAATCCTCCCACTTATTAGCCTATGAAATTATCCAGCCCATAAAAACTGAACAGGTCCACACCCACACTAGCCACAGGGCCACTCTCACTTTCTGAGACTGACCGCACTCTGCCTATGGAATACATATCTCTCTAAATAAACCTGCTTTCACTTTACTATGGCTCACTCCTGCATTCTTTCCTGCATGAAGCCAAGGACCCTCACTTGGCGGCCCATCCCAGAGACTCACCAGAGACCTAGGACATGACCATCCTCTTGTACTCCATTTTCCTGCAACAATCTCATCAATTCAGATTGGGAAGATAAGGAAAAAGCATTTTAGAGGAAGGGGAAGATCAGGAACTCCATTTAGGACATAAACTTGAGATGCTATTAAATAAATAGGTGGGATCTAAAGCCATGAAACTAAATGAGATCATCAAGAGAATGAGTCTAGACCAAAAAGAGATCCAAAGACCAAGCCCTGGGGTACTCCAGAGTAAGGTCAGGAAGATAAGGCCGCAAAAGAGAATGAGAAAGAACAGCAGTTAATTTCTCTGAGCCTTGGCTTCCTCATCCGTATAACAGGGATACAAATAGTACCTACCCATAGAGTCACTGAATTAAGTAATGGGTTTTTAAGTACTCAGAACAGTGCCTGGTGCGCTGGATGCACTCACCACGTTAACGACTATTCAACAGGGCGTAGGCCACCTTTCATTCATCCCTCTATCCTTGTCACCTCCACCTCTCTGCCTCCATCCCCACCGCCTCACCAGCGCCAGTGCATTGCCTCGATCGATATCTACTGAAGTGAATTTGATTCTCCATCTTAGTGTTCTAAAGCTGGGACTACTTTTTCAAGCAAACCCACATGGCCATTTGCAACTCATGATTTGGGGAGTCAAGAAACGAATTCCTTCATTTTGGCAAGCAGCTTCTGTTGTTAAGCCACGGCCATGTTGAAGACTCTACGCACGTGCTTTTTCTCCCTAGATTTCCATTCTGGAGCAGTCATAAGTGGAAACAACACAGGAACAGAGAGAAATCCAATTTTGTTGACAAGGCCACAGATATTTAGTTTTCAAATGAAGTATTCCCCTAGGGCTTACTAATTTTCTATTTGGAATCATTTCTTCAGACCCTCAAGATATTTATAAACTCTTAACTCTGAAAAATACTGCCCATGGCAGGTCATAACTCTTTGACATGTGCCTTGTGGTTTCAGTGATCTGAACAGTGGCTACTGGGAATACTTGTGCTTTTCCCTCCTAACTTCTCCTCTGAGACTTATTTACTGAAATACTTTATTGCCTCTGCATTGAGAATAATTTAAAACTGCAGTTAAGCCTGTAGTGGTTAAGTAAAAGCATGCATCATTTGGATTGAATTTGTTGAGAATGAATCAACTGTTCACTATCTGCCGTGAAATTTTGCAACTTCTGGGCAATTAGCTCCTTGAAAAGAAAAACTGTTCTAATTTACCCGGCTACGCAGACATGCGCTCAGAAGTACCATTCAGAGCTTTAACTTTTGCCTTCTGTGTTTTAAGGTAACCATTCAATCTCAGGAAAATGTGTGAATTTAATTAATGGTATCAAAACAAAAGAAGCATTTCCAAAGTGCTCCAATCCATATGAGACCAATATGTTGACTTGTTGATGTGAATTTAATTAGTGTCTTCAAGCATTAACTGCAAAAGCCCCTTGTATCTAATCATCACATTTATATAAACCATTAGCACGGTAGTACTTGGTTTGAAATGCGTTGCTACGTAATCCAAACTGTTGTCCTACCCTGGGAGAGTCTCTAAGAAACTCAATATGTTTCCACAGAGAAACTTTTGTATCCACATCAAGTAAATTTAGGTTCAACGGCTACACAGAAAGTAACTTAAAACTGGCCTTTAAGCATGTGAAACAGAAGTGATTTAGTGCTTGTTCTGCCTCTCCATCACTTTCTGACATGAACAAAAGGAAGGAAATCAGATTGTGCTGGCCTAACCAGTCTCGGGAAGTAGCCTAAGCGAATGACTAAACCGAGTCCCAGGGCTCCGCGCTGCACAGAGCGACAATGACTGAAGCAGTCGGTTCGTTGGGCAATATTGACTTGACAGCTTTAGGCGAAGAAATATTGCTCTGGGTGCCCCAGGAACAATTTCTCAGTAATAAGTCCATCTGTCTCCCAGCGACTCCTTTTCCCTCTCTCCCAAAAAAGAGCTCTCAAAAGCAAAAAAGATTTTAATATGGTTTTCAATGACTGTTGTATTCCTCTGCGTTCCTAAAATTCGAGGGGGTACATGGTAGTGGTGATTTAAGTCTTTAGGATCAACACAATAAGAAGCTGGCCTTTTGGAGGCTAGGCTGAGACCCAAGGCAGGAGGTAATGGGACAGTAGAGAGCAGGCTCTGAGATCAGGCTGAACTGGGTTCAAATCCCAGCTCTGCCCGTACTCTGTGACCTTGCACGTGGCATTACATTTCTGCACCTCAGCTTACTCAACTGTAGAGTGGGGATAATAATAGTGCTCCATTGTATTAGTTTGCTAGGGCTACTGTAACACAGTACCGCAAACTGAGTGGCTTAAACAACAGAAATGTATTGTCTCACAGTTCAGGAGGCCAGAAGTCTTAAGACCTTAAGTGTTAGCAGGGTTGGTTCCTTATGAGGGCTGTGAGGGAAGGATCTGTTCCAGACCTCCCTTCTTGGCTTGTACATGGCCATCTTATTCCTGTGTCTCTTCACATCAGCCCCCCTTTATGCATGTCTGTCTCTGTCTCCAAATGTCCTCTTTTCATAAGGACACCAGTCATATTGAATTACGGCCCACCCTCATGACCTCATTTTTTTTTTTTTTTTTTTTTTTTTTTTTTTTTTTTTTTTTGTGGTACGCAGGCCTCTCACTGTTGCGGCCTCTCCCATTGCAGAGCACAGGCTCCGGACGCGCAGGCTCAGCGGCCATGGCTCACGGGTCCAGCCACTCCGCGGCACGCGGGATCCTCCCGGACCGGGGCACGAACCCGTGTCCCCTGCATCGGCAGGCGGACTCTTAACCACTGCGCCACCAGGGAGGCCCATGACCTCATTTTAACTTGGTTACCTCTATAAACGCCCTATGAGGTACTGCAGGTTAGGTCTGCCACATGTGAGTTTTGAGGAGACAATTCAAACAAGAACACCCTCAAGTTGGTGCTGTGAGGATGTGATGAGATAATGTATGTAGCTAGCATAGTTTCTGGCTCGTATGAGCACTCAACAAAAAGTAGTTAACGTCAGGCACTGTGCATATCCATACTTATTGATTTCATGGGCTCAAATAATTTTTGGTAAAGATGAAATCAATAAGTCTGTCGACACTATCCCTAGAGTCTACTTCCCTCAACTAGTACAGATGGTCAAGGTGAGAAACTATAAACCATTGCAAAAAGTAACAAGGGGGGCAAACTAGGGCACTGAGGTACCATGAAGGTAGAACTGCATTTAGGTAGCAGGAAATGATAAAAATTCCTCATCTGACAGTGAGATTGCAAAATCAGTTGTCAGCTAATCAGGCAACCTCGGGATGGGGTAAGATACTTTGAAGGCAACTTCAGTTTAGAAAAAAGACAAGTGCTTTAATATGACTAATCAAAACCCCAGAATGACAAGGCTAGAGACCTCAGTCCTATGGACTATCTTTGGGAAGACTGGAGTTCAAGTGCAATCTGAAACACTCGCTTACAGCCAGGGGAACGACAGGCTCTGCAACGGCAAATTTATCAGGTTAGTCTTTTGATAATGTGTATTCATAAACAAAGGACATATGGCCTGATCATAAAGAAATTAGATGGAATTTCTCATACATTTCTTTATACACACATGCTTAGGCAGAGAAGATGGGTCCACGGAGACTGGAAGAAGACGGCCGCGAACACAGTCAATACCGATTCTACAGTTGAGAAAGGAACTGTGTGGCAGAAGAAATATAAAGCTAGCAGTAAAGAGACGTGGCTTCTACACCTAGACCTACTACTAACTAGCTGTGTAACTTTGTGTAAATCACTTCTCTCTGGGCCTTAGTGAAACAAAGGGATTGCCCTGGATAACTGCTACATTTCCATGTTTTGGTTGATAATTAACTCTTTAATACCATAAAGTAATAAATAACACACTCTAAACTATTAGTAGTGGTTCTGGGAACTGCAGACCTCACAGTGTAATTACATTTTTCCATAACGTCTATGCACTACCAAATAGATTTAAAGTTTCAGAAGGTATTCCCTCTTGAGAACCCTTGCCAACTGCCATTTTCTTTTACACGGCAGATGCCCCATTTTCTTCCTATGCATCGTATCTTAGTAAATGACACCATCCTCCACTCCATTGTTCCTGCCAGAAATCTGAGAGATGCCCTTTATTCCTCCCTCTCTTTCAACTCCCACTACCAGTCAACTACCAATTCTCGTTCATTTTATTTCCTAAATATTTCTCAGATCTATTTACTTCTACCAGCTCTACTGCCACTATCCTAGTCCAAGCTACAATCATCTGGACCGTAACAGTAGTCTTCATTGATCTACCCACTTCTACCCATGCCCACCCTCCCAGTCCATCTTCCACGTAACAACCCAAAGGCTCTTTTTTTTGAAGTTCTCATAGCACTTATTTTACTCTTCAGAAATGGTACTTCAAATACCATCACACACTTTGTTGTATACATACCTATCTCTTCCACTAGACTGCAAAATCTTGGAGATGAGGAGCGGGGTCTTACACATTTTTCTACTCTTAGTACTTAGCACATTTGGTACTTAAAAATACTAAGTTAAAACTAATTGAATTGAACTAAATTTTAATAAATAATATTAACAAATTGCATAATATTACCGCAATTTTTATAAATATTTGGCTGGCATATCTGAAGGTGTGCTCATATTATATACACATACTAAAATGTTAAGGATAATTTATTCAGTGAGGTGAGGTTATGGATTATATCAAGTTTATTCTGTAACTGTTTTGTAAATTTTCTTTTACAGCTTTATTGAGATATAATTGATATACCAAAAAACTGCACATATTTAATGTAAACAATCTGATGAGTTGGACATACGCATATACCCCTGAGACCATCATCAAAAGGAAGGTAATAACCATATTCATCACCTCCAAAAGTTTCCTTGCATCCCTTTGCTTTCGTGGGGAGTAGGGGTAAGAATACAACATGCAAATCAGATCATATTACATCCCTTCCGAAACCCACCCCCAGAGGCCTCCCACGGCACTTAGAATAAAATCCAAAGTCAGTAAACCAGACCTCCGTTTCCTCAACTGTCCAGGCCCCCATCATCTCTCACCTGGACCTGCTTCTCCCACTTCCCCACCTCCTGCCTCACAATCCTTTTTTTCTCTATACAAAGTCGATGATCTTTTTACAATACATCATGGATTTGTCAATCTCATGATTAAAACCCTATAATGGCTCCCTATTACCGAATGGATTAAGTCCCAATTCCTTAGCTTGGCACTTAAGGGCTTTTCATAGTCTGCCCAACCTTCTCCCCCCTGATCCTACCTATTTCATCAGCCTCACCTTTAGACGCTCACCTCCATCTTTACTTTGTCCCAACTACACCAAATCTCTTATTTTTTTCTTTGCTTTAAAATTTTATTACGGAAAATTTCAGATGTACACAAAAGTAGAAAGAATAGTACAATTAACCTCCCTATGCCTATCATCCTACTTCAAAATTATCCACTCTCTGCCATTCTTGCTTCATCTATTCCCTCCCCTCCCCACCCCACAGACTTTTATTTTTCTGGAGTGTTTCAGAGCAAACCCCATATAGCACATACATTCACCTCTAAATACTCAAGTGGGTTGTTCTCACAGAGGAGAACTCACCGACCTGCTTGATGTTCTCCAGACACGTCCCACTCCTCCCTGTGCCTTTGCACAGCCTATTCCTTCTGCCTAGAGTGGGCCTGGTTCCCTCACTTCTCCACCTGACAAACTCCTAGGTACCCTTCAAAGCCCACCTCAAGTGTTACCTTCTCTGTGAAAACTTCCCTGCTTCTCCTCTGCTGTGCTCCCACAGTACTTTGTAATACCCCACACATTTACTGATAAAATAGAAATAGAAAATAATACATAAGTAGAGTTCATATTAAATTATATAATACATCATATAATGCTACTGTGTATTTCATAGTTCAAAAAATATTATAAGAATAGAATATGGTATCTCGTCTACTGAATCCCTATTGTATTCAAATTATGTGTTTGTGTGCCTGTCTCTCCTACTAAAGGGGAAGCCCTTTGAGGCAGAGAATGTTTCTGGTTCTGTCTTTTCTCACAGCTTGAGCCCACCACCCAATGCAGGTTTGTACTCCTAACACCTAGCCCAGTGTTTGGTACATAGGACTGATCTGCAAATACTTGTTAAATTAATACATTCATCAGGTGTAGTATCACAAAAAGCATATAGAATCTGGAGTTGAATAATTTACAATAGCCAAGACATGGAAGCAACCATCGACAGATGAATGGATAAAGAAGATGTGGTATATATGCACAATGGAATACTACTCAGCCATAAAAAAGAATGAAATAATGCCATCTGCAGCAACATGGGTGGACCTAGAGATTATCATACTAAGTGAAGTAAGCCAGACAGAGAAAGTCAATATCTTACAAAAAAGATACAAATGAACTTATTTACAAAACAGAAATAGACTCACAGTCTTAGAAAACAAATTTATGGTTACCAAAGGGGAAAGGGGGGAGAGACAAATTAGGAGTTTGGGATTAACAGATACACACTACTATATATAACAGATAAACAACAAGGACCTACTGTATAGCACAGGGAACTATGCTCAATATTTTATAATAACCTATAAGGAAAAAGCATCTGAAAAAGAATAGATGTATATAACTGAATCACTGTGCTATACACCTGAAACTAACACAACACTGTGAATCAACTATACTTCAATGTTTTTTAATTTAGAAAAAAAATTTTTTAAAAGAATTTGGAGTTGAACAGACTTGGATTTAAGTTCCAGTTCCAGCAGTTATTTACAAGCTATTTTACCTCTCTGAGCCTTGGTTTCTCATTTGACAGCTGGCATAGTAATGCCTACGTCCCTGTATTGTGAGGATCAAATATGACAGTAAATACAAAAGCAATCACTAAATACAAACACCTTCCACATGTACGGCAGCAACATAACAAATGTGCAGCGTGACCTAAGGCATGAGAAGTGCTTTGCACAACGCCTGGCACATAGCACGTGCTGAATGGCTGCAAGCCACCATCATTACACTTGACGACGAGGCTGCTGCCGGCCACCTACTTGTGCATACACCTGTGTGTGTGTGAGAAGTGATTGACGGATGACCAGGTAGCCCTGCCCACAGAGCAAATGCTCTTCATCTGTTGGTTCCAGGGCCGTGTGCTGCTTGCACTTTCTTAGGCCTGCAGTTGATCGGCCATCAGAAACATTCCACGTTGCTGGATGCCAGGGTTCAAGAGAGCTTTAAGTTTATCCAAGCTGACGGTCAAGGCTGGAGGGACCAGACAGATCCCAGATTGCCTGCGATAGTCCCGGGTTATGTTTGTGGTCCAGACACTGTTAGTGTCTTCTTTCACTTTCAAAAGGGTTATAGTTTGGACAATGAATGATATTATGGTTAGCCTCATCAAGGATATATTTACTACTCAAGTTACTTGTTTTCAATAGGGAGAAGAAAAAATCTTAAGTGAAAGTCTTACTAGCGTCTTTTCAACAGCAATATATTTTTTATTTTTGGCGCAAGGTGGGTTTTTTGGGGGGTTTTGTTTGTTTGTTTTTGCCTCTACATGGCACATGGAAGCAGACCATTAGGGAAATTAAGAGTGGTACAAGCAGCCTTGTCTCATAGCCCCTGGGTTCATTTACATTAGGAATTATTCTGCGTCTGCATCTGCTCCTGTAATAGAGTAAGCAGGATGTCTTCCTGGACCCAGAGGGCATTCTATTCGGAGCTCTACCACCTGCACACTCTTTGGCCACTGGCCACATGGCAGGGCAGTGCCTATAGGCACAATCTGGGTAGATGATCTTCAATCCCCAGGTCTCTCCTGGACTGCAGTTTTAAGAGGGCAACTTTATTTCACATCCTCTGCCCCCAGCTACCTGGAAACTTACAGACAAGTCTCCAACCACTCCTGGCTATCGCTGGAGTTGTCAGAGGCAGGGGTGAGAACCAAGGGCCACGAACCATGTTGGCTGACTTAAATCCCTCTACTTAACCTCCTCTTAAGTTGACTGAGCCAGGCTTTGGCAACAGTTTGATACGATTCATTAAAAAGCATTCTCAGTCAGACTAGGCCACAGATATTTACATCTGCTGGTTTAGTCCCTATTAAAGCTGTTTGGCCATCGTGTATTGCAGGCAAAACCTCAGTGTCAGCTGTTCCCAGTGAGAAGGAACATCGTTGTGCATGACGAGCCCAGCCATCATGAACTGTACTTGACTGAGGCCCATTCTGTGCCCAGTACAGTGAGGGAGACAAAGTCTAATTCCCACTGGGAAAAGCAGAGTGCAAACACATAGCGGGATAACTTACTCAGAGCAGGGAAGGGCTGTGCTCCTTCACTGAATCTATAGATCCCATCTATTGGACACTAGGGGAAACAGTGGTAGCTGAGACAAGCACCACTCCTGCCCTCATGGGACTTATAAGCAAGCGAGGAAGACAGACATTAAAACCGTCATTTTAAAATGCACTGAAGGTTAGAACAACAACAACAGAAGGATATAAAAGAAGGGCTTCACAGGGTCTGGGGTGGAAAAGGAGACTCTCAGGGACTGATTCCTGGAGATCTGAAAGAAGTTAGCTACACAGGAATCAACAAATTGTATTTATTCAGTCACACACTCATATAGTTAGCGGGTGTTTGTTGAGTGCCAGGCTCTGTGCTGAATGCCAAGGAAACTGTGTTGAACAAGGCACACTGAGTCCATCATAAAGCTTACAGTCTAGCAGAATTTCCAGAAAGTTCATGATCAAGGAGAGTTTGCAGAGACCCTGAGCATTTTTGTTCCCTCCTATCTTTCCTGGCTAGAGAAACGCAGGCAAGTTACCCTAAAATTTAAGGCAACTGGCCTCCTAGCTTCTAAAACAATCCCATCTGAGGCTGTGAAGCCTCATCTCCTTTTGAGCCTGGTGTTTGGGTAGAGGGGAAGCCTCGTTTTTAGACAGTTTGGACTCTGAGTCCAAACTATTAGGGAATCACTAACCAATTCCCTTCTGTACCTGCACACACATCTTAGTTTCTGTGCCTTACTTATTTACAAAATATCTCCGTGGCTCCCAGCATCCCCAGGCTGGTATAAGAACTCTTCTATAATAAGGATCTAGTATATAGCACATGGAACTCTACTCAATACTCTGTAATGGCCTATATGGGAAAAGAATCTAAAACAGAGTGGATATATGTATATGTAAAACTGATTCATTTTGCTGTACACCTGAAACTAACACAACACTGTACATCAACTATACTCCAATAAAAATTTAAAACTAAAAAAAAGAATTCTTCTAAGACCGTGTTTCTTGGTCTATATACCCATTAGAGGTAGGCCTTACTCTTTCAAAATAACCCCCATATTCCAAAACACACAAATTAGGTGGAAATCATTTCTAATACCCAATCATTTCCAGTGTATTTACTTTACAAAACATTTCATAGTGCAGAGAGATTTTCAGTCTAGAACATTTTCCCCAATATTTTTATTAGAAAAACATCAAAAATACAGAAAGTTTTGAAAGAACTGTACAATGAACACACACATCACCTATATTATGCAATGAACGTCTTGTTATATTTACTTTACCACATATCTAGCCATTGATCAATCTATCTTATTTTTGGATGCACTTCAAAGTAAATTGCAAACATCAGTACACTTCACCCCTAAACACTACAGTATGCTTTTTAAACTAGAGTTTAACATTTGTTTATGGTTCTTTCCTTTAGGTTAAAATTTGTAAAAGGTACAACGCATGTGTCTTAAGCGTACCATTCAATGAGCTTTGACAAATGCATAAACCTGTGTAACGCAAACTTCTAACAAGGTGTAGAATATTTTTATCACCCTAGTAAATTTCCTTATGCCTCCTCTCCTAGCCAATCCCTATTCATCCACCAGTGGCAACAATTATTACCATTTTTTCACCAGAGATGGGTTTTGCTTATTCTAGAACTTCTTATAAATGGAATCATAGAGTCTGTAATCTTTTGTGTCTTTCTCCTTTCACTCAACATACTTTGGAGATTCGACCATGCTATCGCATATATCAGTATTTCATTCATTTTTATTGCTGAGCAATTTACCATTGTATGAATATTCAACTCCCATTCCATAAATTTTGGAAACCTCATTGCCTTTCAAGATTTCTGTGAATTCCCAGGAAAGAAGAGCTAAGTGCCAACGGACCAAGTAGAGAACAAAATTTAGATGACAGAAGCCAAACAAAAGTACATAACTCTGGGTTCATGTCAGGAAATGGGCTGGAGTAACCTGGAGACCAGTAAGATACAGCGGGAAGACCAGTGAGGGTTCAGAGGAGTCAGGACATGAAGACAGAACAGGATATAGGAACAAGTCAGGACTTTGAGAGTACATTCGGGGGTTGCTCAATTCCAACTGTGTTCTCCCTTTGTTCCCAGTTTGAAAAACTCCTACCAGACCAACACAGGTAGGGCAGGTCCTAATCAAACTCAGGACCTCTCTGAGGAAGCAGCATAAAAGAGTGTTTTTAGAAATAGCTAGGGCAAAGGCTCTGAGACGGAAAATCAGCTGAGGAAATGATGGGAAGTCCAGAGTGGCTAACGTAGGGAATGACAGGGAGACTGTCATGAGATAAGGCTGAATGAAGGAAGTGGACAGATCAGGAGATCCTTGTAGCCCGGTGAAGTTTAGTCTTTATCCTAACAACAACAGGAATATTTAAGGGGGGCTTTAAGGAGGAGAGGGGGGATGATTTCGTTTGTGTTTCAAAAAGGCCACAGTTGCCATGGGAGGGAAAACGATTTGGAGAACAGCAAGGGTGAAGGCAGAGATCCCAGTTAGGAAGCTATTGCAGTTGTCCAAGCGAGAGAAGGAGATCTTTGGATCATGGTAGTAACAGTAGAAGTAGCAATAAGATATAAAGACAAATTTAAGAAGTAAAACCGACAAAACTTGCTGATGGATGGATATGTGTGAGTTTGTGTCATGTCTGGAAAATGTCTGACGTATATACACTACCATGTGTAAAACAGATAGCTAGCGGGAACCTGCTCGGTGCTCTGTGATGACCTAGAGGGGTGGGATGGGGGCGGGGCGGTGGGAGGGAGGTCCAAGAGGGAGAGGATGTATGTTTACATATAACTGATTCACTTCATTGTACAGCAGAAACTAACACAACATTGTAAAGCAATCATACTCCAATTAAAAAAAAAGAAAGAAAATGTCTGGGAACATAACCACCAAGTGTTAGTAGGGACTATCTTGGGACGGGAGGTATTATTAATAGATTTTATTTTCTTCTTTGTTATTGTTTTTTTAATTACCGCAATGAATATGGACTACTTTTATAACAGGGAAAAAAGCAATAAAGTCATAACATTTTTAAATCCTAAAGAAAGGTGACGTCAGACCTTAACCATAGACATGAGTGTGCTCTGTGTTACGCTGACCCTCTTGGAGGTCCTCTCGTCTCCAGAGAATATCTAAGGTGTGTGACTACCTCCTGGGAAACTGCCTTCGGGACCTGCAGCCCAACCTTCCAATGCCCTCAGTGGCCACACATCTTCATCCTTTGGGTGTGGGCTTAGAGGGCCAGGGGTGGAAAGCTAAAAGATGTTATTTTAGTTAAAACAACCACCACCTGTGACTCCAATGTAATAAGACCTGGTTCTCCTGTTTGGTTCGTAAACTGCCTCTGAAGACAGATCCCAAAGAAAGCTTGCTTCTAGCCAGCTTCTGAGGAATGGAAGCATTCTTACATGCGGCCTACACAGCCTCCCAAGCTTAAAGGCCAAAATCTATCTCATGACCATATTTCGTATATAGTACAAGCAAACTCTCATTGTTGAACACTAATAGGAAATTCCCCCATCCTATCCCCTTCCTCCAACCAAAGGTACAAAACAGGAGCTGGGGCTCTTTTTTCCAGTTTCCTCACTTCAAACCCTAATGCTGATACCAGCCAATCAGATGTGATTTTCAGTTACAAGTGACAGCTGTTTGGGCTCTAAGAGAATAATAATAAGAAGTCATCTAACTTTTTCAGCAATTTATTTTAAATTCTCTAAAACTTACCTCTTGTCAATGATATATTAGATGACTCTTGGTATTTTATGGTGATGCGTAAAAATAATGTAATTATGAATGTGCCATTTGCAGAACAAAGTCAGTATCTTGGGGGAAATTGCTATTATAATTGGCTGCAATAACTATCCTGGGTTTAAGGACCTGAAATATGTAACCGCAATGCAGAAAAACTAAAGAAAGTTAAAATAAGGACTTCAGAGCTCAAATACATAACCTTCCCCAGGATCTTACTGTCTGGGCGCTCTCCACCAGATGCAGGCCTAAAAGGGAAGACACTTGTCTGCCCGACCCTCTCAACGGCTACTTGAAAATGATTAAGAGCCAGGAAAGCTGCTTAGCACTCACCTAAGACTATGGCTAGACTGAAGCTCTGCAGGACAGTGAAAGGGAAGACCCCACCTGTTTTGCCAAGTATTTGAGCAGATTTTTCAACGCAACTCTTTATTACCTGTCCAAATGGAAGAGGATTTTTACTGCCTTTCCCTCTTCAGAGGAAAAGATAAGCTCTCACGGTCTGCCTTCTGATACATCTTCCAAAACTGCAAGTCTGATCACATCACTCCCCTGCTCACATGCCTCTAGGTGCCCTCACCCTGAACCACACTGCCTACAAAATAAAAGACCTCAGCCTGACAGCCATCACCTCCTACTCTCTGGTTCCCAATTAACATTCTCAACCTATTTACCAATACACAGCATCCCCTTCACATGCTCTACGTCTTTGTAAGGACTTTGTTGTGGTGGTGGTGGTGGTTGTTGTTTGTTTGTGTTTTTTGTGGCATTTGGGGGAGTTGTTTGTTTGTGCTAGATGACATCATTTGCTAGGAGAAAATGTAGAAAAGAGGAAGAGTGCCCAGGACTCAGTCCTGGGTCACTCCAACATTTATAAGTTGGGAAGAGGAGGAAACTGAGTCTGATAAAGAAAAAAGGGGAGGCCAGAGAGGGAGGAGAAAATTCTGGGGAGTGAGGTGTCCCAGAAGCCAAGGGAGAAAAGAATTTCAAGAAAGAGGGAGCAGTCACTGGGTCAAATGCTGCTGAGACATTAAGACACAGAGGACTGAAAACTGACCACTGGATTTAACAAAACAGAGCAGGGCTGGAGAGAAGAGCATGGATATAGAGAATAAGGCAGGAGAGCCAGGGCCTCAAGAACAACAGGAACTACCTGTTACTTGAAAGGAGCTGTGCCAGTGGTATTTGGTGGCCCCAGGTCGTAGGAGTGGCTGAGGGAATTTGGGTGGCTTTGTGAACACCAAGGACTGGCAGGGGCTGGGGGAGGGGGGACTTACTGCTCATCGTTAGGAGCTTCGAGAAGACTCGGGCTCCACAAGATTCTTCCCCCTCCGCGGCAGCTACCTCCCTGGCTTTCCCAGAGGTCTTGTCCCCCATCAGCTGCTCCACCTGCTACTCAACTCATTGAAATGTCAAACCAGCTGTACCAATCAGCAGTGGCCCATCCATCCAGAGCCTGAAAAGAAATGAGGTGTAAATGCAAAAGTCAGGATGGAGAAGCCCTTACAAAATGCTCCCCATCTCCCCAGACCTGCTGTTATATTTCTTCAAGGTAGGGAGGCTTTTTCCTAAGATGCTGTGAGAGCAGGGACGGGGAAACACCTGTGCAACGGAAAGCAAATGTGGCCGGGAAAGACCTGATCTTTCCCCATTCTGTTTGCAGAGCTGTACTGAACCTCGTCTGGAAACCCTACATGACATTTGACGGGGAGACTCAAAGTACCTCTATGAAGGGTTCGCGTGGGGATTGTTAATAAGGAGTACGCTCCACTGTATGTATGGATTAATCAGACTCATTAGAAGGAAAGTGTTGATAATTGTGTCCAAATGCACTTAGGTTCTGTGACAAAGACAAGAGTCACTTGGGATTTGCCTGAGATGGCCATGTGCACCCCTATTTGTACTGCAAACTATATTTAAATATCAGGTACCAGCATCAAATGGCCACTTTCTAGCAGACAACATTCTACACTGTTTTTCAACGGAATCAAATTGCTAATGCCATATCGACCCAGCACAATGATTGTAATGAACACTACGGCTCCTCCAAGGTGGCTCAGAGAAACAGCCCTCACTTCTCTTTTGCTCTCCATCTTAACGAAGCGCAGAAGCACCCTCTCCCAGCTCCCAGGCCTGCTGCCTCTCCAGTGCTTGTCACTAGTCATGATGCTAAAGAAAGAAGAAATGTCCCAAGTGCAAAGTCAGGCAGCATTCTCAAGCAAAGTTCTGGTCTGGAAAACCCAGAGACAAGTCCAAGATCTGCCACTAACTCACCTGGTAACCGCACTGGCACTCTCTCAGCCTCAGTTTTCCCATCAGGAAAGTGGGGGGAGTAAATGAGGTCAGTCCAGAACGACCTGCTAGGGTTTCTCTAGAACCTGTTTTCTTTCTCTTAACTGTCATTGCGCAGCCACAGAAGCACCTATACCTGATATACCTGCGCTCGGACTTCCGCTTTCCACTTAAAGGGCCAAGTCTCCCAGCTCGAGGAAGGAGGCTAGCCATAAGCTGTGGAGTGGGTTCAGCCTTTTCAAACCAACCCCCCAAGGTCTCCAGAATTTCTGTTCTAAGCATGCTTACGAGGCAGAACTTACAGGTATTCTAATACGCAGCTTTTAGTACTTAACATGAAAATTAGGAATTGGGGTCAGAAAGAAATCCCAAAGTGGCAAGTCCAACAGAGCGGACAGACCTGGGTTTGAGTCCAGACCCCTCCTCTATCCTAACTGCGTGACCTTGAGCACGTTACCTAACTTCTTGGAGTCCCAATTTTCTTATGCATAAAATGGAAATACTAACAATAGTACCTACCCCACTGGGTTCTTCTGAGGATTAAAGGAGACGAGACAGGGGCTTCCCTGGTGGCGCAGTGGTTGAGAGTCCGCGGGCCGACGCAGGGGACACGGGTTCGTGCCCCAGTCCGGGAGGATCCCACATGCCGCGGAGCAGCTAGGCCCGTGAGTCATGGCCGCTGAGCCTGTGCTCCGCAACGGGAGAGGCCACAACAGTGAGAGGCCCGCGTACCGCAAAAAAAAAAAAGCGACGAGACACATGCCCTTCCCTGGGCATGGTGAACATTCAAAAAAGGGTAGTTCTGACAGTCAGGGCTTTCGCTGCCCTCCTGTTTGTGCAACAGTGGAAGAGCAGATGTCTCCCTGTCTGCCTGGAGTTCTTTGTACACCCATATATCCATCATAGTCCTCTGACAGAGGTGGTGGTGATGTTGCTAGATACAGAGGAAAAATGAGTGGGACAGGCCCATATGTAGAAAAAAAAAGAGAAAAAAAGAAAGCAATGGCACATTTCATAGGATTCCAGATGATACATTGACTCCCTACAGTTTTGAATCCCTTGTTTTCAGCTTGGGGCTGAGACTATGGCTGTGGTTGTTTCCAAGATGAAATTGCTTTCCTTCCTCCACCCCCAGAAACAATCTGAGAAATGCCCTACAGGTGGGGCAGAAGAACAATGGCGTCACTCCTCTTCAGCACCTGTTAGTGTTCGCACTACTTAATCCAAGGAAAATGGAGGGCGGAAACTTTCTGAGGACGGCCCCCCTGGCTCCCTCCTAGACCTTAGGGCCCTAATCTGAACTTAGAAGAGTGCATTACTTTGAAATATGCTATTTTGACTTCTCGTGCATCAAATTCAAAATCAAGATCATCTAAGCCTTGCTTAGATACCTGAAATGAGAGACATCCCCTCTCTTCTTTCACTGACCCGACAAGGCTCTTTCCAATCTCTTGTTGGGATTTCTGAAAAATGACAATACAGACTATTGCTGCTGAGAAGCATTTGGTCTACGATTGTTTTCATTTTCCCCTTCAAAAGCAACAGCAATTGAAGAAAAATAAAGTTGGATTATCTTAAATACAGGGAGAAATGCATGAGCAAACAAAAATATCACAAAATGCTCCTCTTTTTGCTGAGAAAAACAAATCTATTACTTCTTCTCTGTTGAGATCCCAAAAGCCTCATTCAGCATATGGTGTCAGGGCACTTAATAAATATTGCTTAAGGGGATGATGATGAAGATGATGATTTAAATGAGAATAAATACCTCTCTACCAGGCACACGTCTTAGCCTTCTCTTCTGTAACAGAACCAATGTCCCTTCTTTCCCATCTGTCGCTATAGATCATGTTTTCTAAAGAATATTGCTACTTACCAAATATGGCTCTTCAGACAAGTTATTTAACCTCTCTGTACTTCACCATAAGGACCACGATGACAGTTTGACCGCAAGTACACACCCCATCGATCCTGAGTTGTTCCAGGAAATGGCCAGCCACAGACAATCTTCCACTCTTAACACTGAATAAACTTTGCTCTACTGAAATGTCCCTAAAATGCTTGTTTACCCTCATGCAGCCAACCAAGGACTGCCAACCATACCTGAAGATCAATTAGAAAGTTTCCCCTGCTTCTAAAATCCCCACATTAATTGAATGCTTACCAATCAAAGACGGTCTTCGTACTTTCTCTAACACTTTTGTACCCCCGCTGAAATAAAAGTTACTGCAGCAAGTTTATGAGTCAGCAGGCTTTGTTAATTCTGCCTCTGACTTAGTTTTCTCTTTGACACACTCAACAAATAGCAGCTACGTCAATTCATAGTTCTATACCCCACTCCACTTGCTCAGTCGGGCCTTGCACGCAGAAGGCACGCAACCCATATTAATGAAATAGTTAATAGTAAGTTAACTATAAAATTATGGTTACCAAAGGGGAAAGGGGGGAAAGGATAAATCAGGAGTGTGGGATTCAAATATACACACTACTATAGATAAAATAGATAAGCAACAAGGACCTACTATATAGCGCAGGGAACTATACTCAGTATCTTGTAAGAACCTAAAATGGAAAAGAATCTTAAAAAGTATATATATATATATATACACATCTTAATAAGTTTTATATATATATATATGTATATATAACTGAATCACTTTGCTGTACACCTGAAACTAACACATTGTAAATCAACTATATTTCAATAAAAATTTTAAAAATAGTAAGTTAACTATTACTTTAATCAACATTTATTGAGCCTCCTACATCACTAGTCCCTGTACTAGGTGTTTTCACTCACATTCTCTCTTTTTACCACATTATTCATCAACTCAACCTTACACAGGTTGAAAATCTTTTCATTACTTTATAGAAGCTGTGTTAATGATAAACAAGTGCTCTGTTGTCTATGAAAATTGAGATTTGGAAATCCTGGTCCCAAGACACTTATGACTTACACTTTTTTTACTTATACTTCAAAATAGTATAGCAGGTGGGATTCCCTCAGCATGCAGGAACCATGATGAATTAAATAATGTTCTTCTCTCTTCCCTCATTTTGCCAACTCTTGTAATGCACTTTCCCTAATTGCCAAGATCTTCTTATCTTTTGACATTTTACACTGTGTGAGATTGTAAGGTAGGGGCAGTGGACAAAAGGTCCCCTTAAAATTAGAAGATGCACTTAAAGGTTCATTCACGATGAATGAATAAACAAAATGTGGTATATGCATACAATGCAATACTATTCAGCCTTGAAAAGGACAGAAATCCTGACACATTTTACAATGTGGATGAACCTTGAGGACATTTTGCTTAGCGAAATAAACCAGTCACAAAAAGACAAATACTCTATGATTCCATTTATAGGAGGTATCTGAAGTAGTCAAACTCATAAAAACAGAAAGTAGAATGGTTGCCATAAAAACAGAAAGTAGAATGGTTGCCAGGGGCTTGGGGGAGGGAGAAATGGGAAGTTGTTTAACGGGAACAGAGTTTCCGTTTCACAAGATGAAAAGAGTTCTAGAGATCTGTTGCACAACAAGGTGAATATACTTAACACTACTGAGCTGTACACTTAAAATAGTTATGATGGTAAATTTTATTTTATATGGTTTTTAGCACAATAAAAAAATTAGAAGATGCAGATTCCACAGTGATCCAAGGGCCTTGATGAGGCAGCATTAATCCAAAAGCCCCAGGCATCTCCCACAATGCCTTTCATTTCGAATGAGGGCCTATCACTCAACACACGTGTGTCTCTTCCACTAGCAGGAATTCTGCAGCTTCTTATTTATGATCCTACAAGTGAGCTTTACTTCAGGGCAGGAGACTAAGGAAGCAGAAGTGCATGAGACAAGCATTTTCCCACCAACTGCTCTCCAACTGATATTGAGAAATATTCAGCTTCCTCTAAGGAACAGTGCCTGGGAATTTGCAGCTGCTCTTCTCAACGATATCCCCTTATTACCAGGAGCTCTGTCAAAGTCACTCCACCGGAGCTTTTGACTAAGCTTGTGGATCAGCTGAGTCACTGTATGCATACAAAACACGTTCATAATACATATTGAAAGCCCCAGAGCCTACCTTTAAATATCTTCATTACTGTGAAACTCATCAGCGAAAAAGAGGGACTCCAAGGCAAAAGCGACCAAACAGCATGCAACTGATGAGCACAGAGTGGCTAGGAGAGAAAACTCAGCTCCGGTTGAAATTTTACTTTGTCGATCCCGTTTGTGTGGGGGTGGGGGTGGGGTGGGGGCGGGGGGGGGAGGGGTGATTCCTGGCCAATCTTGGATGTTTTAATTTATCATAGTGTTCATGTAAACAAGGCAGTTAATTGTCTAAATGTCTTAAATATTTCCAGCTTAATTGAGGAGAACATCAATGTGGTTTTTTGACCTCTAACATTTGCATGATAAACTCTAAACAAATCTCCATTACCAACTTCCCTGAAAAACCAACATATTCTGCTAAAAATGGAAGGCTCAGAAACAGATGGGGATCACCTCCATTCTGTCCTCAAAATGTCCCTAGATTCACCGTCTACCCATGACCTTGATTCTCCTTCCTCCATACCTCCTCCATTCCCATATCCCCTGCCTACAGCAGTGCCATCCTATCCGTGAATACTTACAAAACAGTCTCCTAATCATTTCTCTGCCATTGGATACCTGCTTCATTGTAGTAACAGCAATAACAGTAGTAGTAATAGTAATAATAATGATGACAATGACAATAGCAACAATTTATTGAGCCCCTAATACGTGCCAGGCACAGTATTAAATGTACATTTATGTACATGGATTCCTTTAATACTCATAAAAAGTGTTGTGAAATAGATACTTAACAGATGTAGAAAGGCAAGTCGAAAACCTAACACACCATCAAAACCTAGCGTGGCTAGTAAGTAGAACTAGGTCTGTCTGACTCCAAAGTCCATTATCTGGGCGTCCCCCATGCCACCACTAAGACTTGTATTTTCAGAACTGGGCAAAAATTATAAAGAACTCCAGGTGTTATAATCCACATTCATACAGTGCATGACAACAAAGTAAAATGTGGTTTCTCTTTTTCAACCAACCACCAGAACTTTCGTATCCAAGTGAATGATGACCTTCTGAGTGGCACCCATGGGAGGACATACACTGATTCCAAGGACATGAGCACTGATCCAATGTTCCAACACTTCTGCAGGCCTCTTTATCAGAACTGCCTCCAAAGCTCACTTTGAAGCCACACAGGAGAATCTGTCTCCTTACCAGAGAGACACAGCTCATTTCAGAATCCTAAACATTCACTGCTAAGAGTGGTCACCACCTTGTTCACCAGTGTGGGCTCTAATGACTTTTAGCTGTTTGTTCAAATATAGCCTGTTCTCAGAGGACAAAGATTTGTCACCACTGAGAAGATTCAGAGGACTATGTGACAGGCTCTGAATGCAATTTGACAGTAGAGTTGTTTCTTCCTCCCCAACATCTAGCATCTGGTTTGCCTTTTCAGAATGTCATGGCAAACAGGCAACAAGGAATCAAGAAGTTCTTTTCTGAATTAGAAAACAAAACTTGGGCTTCAGTTTGGGTGGCACAGTGGTTAAGAATCCGCCTGACAATGCAGGGGACAAAAGGTTCGAGCCCTGCTCCGGGAAGATCCCACAAGCTGCGGAGCAACTAAGCCCGTGAGCCACAACTACTGAGACTGCGCTCTAGAGCTCACGAGCCACAGCTACTGAGCCCACGAGCTACAACTACAGAGCCTGCGTGCCACAACTACTGAGCCCGTGCACGTAGAGCCCATGCTCTGCAACAAGAGAAGCCACCACAACGAGAAGCCCACGCACCACAACGAAGAGTAGCCCCCGCTCACTGCAACTAGAGGAAGCCCACACGCGGTAACAAAGACCCAACACAGCCAAAAATAAATAAATAAATGAAATTTAATAATAAATAAATAAAATTTAATAATAAATAAATAAAAGAAAACAAAACTTTTCCCCCTAAATGTAATGACCAGCCCCAGAAAGTTTGCGTTCTCCAGCAGACATTCATAGATCCTGGAAGGGCTATTGGTGAAAACCAACTGCTAGTTGGCCTTTGCTTTGGAGTGGCCAGAAACCAACTGGCTTCCTAGGGGTTATTCACAGTGAAACAGGAAATGAACCACTTTCACCACAATGCTCCTTCAGTTGGAACTGTTTACTCCAGGAATAAATTCACTGTGGGTATAAAACTCTACTCCTACTTTATCCGATGTATGTCTGTGAGAGGAGAGAGCAAGGCCCTTTGCCAGGTGGCCACTTGGAGACAAATGGGCAATGGCAAACCAGCTGTCAGTTGGTCATCCTTGCCAACACCTTTAAATATATATTTCAAGCTGTATCTACTGCTCCTAAACTATTCTAGCATATTTATTGTGCAGCAAGTAATCATCTCAACGTAAGCTTGACGTACCAAACCACACTGTTAAGTAAGATATACGCTTCGTGGATCAATTACCTTCATGCAAATAGCACATCACTTTAATTTAACACTCTTATGAAGTGTCAACCTTTTTGAATTTGAGTGCCAAAAACGATACAAAGAGGAATTATTATTTTGGTGCTAGCAACATTATGCCAACCTAACATCCCTGGGCCAAGCAACGGGACTTTGTGGATGTGGGAGGTGCGAAGAAAGGGGCACTTCAAAATAGCCTGAACAAGGGATGGCCAACCTGTGGCTCACCCTTGAGCGAACGTAAAAAAAAAACCCAAAGCCATTCTGAATGGAACTGATGCTGTAACTAAATGTCATTTTATAGCCCTTAGATTATATGTTGCCTTCGAAATGCCTGGGAGCATTAGAATCAACAAGCAATGGGGGGAAAGGGAGGTTTCGTGATCTTCTTTTCAAGTAAAGCAGACAGTGGACTGAGCCATTTATCAGAGGCACTAGTGAAATCTAGCATTTGCCCTCAGATTCCACTGAACATTTCACGCTAAACCATCCAGGGAGCAATCGTTTGGGGCAATTTATTGGAAGCTCACTGGGCTCTTGAAGCTCTCTACCACCTTCCTCTTCTCACCTTTCGTTCCCAGGCTCCCACATCCTTCTTCATCCTCTGATGGCCATCTGAGGTCACTCTCACAGACCTCCAGAAGCTGGTCTAAGATGCTGCTCCAGGTTAACATAGAGGCTTT
Source organism: Tursiops truncatus (assembly GCF_011762595.2). Taxonomy (NCBI): domain Eukaryota; kingdom Metazoa; phylum Chordata; class Mammalia; order Artiodactyla; family Delphinidae; genus Tursiops; species Tursiops truncatus. Next base: position 14,172,889 of record NC_047055.1, read on the forward strand.
GGGACTGCCGTAGACCTGTGTTTAACTTTGTAAGGTAACAAATTCAAGCGAAACCCAGCTGAGATACCCAACTGAGGAGCTGGTGTGAAAAGCACATTCTAAACGAAATGTATCTATAATATTCTCATTAGTAAGTAAAATTCACATTCCCACATGAACTGGAAATGCTCGATTGCTTCCCCAGGGTTTTGCCTCTTACTAGGCTGCCTTTATCAGAGTTAAGGCTCAGTCAAATATTCTTTATTTGTGCTTGCGAGTATGCAAGCCTCTAAGAGCTCTTTAGGCATTCTCCTCCTCAGCCTGGTTTTTAATATTCCTCAGGGGAGAAAAATTTGTTTTACATGTAACCTGAGCACACGACAATGTCCAAATCATTTTATAAGCCAGTGAAAGTTGTAATGAGCACTGCTAGAAAGTTAGTAACGTCCGTAAACATTACCCACGCTCGCTGCACATTTGCCACGTTGACAGAATCCATCTGCATCAAGCTATGTCTTAGCAATACTAATGTACTCTTATGACCCTAAACACATTCAGGTTTTCTTGCCTATAAACAGAAACAGGAAGCCCTAGGTTAGAAGGGTGAAGGGCTGGCTGTGGAAGCAGATCCTTTTTCCTCTGCCGTATTATTTCCTTCCATAGAGACTCTTGATTTTTGGTGAATTTGCCTGTTGGTGGGTCCCATGAGAACTCAATTGATCATGAGGATTCTGCATTTTCCCCAGCTCTCCTGGGGCTGCCAGACAGACAGAACATTCCCGATTTGCCATCTTTTTCAGCAGGGCGTGTTGCCTGACACTAATGAATCCCTCTCAAAGGCTGCATTTGCGGCCACTGAAGTCTGTGGACACATCGAGTTTGACAAAAAGTAATTTCACACGAGCTTGCCTGGTACTACCTGAGACCAGATCTTTTTATTTTCTCCCTGCATCTCTCTTCAAAATGCCACATATTTATTCAGAAGTCCAAGGGGTGAAACAGTCTCTAATGCCATCCCCCAATCAGTGGCTCCAAAGTTAGGTCACGAGAGCTGGGGCACTTGCAGACTTGGTTAAAGAATTCGTCTCGGGGCTTCCCTGGTGGCGCAGTGGTTGAGAGTCCGCCTGCCGATGCAGGGGACGCGGGTTCGTGCCCCGGTCCGGGTGGATCCCGCATGCCCCAGAGCAGCTGGGCCCGTGAGCCATGGCCACTGAGCCTGCGCGTCCGGAGCCTGTGCTCCGCAACGGGAGAGGCCACAGCAGTGAGAGGCCCACGTACCGCAAAAAAAAAAAAAAAAAAAAAAAATTCCTCTCCTTGGTAGTACAGCAGACCCCAAATCCCCCTTTAGGTCAAATGGTTCATCAGTATTGATGAACATCAGTATTGATGAACACGGATATTGCTGCAAATTCCCTGTGTGCCCGTCCTACTGGGGAGTAAAAATATTCTAAATATCAATTGGTAATCCCTTGAAGCATGCATTGATGAGAGACTTTGTAACAGCTATGGGTACAGCCCTGGGAGGGCTGCCAAATACATGTTATGATTTAACGAACTTTTTATGACTGTGAGACAAACCAGAAATCCATTCCTAAGCCTGCAACACACTTAGAACCATTGAGCAAGTGTGTGTACATCTTCAGTAAAGTCAATATGAACCAAATACAGTCCTGCTCTTCTGTCATTGCTAAGAGATTTCTCAGTTAGCCTGATGACATCGCCAATACTATCTTTCGCTGTTGATTCAGAAACGTACTCTGTAAGCATTTCTCCCTTTATTTGCACAGAAAGCATTCAACTACTCATTGATGATGAAACTCTCTGGTTAAAGGAAGCACTCAATTGTTTTTTAGTTAATTATTTATTTATTTGGCTGCGTTGGGTCTTCGTTGCTGCATGCAGGCTTTCTCTAGTTGTGGTGAGTGGGGGCTACTCTTTGTCGCGGTGTGCAGACTTCTCATGGCGATGGCTTCTCCTGTTGTGGAGCACAGGCCCTAGGCACACAGGCTTCAGTAGTTGTGGCACGCGGGCTCTAGAGCGCAGCCTCAGTAGTTGTGTCGCACAGGCTTAGTTGCTCTGCGGCATGTGGGATCTTCCTGGACCAGGGCTCGAACCTGTGTCCCCTGCATTGGCAGGCGGATTCTTAACCACTGCACCACGAGGGAAGTCCCAGAGAGCATTCAGTTTGACTTCTTTACTTCTCCCATTTGTGGGACAGTCCCAAATGCCTCAATGGAGCAGCATAAGCAGCCGGTCAGTTTGTCTGTAATGACACCTGCATTCTCTCTTAGAGAAGACAGAGCTGAGCAGGGAGGCAGACAGGGAGAAGGGGAGAAGGAATGAAGACACTAAGGCTTTGTTAAGTCCCTTGGAATAATGGTAATAGTGCTTATTTAACCCATAATATTGGTCAAAAGTCAAAACCAGGAGGAATCATTTTCCCTATTCTTTAGGAAAATACGTGTTCTTTTAAAGTACCAATATATCTTTTCCATGGCTGGTAACATAGCTGAAATTGGGCTTGCACTGCACACGAAGCCCGGATTCACTGCCATGTCACCTGGGTTCAAGTCCAGCCTTTTCTCTTTTCTAGCCGTCTGAGCCTGAGACAAGTCACTTCACCTCTCTGAACTGTTTCCCATCAGTAGCAAGTGGAAAATCACAGTACCTCCTGCACAACGTTGCTGTGACACTCAAAATCAAGATGAGAGGATGGGACACTATAAAGTACTCTGCAATGCACGCAGGCTCTCAAGCAGTTTATAAACATAAGGTAATGTTACCTACAGTTTAGTGATCAGCCGAGTTCATGTGGTTGCTGAGAGAAGCTGTGAGATTCCAAACTGCTTCTTGATCAACAAAACTACTTCGGATTGTATGGAGTATAATTTAGCAGTGAGTATGTTTGGTATGTCCTCATTCCCTTCAGCCTGCATCTTCCATGCATGTGGTACATGTCTATTAGGCAGAGCAGTCGGTTAAGCAGCCACTCCACCTCCCAGTCAGACTGAGTAGAAGAGTATGCCCACTCCTTCGACACAGAGCTGGGTACACCCTCTCATCTCAGTGCCTGTCTTATTGCCCCCAGGCAACAGACCACTCCAGTGCACAATGCAGACATCTGCGTATAGCTCCTGCTTCCCCGGAGGCAATCACATTTTTACCAACACGCACGAGAGAGAGAGAGAGAGAGAGAGAGAGAGAGAGAGAGAGAGAGAGAAATATGTAGGTAGCATGACTCCTTACTACATGCAACAAACCAGCAGCTACTTGGCTGCCGGCCATTCAAATCCTAGAGCCCATCTGGCAATAGGATTGCATTTACCCCTCCTGGGGCTCACAGATGTATACTGGATGGCAATTAGCTCAAGCCATGGCTAAACAATTTCATTCCAGCTATTTTCCACAAAAATATTCACTGCCAAATCCAGCGTGAATAACCAACTAATAACCCATTGTCACTGGTGGTTCACGTACACGCTGTGTATGAGACAAGCATGTCACAGGGATGACACCAGCTTATATGAGTGTTATATTCTCATGAAGTACTTTACCACGTTATTCTGCATTTCTCCTCGCAGTAACCTGGGAGGGGGTAGGTAAGATAGGTGCTACCCTCTGCACCTTCTAAACGATGAGGCTAAGATATAGAATGTTATGCTTCAAGCAATACAGCTGTAGCACAGGGAACTATATTCAGTATCCTACGACAAACCATGGGAAAGAATAGGAAGAAGAATATATATGTGTGTGTGTATAAGTGAGTCACTTTGTTGTACAGAGGAAATTAACACAACATTGTAAATCAACTGTACTTCAATAAAATTTTTTTAAAAAGTAATACAGCTTGTTAGTGAGAGGCCCAAGCCTAGAACCCGGGCTTCCTGACTCCCAGTGCTGTCTCTAGATGCTGAGATGTCAACAGAAGGGGAGTTGTGGTCAATGTAGGCGAAGAGAGACAGAGGAGCTATCAGAAGGGCCGCATCAGCACCCCCATCTCATTGGCCCATCCATACGCAGCACTTCCAAGGCAAGATCTTTGATCTTTTCAATGCAAGGTTGACTGTCCTGCTGCACGGAAAGAGAAGCACTCCAGGTTAACAGGCACATTCCCTTGCAGCCACCAGCAAACACTGGGGTTAACCCAGCATCTCCTTCTCCACGGAAACTCAGCTTCGGAATTTCACCAGCCTGACGTCCGGAATCACAATGTGTAATCCCTACAACATGACTGTGAACTCACCCAATTCCTCGGCCTCTTGGCTTCCCTCCAGGAAGAAGCAGGAGAAAAACTGCCGTGCTGCAAAGAGAACATCGTGGATCATTCATCAACACTCATGGCAAAAAAAAAAAAATCTCAAAGATAGATAGGGCTGCCCTTAAACGGGTTGCATTTTCCCGAATTTTCCCCTGGGCTGCATCTCTCAGGAGCCCACCTATTTCTCGGAAAGCTATTTTTGTTGTTTTTGTATAATGAGTATGCCTACAGGACCATGAACTTATGCACTGGAGAAGAGCCGCAAGTAAAGCAGGTCATGCTATTCAGTCACAGACGCAGCCAGTCATTTCATACTCCCCGGCCCTACTAATTACTGAAAATAATTATGCAACAGTGAGAGCTTTCCCCCTCGTGGTGTTTGGACTGATCATAATAGAAAGTCCTCCGGCAAATTAGAAGTCTAACAAGTGCTTTGCTCAGAGCGGGAGGGAGCGGTGAACTGGCAGCAGGAGCACATAGGAGCGGAGCCAAGGGGAACTGGAGCGATTTGGGTTCACACAGGAAATTTCTCACCTCAGACTCAATTTCCTAGTGTCTCTTCCCATATTTTAAGTGCAAAGCAAGAATAAGAGCTCGGGTGCATCCCAGTTGAACCTGAACTAGGCTCTCCCTGAACTGGAATAGGCAGCTCTTCGGTCAGGTCAGTGAAGTGACTTTCCTGGCAGAGAGAGATCACTGGCTTCAGTGACGATTCCCAGTAAGGGCTCCCAGAGGTCGTCAGTGGCAACCAGTGAATCCAAGCTGCTGCTGTAACGGAACAGGCTCATCCAGCCTCTACAGCACCCAACTCGCTGCAAACGCTCATGGTCGGTCTCATCCCTGGCACCTATATTCCATCCCTTGTTTGCTTGTTTATGATTTTTATAAGTAAAATTTATACAGACAAATGCACAAATCTTAAGTGTACCATTCGATGAGTTTTGACAAATGCCAGGATAACCCACATCCTTATCAAGATATAGAACATATCACTCACCCCAGAAAGTTCCCTCATGCCCCTTTGTAGTCAGCATGCACCCGCGCGCGCGCGCGCGCACGCACACACACACACACACACACACACACACACACACACACACACCACCCTCAGAGCCCCACTGGTCTGACTGTTCTCACCATGGCCTATTCTAGTACTTCGTGTAACAGAAACGTATAGCCTTGTACTCTTTTGGCCAAGACTTCTTTCACTTTCATAGAGATTCATCTACGCACTTGTTCATTCCTTTTTATTGCTAAGCAGAACTCCAATACAGGACTATACTACAGTTTATCCCTTCACCAGATGATGGACATTTGGGTTGTTTCCACTTGTAGGTAATAAAGCTGGTATAAGCCTTCTTTCACAAGTGCTTTTGTGGAAACACGCTTCCATTTCATTTCTCTTGGGAAAATGCCTAGGCGTGGGATGGCTGGTCCACAGGGTATGTGTATGCTTAGTTAAATATGAAACTACCAGATTTTTTTCAAAGTCGTTGTGCCATTTTATGTTCCCACCAAGAGTGTATGAATATTCCAATTGCTCCACATCTTTCCCCACATGTGGCAGTCAGTCTTTTTCAATTTTAGATATCCCAGTGAATGTATAATGGGATCCCATGATTTTGGTATGTATTCCCCTAATGACTAATAATGTTTAGCACTTTTTCATGTGCTTATCAGCCATTTGTATTATCTCTCTTTGGGAAGTATCTGTTCAAATCACTTGCCCATTTTAGTTGGATTTTCTCATTATTGAGTTATAAGAGTTCTTTATATATTGTGGCTATAAGTCCTTTGTCTTAGCATTGTGAATATTTTCTCCCAGTCTATGACTCACCTATTCATTTTCTGAATGATGTCACTTGGTGAGAAATTGTTACAAATTTTGATGATATTTTTATCATATTTTTCTTCTATGATTTTTGTTTTTTGTGTACTAAAAATGTAATCGATTTTAAGTCCTGTTGATGCTCCGTCTTTAACTGGTCTTGAATCTGGCCCTTTTCCCCTTTCTTTCCCTTTTGCAAACAACCAACTCGAAGCCACCATCATCTTTTTTTTTTTTTTAACATCTTTATTGGGGTATAATTGCTTTACAATGGTGTGTTAGTTTCTGCTTTATAACAAAGTGAATCAGTTATACATATACATATGTTCCCATATGTCTTCCCTCTTGCGTCTCCCTCCCTCCCACCCTCCCTATCCCACCCCTCCAGGCTGTCACAAAGCATCGAGCCAATATCCCTGTGCCACGCGGCTGCTTCCCACTAGCTGTACATTCTACGTTTGGTAGTGTATATATGTCCATGCCTCTCTCTCGATTTGTCACAGTTTACCCTTCCCCCTCCCCATATCCTCAAGTCCATTCTCCAGTAAGTCTGCGTCTTTATTCCTGTCTTACCCCTAGGTTCTTCATGACATTTTTTTTTCTTAAATTCCATATATATGGGTTAGCATACGGTATTTGTCTTTCTCTTTCTGACTTACTTCACTCTGTATGACAGACTCTAGGTCTATCCACCTCATTACAAATAGCTCAGTTTCGTTTCTTTTTATGGCTGAGTAGTATTCCATTGTATATATGTGCCACATCTTCTTTATCCATTCATCCGATGACACCATCATCTTTTGTCAAGACCATTGCAAGAGCTCTTTGGAAGCCCAAATAGAACTCACAATTCCCAACTCTCCACCCTCACCCCTACCTGTCCCTCCCTTGGTCTCCCCCACCTCTTTAAAGATACTGCCATACAATTAGTCACTCAAGGTAAAACACAGAAGTCACCCAGGACTTGTCTCTTTCCCTTACCTCCAACCCATCACTAGGCACTTTTGATGTTCCCTCTTACCTGTCGCTCAAATGCATACACATATTTCCACCTCCTCTTCCACCACCTTAGCTCAGGCCACCCTGACTATAGCAGCAGCTCTTAACTGGTCTCTCCAATTCCATCCTGCTCCCTCTATTCCATTCTCCACAGAAGTTAGAGTGACTTTTACAGCTACCTCTTGCTGCATAACAAAGCACCCCAAAACAAAACACTTCGTGATGGAAAACAATGACTATTTTGTTGTGCCCCTAGATTCCAGGGGTCAGGATTTGGGAAAAAGCAGAGCAGGGAAGGCTCTTCTATGCTCCTTAATATCTAGGGCCTCAGCTGAGAGGAGACTTGAATATATGTGGACTGGAATCATCTGAAGGCTACTTCACTTGTATATCTGGGCCCTGGCCTGGGATGATTTAAAGGCTGGGTTTAGCTGGGACTGTCAACCAGACAGTCTGCCTTTATGTGGCCTCTTCACGTGGCTTGGGCTTCCTCACAACTTGGTAGCCAACGGGAAGTCATATTTCTTACATGTCAATACAGTTTCCAAGAACGAATGTTCAAATTAACCTAGTGGAAGTGGAATGGCCTTGATGTCTAGACTTGAAGTCACATAGTATCAGTTCCCTTGTAATTTACTTGTCAAAGTAGTCACTACACCCAGATTCAGCAGGAGAGGGTTATAGACCCTGCCTCTCAATGTGAGCTGTGTCAAAGAATTTGCAGCGGAGAGAGGGGGAAGATGGCGGAAGAGTAAGACGCAGAGGTCACCTTCCTCCCCACAGATACATCAGAAATACATCTACACGTGGAACAACTCCTACAGAACACCTACTGAATGCTGGCAGAAGACCTCAGACCTCCAAAAAGGCAAGAAACTCCCCACGTACCTGGGTAGGGCAAAAGAAAAAAGAATAAACAGAGACAAAAGGATAGGGACGGGACCTGCACCAGTGGGAGGGAGCTGTGAAGGAGGAAAGGTTTCCACACACTAGAAGTCCCTTCGCGGGTGGAGACTGCGGGTGGCGGAGGGGGAAGCTTCGGAGCCCTGGAGGACAGCGCAGCCACAGGAATGCAGAGGGCAAAGCGGGGAGATTCCCACACAGAGGATCGGTGCCGACCGGCACTCACCAACCGGAGAGGCTTGTCTGCTCACCTGCCGGGGCGGGCAGGGCTGGGAGCTGAGGCTGGGGCTTTGGTCGGATCCCAGGGAGAGGACTGGGGTTGGCGGCGTGAACACAGCCTGCAGGGGGTTAGTGCGCCACGGCTAGCTGGGAGGGAGTCCGGGGAAAAGTCTGGACCTGCCTAAGAGACAAGAGACTTTTTCTTCCCTCTTTGTTTCCTGGTGCGCGAGGAGAAGGGATTAAGAGCGCCGCTTAAAGGAGCTCCAGAGACGGTCGTGAGCCGCGGCTAACAGCGCGGACCCCAGAGACGGGCATGAGACGCTAAAGCTGCTGCTGCCGCCACCAAGAAGCCTGTGTGCAAGCACAGGTCACTATCCACACCCCCCTTCCGGGGAGCCTGTGCAGCCCGCCACTGCCAGGGTCCCGGGATCCAGGGACAACTTACCCGGGAGAACGCATGGCGCGCCTCACGCTGGTGCAACGTCACGCCGCCTCTGACGCCACAGGCTCACCCCGCACTCCGTGCCCCTCCCTCCTCCCGGCCTGAGTGAGCCAGAGCCCCCGAATCAGCGGCTCCTTTAACCCCGTCCTGTCTGAGCGAAGAACAGACGCCCTCCAGCGACCTACACGCAGAGGTGGGGCCAAATCCAAAGCTGAACCCCGGGAGCTGTGAGAACAAAGAAGAGAAAGGGAAATCTCTCCCAGCAGCCTCAGAAGCAGTGGATTAAAGCTCCACAATCAACTTGATGTACCTGCATCTGTGGAATACATGAATAGACAACCAATCATCCCAAAATGAGGAGGTGGACGTTGAGAGCAAGATTTATTATTTTTTCCCCTTTTCCTCTTTTTGTGAGTGTGTATGTGTATGCTTCTGTGTGAGATTTTGTCTGTAGAGCGTTGCTTTCACCATTTGTCCTAGGGTTCTATCCGTCCTTTTTTTTTTTTTTTTTTACTTAAAAAATTTTTTTTTCTTAATAATTATTTTTTATTTTAATGACTTTATTTTATTTTACCTTACTTTATTTTATTTTCTTTTATCCTCTTTCTTTCCTTCTACTTTTTCTACCTTTTCTTCTGAGCCATGTGGATGAAAGGCTCTTGGTGCTGCAGCCAGCAGTCAGTGCTGTGCCTCTGAGGTCGGAGAGCCAACTTCAGGACACTGGTCCACAAGAGACCTCCCAGCTCCACATAATATCAAACGCCGAAAGTCTCCAAGAGATCTCCATCTCAACACCAGCACCCAGCTTCACTCAACGACCAGCAAGCTACAGTGCCGGACACCCTATGCCAAACAACTAGCAAGACAGGAACAGAACCCCACCCATTAGCAGAGAGGCTGCCTAAAATCATAATAAGTCCATAGACACCCCAAAACACACCACCAGACGTGGACCTGCCCACCAGAAAGACAAGATCCAGCCTCATCCACCAGAACACAGGCACTAGTCCCCTCCATCAGGAAGCCTACACAACCCACTGAAACAACTTTAGCCACTGGGGACAGACACCAAAAACAACGGGAGCTACGAACCTGCAGCCTACAAAAAGGAGACCCCAAACACAGTAAGATAAGCAAAATGAGAAGACAGAAAAACACAGCAGATGAAAGAGCAAGATAAAAACCCACCAGACCTAACAAATGAAGAGGAAATAGGCAGTCTACCTGAAAAAGAATTCAGAATAATGATAGTAAAAATGATCCAAAATCTTGGAAATAGAATAGACAAAATGCAAGAAACATTTAACAAGGACCTAGAAGAACTAAAGATGAAACAAACAATGATGAACAACACAATAAATGAAATTAAAAATACTCTAGAAGGGATCAGTAGCAGAATAACTGAGGCAGAAGAACGGATAAGTGACCTGGAAGATAAAATAGTGGAAATAACTACTGCAGAGCAGAATAAAGAGAAAAGAATGAAAAGAACTGAGGACAGTCTCAGAGACCTCTGGGACAACATTAAATGCACCAACATTCGAATTATAGGGGTTCCAGAAGAAGAAGAGAAAAAGAAAGGGACTGAGAAGATACTTGAAGAGATTGTAGTTGAAAACTTCCCTAATATGGGAAAGGAAATAGTTAATCAAGTCCAGGAAGCACAGAGAGTCCCATACAGGATAAACCCAAGGAGAAATATGCCAAGACACATATTAATCAAACTGTCAAAAATTAAATACAAAGAAAACATATTAAAAGCAGCAAGGGAAAAACAACAAATAACACACAAGGGAATCCCCATAAGGTTAACAGCTGATCTTTCAGCAGAAACTCTGCAAGCCAGAAGGGACCTGCAGGACATATTTAAAGTGATGAAGGAGAAAAACCTGCAACCAAGATTACTCTACCCAGCAAGGATCTCATTCAGATTTGATGGAGAAATTAAAACCTTTACAGACAAGCAAAAGCTGAGAGAGTTCAGCACCACCAAACCAGCTTTACAACAACTGCTAAAGGAACTTCTCTAGGCAAGCAGCACAAGAGAAGGAAAAGACCTACAATAACAAACCCAAAACAATTAAGAAAATGGGAATAGGAACATACATATCGACAATTACCTTAACTGTAAATGGATTAAATGCTCCCACCAAAAGACACAGACTGGCTGAATGGATACAAAAACAAGACCCATATATATGCTGTCTACAAGAGACCCACTTCAGACCTGGAGACACATACAGACTGAAAGTGAGGGGATGGAAAAAGATATTCCATGCAAATGGAAACCAAAAGAAAGCTGGAGTAGCAATTCTCATATCAGACAAAATAGACTTTAAAATAAAGACTATTAGAAGAGACAAAGAAGAACACTACATAATAATCAAGGGATCGATCCAAGAAGAAGATACAACAATTGTAAGTATTTATGCACCCAACATAGGAGCACCTAAGTGCATAAGGCAAATAGTAACAGCCATAAAAGGGGAAATCGACAGTAACACATTCATAGTAGGGGACTTTATCACCCCACTTTCACCGATGGACAGATCATCCAAAATGAAAATAAATAAGGAAACACAAGCTTTAAATGATACATTAAACAAGATGGACTTAATTTATATTTATAGGACATTCCATCCAAAAACAACAGAATACACATTTTTCTCCAGTGCTCCTGGATCATTCTCCAGGATAGATCATATCTTGGGTCACAAATCAAGCCTTGGTAAATTTAAGAAAATTGAAATTGTATCAAGTATCTTTTCCGACCACAACGCTATGAGACTAGATATCAATTACAGGAAAAGATCTGTAAAAATCACAAACACATGGAGGCTAAACCATACACTACTTAATAACGAAGTGATCACTGAAGAAATCAAAGAGGAAATAAAAAAATACCTAGAAACATATGACAATGGAGACACAATGAACCAAAACCTATGGGATGCAGCAAAAGCAGTTCTAAGAGGGAAGTTTATAGCAATACAATCCTACATTAAGAAACATGAAACATCTCGAATAAACAACCTAACCTTGCACCTAAAGCAACTAGAGAAAGAAGAACAAAAAAACCCCAAAGTTAGCAGAAGGAAAGAAATCATAAAGATCAGAGCAGAAATAAATGAAAAATAAATAAAGGAAACAATAGCAAAGATCAATAAAACTAAAAGCTGGTTCTTTGAGAAGATAAACAAAATTGATAACCATTAGCCAGACTCATCAAGAAAAAAAGGGAGAAGACTCAAATCAATAGAATTAGAAATGAAAAAGAAGTAACAACTGACACTGCAGAAATACAAAAGATCATGAGAGATTACTACAAGCAACTCTATGCCAATAAAATGGACAACCTGGAATAAATGGACAAATTCTTAGAAATGCACAACCTGCCAAGACTGAATCAGTAAGAAATAGAAAATATGAACAGACCAATCACAAGCACTGAAATTGAATCTGTGATTAAAAAGCCCAGGACCAGATGGCTTCACAGGCGAATTCTATCAAACATTTAGAGAAGAGCTAACACCTATCCTTCTCAAACTCTTCCAAAATATAGCAGAGGGAGGAACACTCCCAAACTCATTCTACGAGGCCACCATCACCCTGATACCAAAACAAGACAAGGATGTCACAAAGAAAGAAAACTACAGGCCAATATCACGGATGAACATAGATGCAAAAATCCTCAACAAAATACTCTCAAACAGAATCCAACAGCACATTAAAAGGATCATACACCATGATCAAGTGGGGTTTATTCCAGGAATGCAAGGATTCTTCAATATACGCAAATCAATCAATGTGATACACCATATTAACAAATTGAAGGAGAAAAACCATATGATCATCTCAATAGATGCAGAGAAAGCTTTCGACAAAATTCAACACCCATTTATGATAAAAACCCTCCAGAAAGTAGGCACAGAGGGAACTTTCCTCAACATAATAAAGGCCATATATGACAAACCCACAGTCAACATCATCCTCAATGGTGAAAAACTGAAAGCATTTACACTAAGATCAGGAAGAACACAAGGTTGCCCACTCTCACCACTATTATTCAACATAGTTTTGGAAGTTTTAGCCACATCAATCAGAGAAGAAAAGGAAATAAAAGGAATCGAAATCGGAAAAGAAGAAGTTAAGCTGTCACTGTTTGCAGATGACATGATACTATACATAGAGAATCCTAAAGATGCTACCAGAAAACTACTAGAGCTAATCAATGAATTTGGTAAAGTAGCAGGATACAAAATTAATGCACAGAAGTCTCTGGCATTCCTATACACTAATGATGAAAAATCTGAAAGTGAAAGCAAGAAAACACTCCCATTTACCATTGCAACAAAAAGAATAAAATATCTAGGAATAAACCTACCTAAGGAGACAAAAGACCTGTATGCAGAAAATTATAAGACACTGATGAAAGGTATTAAAGATGATACAAATAGATGGAGAGATATACCATGTTCTTGGATTGGAAGAATCAACATTGTAAAAATGACTCTACTACCCAAAGCAATCTACAGATTCAATGCAATGCCTATCAGACTACCACTGGCATTTTTCACAGAACTAGAACAAAAATTTTCGCAATTTGTATGGAAACCCAAAAGACCCCAAATAGCCAATGCAATCTTGAGAATGAAAAACGGAGCTGGAGGAATCAGGCTCCCTGACTTCAGACTATACTACAAAGCCACAGTAATCAAGACAGTATGGTACTGGCAGAAAATCAGAAATAGAGATCAATGGAACAGGATAGAAAGCCCAGAGATAAACCCATGCACATATGGTCACCTTATCTTTGATAAAGGAGGCAGGATTGTACAGTGGAGAAAGGACAACCTCTTCAATAAATGGTGCTGGGAAAACTGGACAGGTACATGTAAAAGTATGAGATTAGATCACTCCCTAACACCATACACAGAAATAAGCTCAAAATGGATTAAAGACCTAAATGTAAGGCCAGAAACTATCAAACTCTGAGAGGAAAGCATAGGCAGAACACTCTATGACATAAATCACAGCAAGATCCTTTTTGACCCACCTCCTAGAGAAATGGAAATAAATACAAAAATAAACAAATGGGACCTAATGAAACTTCAAAGGTTTTGCACAGCAAAGGAAACCATAAACAAGACGAAAAGACAACCCTCAGAATGGGAGAAAATATTTGCAAATGAAGCAACTGACAAAGGATTAATCTCCAAAATTTACAAGCAGCTCATGCAGCTCAATAACAAGAAAACAAACAACCCAATCCAAAAATGGGCAGAATACCTAAACAGACATTTCTCCAAAGAAGATATACAGACTGCCAACAAACACATGAAAGAATGCTCAACTTCATTAATCACTAGAGAAATGCAAATCAAAACTACAATTGATATCATCTCACACCGGTCAGAATGGCCATCATCAAAAAATCTAGAAACAATGAATGCTGGTGAGGGTGTGGAGAAAAGGGAACCCTCTTGCACTGCTGGTGGGAATATGAATTGGTACAGCCACTATGGAGAACAGTATGGAGGTTCCTTAAAAAACTACAAATAGAACTACCATATGACCCAGCAATCCCACTACTGGGCATATACCCTGAGAAAACCATAATTCAAGAAGAGTCATGTACCAAAATGTTCATTGCAGCTCTATTTACAATAGCCCAGAGATGGAATCAACCTAAGTGTCCATCATCGGGTGAATGGATAAAGAAGATGTGGCACATATATACAATGGCATATTACTCAGCCATAAAAAGAAACGAAATTGAGCTATTATTAATGAGGTAGATGCACCTAGAGTCTGTCATACAGAGTGAAGTAAGTCAGAAAGAGAAAGACAAATACCATAGGCTAACATATATATATGGAATCTAAGAAAAAAATGTCATGAAGAACCTAGGGGTAAGACGGGAATAAAGACACAGACCTACTAGAGAATGGACTTGAGGATATGGGGAGGGGGAAGGGTAAACTGGGACAAAGCGAGAGAGTGGCATGGACATATATACACTACCAAACGTAAAATAGATAGCTAGTGGGAAGCAGCCGCATAGCACAGGGCGATCAGCTCGGTGCTTTGTGACCACCTAGAGGGATGGGATAGGGAGGGTGGGAGGGAGGGAGACGCAAGAGGGAAGAGATATGGGAACATATGTATATGTATAACTGATTCACTTTGTTATAAAGCAGGAACTAACACACCATTGTAAAGCAATTTTACTCCAATAAAGATGTAAAAATAATAATAATAATCACCACATGAATAAACATCATATGTATAATATATTATGTCGCATATATAATAGTCATTGAATGACTGATATGTTTGAATGCTCACCATGTATCAAGCTCTGTGTGAAAGCTTTACATGGTGTACATACCCTGTTTAATTCTTACCACAATCCTTGTGAGACAGTTACTGGCACTGTGCCGATTTTTACAGATGAGGAAGTTGAAAGTCTGGAAGGGTAAGTAACTGTATTCAAGGACACACAGTTAATAAATGGCAGAGCTAGAATTCAAACCCAGGCAGTGTGACTCCATAGCCTGAGCTCTTTGACAATGTAGTACTACTTCATGCATACTTCAGCACACATAGGGAAAAAAAAGACTAGGAGAAAAAACACCAGTATGTTACCAGTACCTCATCTCTGGCTGATAGGACAAAAAGGGATTGGTACTTTCTTCTTTTGCTTTGCTTTATGTTCCAAATTCCCTACAATAATTATGCATTGCTTAATTAATTAATTGCTTAGTCTAACCCCTTGCTCTGCCTTTGCCCCTACACTCTCTGCCTCCCAGCAAACCATCCCCCCCACCATGCCTCACCCCTATCTTTCACTCACAGAGCCTATAGGCTCAGTACGGCATCACTGCAACACCCACTGCGACAGCTGGGGGGCGGGTGGGGGGAGTCCGTGTGCAGAGTCCTTGCAGCATGCAGGATTCAGGGACAAACCACAACAGCACTCTCCTCTGTGACATCTTCACTTCCCTCTTCAGTTACAGACCCCAAGCTGATCACACCACTTTAATAAGGCCCTGATCAATGCTAAGGAGTTATTTTATGATTCCTGCAGGTTGTATGCCTGTTATTATTACACATCACAGCATCACATTAGCTTTCAAAAAACAAACCAGCATTGATTTGCTGACTCACTCTATGGTCTCCTATGACGCCTAGATCTTTCCATTATGTTTGCATCTCCAGGCAAGGAGAGAATTGATTTCCTGTCCAGCCCTCCATAAGAGGTTCCTGTTCACTCGCTCTTCCCAATCTCCCCCCCAACCTCCTATCCTCTGTAATGAAATTGGAGAAATGTGGAAAGCAACAAAACCCTGAGGTCTAGTTGTTACATCCTTGAAAAACAACAATCAAAATAACAAAAGCATCACAAGAAGTAAACTAAAGGCTTTTGCCTACTTTCCACCAGACCTCTCCAATTTTTGATTTAAAAACTTTACAGCCAAAATTACAGTTATTTTATAAGCTGTAAGTCAATACAGTGGGGTAGTTAAGAGCTTAAGTTATGGAATCAGAGAGATCTGGACTTAAAAGTCAGTTCCCAAATCTCTTAGCTGTGTTATCTTGAACAAATCACTTTGCCTCTTGAGACCTCAGTCTTACCACCTGCAAAATGGGAGTAATTATAGTACAGTCAGTTCTGCAGCAATGTGGTGTATCACCGTTTTACACGTTAGATGGTTAAGAAATACATAAATACTACAATAAAGGTGGCACTTTAAAAAGACCTGATATCTACCTATGGAAGCAGCTGTTGGGAGAGCTGCAGCTTGTGAGTTCTTTTGCCGTGGTGGAGGGTGATCTGGAAGCGAACAGAAATTTATAAAGCAGATGTGGGCGGGCGTGGCTCATATCACACACAGTGAACTAAGAGAGCTGGTGGACGTTTGAATTGTGTGTGTGTGTGTGTGTGTGTGTGTGCACGAGCGCACGCACATGCCTGCATGTGCACGCTTTGCGTACCACCATGTGGCTCAGTTCAGCTGCGTGCAGTTTCCCGTGTTCACCAAGAATTTCTCGTGGAAGAGATCACGCACAAGCAAGCACGAAGTCCATGCTATGCTCAAATTGCTCCCTAATACATCAATCGCATTAGAACAAATGCACATTTTTCAAAACTAGAGTTTATAGCAGAACTGACTGTACCAAACTCTCGGCTTGGGAAGATTACATGAAATAATGCCTTTAGCAAAAAGCCTGGCACCTGGTAAGCTCCCAGTAAATGATAGCTGCAGTTATCAAAAGCAGCACTAGTAGCTCAAACCAATGGGGCCCTACAGTGCCTGCAGGTAGAACCTGGAACCACTTGGATGTGGGTTTTCCTTCACACATCTGATGAGAGGCGACAAAAGTCTAGTAAAGCTCATGTCTGTTCAGATTCACTTTTCCCCACACCCTACCTGCTAACCAAGGGCCTGTAACATTTGCAGTTAATTCTAGAACATCTTTTATGGCCCTAGAGTGCCAAGCAGTGGCTAAGCAGTGCAGGGTTTACAAGAAGAGCCATGGTCCCAGCCCTTTGGTCTAAAAGAGTTTCCTCTGATGGTCAGTGGGAAGGGTGAGGCATATGGGGAGCCAGGGTGGTCTGGCTGAAGGGTTTCCAATAAGCAACAGAGACACATTGTTGCTTCTGGAGCAGGGCAGTGACAGGATCGGAGCCATTGTTTAGAGCAGACGTCAGCAAACTTTGTCTATAAGAGGCCAGATCGTAAGTTTTTAGGCTTTGCAGGCCGTATGATCTCTGTCACAACTGATCAAATCTGCTATTGTAGCAAGGAAGAAGCCATAGACAATACATACATGAATAAACATGGCTGGGTTCCAGTAAAACTTTATTTACAAATCAGACAGTGAGCAAGATCTGGTGTTTAGGCCATAGTTTGCCGATCTCTGCTATAGAGAAGTCCTATCTAATAGCATTTGGGCCACAAATGCAAGTCACAGAGATCATTTAAAATTTTTCTAGCAGCCACATTTTAAAAAGCCAAAAGAAAGAGGTGTAATTAATTTTAATAGTATATTTTATCTAGCCCAATATATCAAAATTACTGTCATTTCAACATGTAATTAACAAACCAATTATTAAGGAGATATTTTACATTCTTTTTATCATACCAAGTCTTTGAAATCGGTTATGGGTTGAACTGAATTTCTCAAAAAGATGTTAAAGTCCTAACCCCCAGTACCTGTGACTATGACCTCATCTGAAAGAGGGTCTTTGCAGATGATCACGTTAAGGTGAGGTCATTAGGGTGGGCTCTAATCCAGTAGGACTGTTATCCTCATTAAAGGGGGAAACTTGGACACAGAGACAGACACACACAAAGAGAAAAGGCCAAGTAAAGACAAAGGCGGAGGTTGGGGTGACGTAGCAGAAGCCAAGGAATGCCCAACATTGACAGCAAACCACCGGAAGCTAGGGGAGAGGCAGGGAACAGATTCTCCCTTAGAGCCCTCAGAAATAACCAGCCCTGCTGACACCTTGATCTCAGACTTTTAGCCTCCAGACTAGGAGGAAATAGATTTCTGTTGTTTAAGCCACCCAATTTGTGGCACTTTGTTACGGCAGCCCTAGGTAACGAATACGAAATCTAAGTCTTTGTATTTTACATTTACAGCCCAACTCAATTCATACTAACCACATTCCAAGTGCTTGACAGCCATCCATGGCTACTGGCTACCATACTGGAGAGTGCAGCTTGAGAGAGCAATGTGGCTACCCAAAAATCGGTTGACTAGCTTAGGGAAAGAAAGGAGTCAGGGAAACAGGGAGCTTGAGGATTAGGTATAAACAAAGAAGTTTTTTAAAACCTTGACCTTCCTTGAAAACGTATTAAATGGGATAATGCTAGGTGTTTACTTTCTCTTAATAGTTTGGGGGCCCTCAGGAACTGACCACGGCACAGCCAAGGAGTGCTCCGTTTTCTTTAGCTTTGGCCAAAGTCGTTTCATTCCAGAGTTCTGTTTTTGCTTCTATGGTGTGTGATCATTTTTATCTCCCAACTGATTTCCTTTGAACTCAATATGTGATATTTTCCCTTGAAGTTCATCATTTTATTGATCTTACTCTCCCATTAACTGTATTCGTGCATGCAATATATCATCTGAAGTGACAGGAAGATGGTAACAAAAAGTCAAGTTCCATTTTTGATATGTGACTTCTGACAGCTTTCAAGCTCCTTTCCCCTTTTTGCCTTTTGCCCCCCATCTAGCAAGCCAATAAGAAAGGCTGGGCAC
Source organism: Tursiops truncatus (assembly GCF_011762595.2). Taxonomy (NCBI): domain Eukaryota; kingdom Metazoa; phylum Chordata; class Mammalia; order Artiodactyla; family Delphinidae; genus Tursiops; species Tursiops truncatus. Next base: position 14,191,789 of record NC_047055.1, read on the forward strand.
TCTCTCCCCCGGTGCTGGTGAGAAAGTTCAAACCCAAAACACCCCAACCCAACCCACGTGCGGGAATCTTCACCACGGCTCCATCTTCTACCCACACTAAAAACCAGAGCCACTCACCCGCTCCTTCGCTCAAGCCAAGTGGATGGGCTTGAATGCCTGCCCTACTCTCCCCGGAAAGCCTCGCGATATGAATAATAAACCTTTTCACAGCCTCTTGGTGCATGTGTGACATCATCACCTCAATATCCGAACCAATTTGGGGTGGGGGGTGGGGGGTATGATACTGCCCTTCCGTGGAGGAACTCCAAGACAGTTGGTGCCGAGAGCAGTATCGTCTAAAAGATGCCCGACGCCTCCTGGAGCTCTTTCTTCTGTTGTTTTCAGTGAACTACCTGGATCCACAGCCTGCTGGCAGATCTACTCTGAGCTGCTATCTACTGCCTGCTGCCTAGCGTGCTCTTTGAACTGTGCTGCTGCCTGCTGGTGAGCTTGCATTGGAGTTGCTGCTGCATTTAATAAGCCCTGGCAAGCCTCGGTCACTGATTTAACCTACCCAAGTCAGAAGTTTTGCATTTAGGGCCAAGGCTATGGGATTGGGACCCTTCTTACAGTGGCCCTGAGTTGGGTATCTCAGCGTGGACCTACCTGTCTCAGATTGAGTCACGTGTCTCAGTTCCTGCACAAGCTATGACTGATGCTAGACTCAGGGGAACGACTCTCACCCTGTGATTGTTGGGTGTATATTTCAACCAGGCACTGGTCCTATTCTATACAGCGTCCAGGGAAAAGACTGATGATGTGCGATGTGATGGTCACGGGTGGTCACTGGTGTAAAGGAGAACAGTTGCCACGTGGAGTGCTGAGGTCACCTTCCTAAAATCAGATGGCATATTAGGACCCTAAATGCCTCTGGTGCGACAAGCGTCTTGATCACCAATAGGGGAAAACCCCCCTGGTCCCCCTGTGGCATAGACCGTTATGAAAAGCATCCTGAATGCTTTGTTCCCAACCCTCTTAAAGAACCAGAGGACACCATCGCCTTATTAGACGATTGTAGAATGGATCAATGAAGACTCTGGGTCCTACTGAGTGCCACATCTAATCAACACACCAAGAGGTTAATTCAGACTCAACTTAAGCCCAGAGCGTCTAGACCCAGTAAAACAATAATTGCCTTAAGGAAGGTCGCTAACCCTGACCAGGGTAGAGAGGGGTCCTCCAATACAAGGTATATCCAGTAAGGACCAAAACAAACAAACAAAAAGAAACCAAAAAAAAAAAAAATTGATGTGGGGCGGGGGGAGGAGAGAAACTGAAACAGAGGCCTGCAGTTTGACCCAATCGTATATCCAGATCGTATGAAAACGATTTATGCAACAGAAAGGTAAAAGTTTGCTGGTTGGCTTTGCACTTCTCAAACAGGTTCTAAATTAACTTTAACGTCTGCTGAAATGCACCAATTGGCAAACTTTCATGGCCTTAATTGATACTGGGGCCCAAATTACAGTTGTACCTGTAAGTCTCACTAAATTTAAACAAGGTATCCTCTATACTCTTAGGGAATTACCAAACATCAAGTATAGGGAGAAATGGTGTGCCTCACCTTAACCATCGGAACCGCTGCCTTGACTAAATTCCCCACGGTCACAGGGCCCATTGCCCTAACATATCCCACAGTGGGCACGGATGCTCCAATCCAATGAGTAATAAATTGAAATAAAATTAAATATTTGGTATTTACAACTGGTGTGACAGAAACAGAACCACATGGACCTCCTCCCTGATTAAAATCAGCCAAGGGAAGACATACATGGGGCCAAGTCCAGGAAAGTTCCAAATGTGGAGCTTCCAGCTGTCCTCTCTCCACAGAGTCATGGACAGCATTCCTTTCCTGGCACCAGTATGTGACGATACACATGGAGTATAGCCCATCAGGGAAGCTCACCTGAGCCTTGAGCCCAGAGTCTTTACTGGGGCTTGACTGCATAAGCCTGGCTGGCCATCCATGTGGCTGACCTCAATCTCCAGCCCCTCCAGAAGTCAAGTGATACCCCATGACCCAAAGCTCCCACACTAAATCAGACTGTTAGTGTGGCCCAAGGCCCTGAGACAAACAAAGATATTCCTATCAGGCATGGCATTTCAAGGGCTTAGATATTAACTCCAAGAAGCTGAGGGCAAAGGTTGGACCTGTCTTTGGGCAAGATTAAATTCTTTACTACACAGCTCTCATAACTAATATTATTGAAATTACTGGATCCAATCCACCAATCAACGACTGGAAAATGTTTTGCTATGAAATATTTGGTGAATGTGTTCTATTCAGCGGCTATTTCCACAGTCTCTCAGCTGAAGTTTGCCCTCATCTTCAAAGAGACATAATACACCTGACCCAGCTACACACGGAGTATCTCAGCAACCCTGCCATTGCACACAATCTGTGCAGGGAAGATCTCAACAGCATCCAACTTTCCTTAGGAGCACAGGTATAATATCCCACTGATGACATCTTCCCCTGAAGGGATTCATCTGACACACTCATTCAGGACACAAAAATATTCACAAAGGAGCTCACAAAACGGGATGAGCCACTGCCCCACACCGAGTACTAAGCAGGCCCTGCCATTTGGTTAAACTCCTGGGAATCATTTGGCCAGCCAAGGGCCACTCCACCCTGACACTGTCAAGAAACCACTACTGACCCTTTCAGCACCCACATCACTCAAACAAGCTGAACAACTTTGAGGCACTTTGGGGTTCCCAAGGCGACGTATTCTTTGTTTACAAATTTTACTTAAGCCCACTTATGCTGTTACTTACAAATCAGCCCACCTTGAATGAGGTTCCCACCAACAAAAGGCTCTAGAATGTGTCCAAACTGCAAGACAACAGGCAATCCCATTAGTGTCTTCCAGAGAGTCCTTCACTGTGGAGGCTTCAGCAACCTCCTCTCATGCCTTCTGCAGTCTCTTGACCACCTAGGATGGCTACAAGTTGTCTATGGAAAAAACCTTTCTTTTTTCTGGTGCAAACACTGTTCGCCTCAGCCCCACGCTACATGCATTAGAGCAACAACTGCTGGCTATCCGAGCACACAGGGCCCTTCTGAAGATGGAGACTCTCCCAGGAGACTCTCTGCACCCAGGTGCCCGGGATGCTTTTGATCATGGCAGTGGCACCCCTCCTTATTGAAATGAAAATGATATTTACATGATGGGGCCAAGCCTGGGCCCTCTGGCATATCCCACCTATAGGAATGTGTGGCCGCCTCCGTCCTCAGGCCCCTGACAGATCCAACGGTGCTGAAGGAGACTACCCCTGTCCCAGACTCAACAATCACCTGGGGAGCCCCTTGGGATCAACTACAGATCCGAAAAGGGAGTTTGTACACTTTACAGATAGCAGCGCTGCTGTTCATCATCTAAACTAGATGTCCCTAATCAGGGACAGGACCCAAGTGTCATCAAAACTGACCCAACTGCAGGCCATCATCTTAGCACTAGAGGATACCCTGGCCAACAATCGGTCCCATCTGCAATTTTTTTTTTACAGACTCTTGGGCCACTGCCAATGGTCTGGCCGCCTGGTCTGACCAATGGCTACAACAATTCCTTATCCAAGGTTGCCTATTTGGGGTAAAGAACTCTGGGAATTTATTGCCTCACAGATACCGGAAATATAAATCAAGGTCACACATGTCTTTGCATGCATTTAACGCCACAATACAAGGTCTCAGCAAGGCATTCCTTATCCTCTTCAGAGTTCCACACAGCACTGATAGTGAACGAGGCATTCATCTCACTTCTCAGCACACACAATGCTGGGCTCTCGAACAAGGTATCCAAAGGAACGTTCATGACCCTCACCGGTCTCAGGCTGCAGGCCGCACAGAGCACCTTAATGGCTTTACTTAAACAAGTTCAAGTTCAATGAAATGAAATATGGCACAATTCAGTCATCAGTGAAACATCAGAGATCAACTGTAATAAAGATTATGACGTGACGTTATCCACGTTTTATGTTTGATCGCTGATGGCTTTCCGGCCCCACCTCCCCTTTCTCTTTTGCCCCACGTTTGCACAAGTCCAGAAGAAAGTCCAGGTGATCCCTCCTTTCGTGCCAGCAGGGAAGTTCAAGCCATCAAAACCTCAGGGAACCCTCACCCCTACCCCATGCCCTAATCACAATGAAACCAAATAAAACCACGAGCCTCTTCCTTCATTCAAGTTAAATGGACCTGCTTGGGAGCCTGCCCTGCTTGCCCCAGAAAGCCTCACGATGGAATGGCTGTTTCATTCCATCCTGGCACATGTATGATATCATCAGCCTTGACTTCAAAACCAATCTGAGGCAAAGAGTTGATTCCATCCTCCTCAGGGCAACCACAAAACAGAGATTCTATCAATTAATAACTAATATAAAATGTACCATCCCATTTCTGATGAAAGCCAACCGCACCTCCAGAAGTAATTGACTTCTAGTCACAAAGGGGGATTTTTGCCACTGTATCCATGAGGAAAGAAGACATTTTAGAAGCTTATATAACATGTCACATACCTCCCCCACTCCCACTTAGGTACAGATTAATTTCCCCTTAAATATATTTGCAAAAGCTTACTTTTCTAGCCAGGCAGGAAAGAATGCAACATTCAAAGTCATCATCTGTACAGAAATCCTGATAAAGAGTTTTAAAAAACTGCAAAGTCACAGCTAGCCTGGTATTGTTAATCCTTGAAAAGGAGAGTCAGCGTTGCCCAAGAAAGCTTTGTTAATACGATAACCATGACACACTCGGCCAACAACAACAACAAAAAGTAACCGTAGTAGGATTGAAATCCTGAGTAGGTTTTATAGAAATGAAGGGTCTGTAAGAGGTTATACAGTGAAAATGATATTGACAAATGCCATGGCAACCAAAACTGCTTGTCACCTTGTGAAAATTAAAATCTTCCTGATGGGGCTTCCCTGGTGGCGCAGTGGTTGAGAGTCCGCCTGCCGATGCAGGGGACACGGGTTCGTGCCCTGGTCTGGGAAGATCCCACATGCCGCGGAGTGGCTGGGCCCGTGAGCCATGGCCGCTGAGCCTGCGCGTCCGGAGCCTGTGCTCCGCAATGGGAGAGGCCACAGCAGTGAGAGGCCCGCGTACCGCAAAAAATAAATAAAATAAAATAAAATAAAATAAAATCTTCCCGATGGTCAGGCATTTGGTGTGTGTCTGTAAATGAGTGTATGAATAAAAAGCTTCCCTCGAAATAAAAGCCATTCCAGGGCTGCTAGCACTGTTCAGGAAAGGGGGAACTTCGATTCTGGAAATGGCTGTTTTGCAGTCTAATCCTCCACAGAAGATATCAATTTCAGCTTCCGATGAAAACAGAAAGGAGAAATCTGTATTCATGTGAGCATGTTGTGTGGAAAGGCGCCTCCAGAGCCAGCCACTGCACCGCGCGCTCGTCAGCCACGCCGTGCTCCCAGGCAGGGCTCTGCAGAGATACTGTATTTCCGCACAACGAGATTTCGCTTTCTCCCTTTGCCAAACACTGACCACAGCCCTCACTCACAGAGTTCTTTCTGGGTCTAACTTCCATGCTTCTTGCCCTGGTTTCAGTGCTTCTCATTTTTCTGGAGATTGTTTTCCTTCTACCTTATTGGTAGATTTGATGATGGTTCAGCATCCTGTCAGCTTTGAGATAAGTCCTCAGCTCTTTAATCCAGCCTTGTCCGTGGCTTTATAAACTCAGAAATATTTCCATTCCATCACTACGTTCACCCTGACATTAGTCCCTCTGGAACATAAGTACTCCTCTCTCTCTCCTAGAGTCACTGCGCTTTGCTATTCCCATGTGGAAGGAATTCTAATGGAAGGCTTCTTTCTCCCTCTGCTTCTCCCCTCCCCCCCTCCACACACATGTGAGACTTCTCAGGACCCACATTCTCCACAAAGCAGAAAGCACTACAATAACTTGAACGCTTCCAATGAGTTGTCCACTGGATGACCCCCTCTGATCCCCATTCAGCCCTACAGGTTGTCATCCCTCTTCTCCGTATGAGGAAACTGAGGCTGAGAATCAGAGGGGAACCCTTGCAGTACTAGTGCTCTTCGCAGCTGAGATCCCCAGCTTAACTCTTAGCTGCCCCCAGCACTCCTGCAGCCTCAGGCTGCCACAGCTCCCCACCATCAGGCCTGGAGATCAAAGGCAGGGTCACAGGGGGCCAGGCCACTCCCTCCATGCCTCCCACCTTGAAAAGCGCTACTAAGGCCATGAAAATAGCCAATGGCCCTTTCTGGGGGTCCAGCCTGAGGCCCACCAACCAACCCCATCTTCCAAGAAGACCAAGTACACGGAACAAACGAACCAGTGCCCCTTTGGCTCTCTGTCTCCTTCTCTCAGGGGTCCAGCTCACGTCCCGCTAAAGCAGAGGTATATAGGCCTGTGCTAAGTCCTGAGCAGTGGGAATCTTCTTCAATATTTTCCTGGTATTCCCTCCCAAATCTTCCCCTTGCAAGGAGGTTGCACAGTTACCCAGAGGAGCAAGCGTTTGAACACCGGCAGAAGAAATCAAGTTTGAGCTTTGAACTTTGCACATGTGCAACAATAAAATTAAAAATATAGAGGACAGGTGATGAAAAAAGAAAAAGAAGATAAATGCACATTTAAGAAGACCCACACAATGGGAGTGCTCCTGTAAGCCTTGGGTTTTCTTAAAAGTGACATGCAATTGTTTCTTGCAATTGTATTTCTCTTATCATTTTCTCTCTCCAACCTCTTACAGATCTGCCTTTCACAGAAAACACATTTGGTGATGGGTACTGAATTGGAACACTCTACTTGTGATAAACCTGTCCTGCCGAGTTTATATAAAAGGAGAGGAGAGGGGAGAAAAAAACTCAAGTAAGAGAAGATAATACCATAATTGAGACAATAATAATTCTTCTTCTTACTTTTGCCGTTAAAAACATTTTAACACTTTAAGGGATGAATACATAGCCTCCCAGCCTCTGCTATTCAATAATACAATTCATTACGAGGGAGCAGAGAGAAATCTCCGTGGCATTAAGAACACCGAGCAAGGGGGAAATGAAGGCCGGTGTTACAAGCCCTATGGCCAAATTCAGAAATGAATGATAATTAGATTGCAGTTCAAAATGCGCAGGCGATCCAGACACACTTTTTAATCCCATCCACATCTGCAGAAGGAAGAGGCAGACGACGCCTGGAATGCTGTCTTTCAAAAGTATTAATGATGCACTATAAATTTCGTCCACGTATTAATAATTCAGTCCTGATTAAACGCCGGTGCTGATAGCAACCCACATTTCGACACAACGGGCCCTCGCAAATTTATTTTCCCTTTGTTAAATCCCGTTTACTTAATAGTTTGTTGAGACATCGACTGAAGCTGCGCGGGGGTGAAAATCCATTTCTACGTCTGATCAGATACAGGGTTTTCTAAACGGCAGCGCCGCGTTGCACTGACACGCGGGCATCTCGCCGGCTTCCCGGGGCTGCAGATTACGTTTAGTTCCCAGTTGGTGACCAGAGGGAGAACCCCCCTTTCTCCTCCGAGTGCTTCCCCAAACGCAAATGGTGGCGAGGGCAGCAGATGGCAGCGACCTGGGCGCTGCAGGATGGGGGCTGGCAGTGGCACCGTCTGAACAGGACGGGCACCGTGGTCCCGAGGGGGCGCGGTGGGAACCCGGGCTGTGTTCTCCTGCAGGAGCCGCCATCGGGAGGAGACGGCGCCCTCGGGGCAAAGGCCTAGCGCCCAGAGAGCGCCCCGTTTTAGGCACAGTTTTGCTAAAGAAATAAAAGCCACGGAGCGCCCCTGGGTCTGCGCCCTGTGGTCCAGGGGGAACTCAGGACACCCGGGAAGGGAGGTGGAGGCGCGCGGCGGTGCCAGGGATCTTCGCAATCATCTTCTCTGGGTCGGGGCGGGCTGGGGGCGCGGGCACCCGCGCAGTGACCGCTCCGGGGCACCAGAGGGCGCCATGCGCACAGCTTGCTTGCGCCGCGAGCCGGGCACCGGCGGGGAGTTGGGGGCCTCCGGGAGGGCAGGGACAGGAGCGAGTCTTAACCTGCCTGCCGCCCGCCTGAACAACCGGCCCTCCCCCGCCCCGGTAGCGCGCGGCCCCGGGCCTCCCTCTGCAGCCCACAGGGAGGGGCCTGCCCTTCTCGGAAACATCCGATCAGATAACATCTGATGACAACCCAGCAAAACGCAAATGAAGGAGGGGGAAGCATCCATAACACCTACGGGAGCTCAAGCAAATGTCATTTTTAAACTGCTGAGGATGAGCAATTGCCGTCAGACCCTATCCTGCCGCACCTCACAAATCCCTTAGAGCTGGCTGCGTCCTGAGGTAGACCCCAACTCCGAGACGCAAGGTGCCAAACACCACGGGGGCGTCCTGGAGGGATGCACAGAACTGCATCACAATTATCCAAATAGCGCCTACTATTTGCCATTGCTGCTCTGAGTACTTTCACATCAATCATTTTATTTAATCCTCAAAACAATCCCACAAGGCATCCTTCGCCTCACTTTACAGATGCGGAAACTGCAGCTCAGAAGGGGTATAGAATCTGTCCGAGGTCATACGAAAACCACGTTCTTTTCACCGTCCACACCACCTCCCTGATAGGGAACACAGCTGGCCAAATGACTACTTACACACCCCTTCAAGCCAGCAAGAAATACTGGAGCTAAAAGTATGTATATGAGTTCATAAAGCTAACCCTGGCTCTAATCCTTTTTCACTTTGGAAATAACCCCCAAACCTTCCTCCAGTGTCCTTTGAATGCTGTACCTCAGCCTCGCTGAAGAAAGCCTTCCCCACTTGAGTTAGGAAGTGATTGCACACACCAGGAGCCACAGTGGCCCCAGACACCCAGTGTCTTTTAGACTCTCAGGCATGGGCTCTTGCCAGCATTTGCAAGATCTGCTTTCTGTGCACAGAGGAATGGAAAAGCATCCAGCAAGTGGTCCAGAGGTATCACCAAGCACACTGGTATGAGCTGCTGATGCCAGGGTCCCACCTCCTTCCAGAAGCCTGTGTCAGCTCCTTCAGCCCACATTAGCTTCTTCTGCCTGGGAGCTCCCCCCAGCACTTAATGTAGGAGCCATCCTGTAGTGACTTGCTTGTTTCCATCTCCTGTTCTCTGATTCTCTCACGTGTGTCCATCTCCCCAGAGAGCTGGCGAGAACCATGGGAGCAGAGGCCATGTCAGCACTGAGCATGTAGCAGCTCTCGGGGACTTGTGAAATTGAATTATTGTTGCATCTCTGCTTACAACATCTATCACTTTCCACCAATTAAACAAGGTGCCCCTGTTTGCTTTTTCTTCTAGCTTTGGGGTTTGTTTATTTGAAACAGTGAGGCCTGCTGACAGGTAGAGTTTATAACAAGACAACAGTAATTGTGAAAATGTGAATTATTTCCTTTGCAAAATGCAATGTTCACTGTGTCCTCTCTTCTTGTTTGGATCCCTGTTTCACATTTCTTTTACACCTGTATTTTGATAACAGGTACTCATCTATGCTATAGAAAGCCAAATACAAATGAATATTAATAGGAAACACCACTGTCTGGAAAATTCCCATCTTCTCCACCATTTGCCAGAACGTGCTTAGAGTGTTGTGTAGCAATCAGATGCGCTGGGAGGGCTATCTCTCCCTCTCACTCATAATGCAGTACCCAAACTGGCTGTTACTGATAAGGAATGGAAAAATGGGCAGTGAAGAGGAGGAAGCAAGGATTGATAAGGAAACATGAAGAAAAAGGTGGAATGGGGGGAGGTGCTGGAAACTGGGAAAGCAACGAGGCAGTATGTATATTACAGAACCCAATAACTGGAGAGATGAAGTGTTATGCACTGAATATTTGTGTCCCTCCCCCCAAATTCATATGTCAAAATCCTAACCCCTAATGTGATGGTATTTGGAGGTGGGGCCTTTAGGAGGTGCCCAGGTCACAAAGGTGGAGCCCTCATGAATTGGGTTAGTGCCCTTATAAAAGAAACCTCAGAGAGCTCTCTCATCCCTTCTACCATGTGAGGACACAGTGAGAAGACAGCAGTCTATGAACCAGGAAGCAGGCTGTCACCAGACACTGAATCTATTGCTGCCTTGATCTTGGACTTTCCAGCCTCCAGAACCATGAGAAATAAGTTTCTACTGTTTAATTTCTGTTTTGTTATAGCAGCCCAAAATAAGACACAGAGGAAGGCCTAAAGAGTTGGGACTTCTTGCTAGACCAGGTATGCCACCCAAGCAGTTCCTTCCCAAATGAACACAGAAGCTTCAGAGTTTCCAAATCCACCCCACCATGCTGCCTCAGCTTGAAAATGAGTTCCTCAGGCTAGCTAGGTGCTTTGGGTAGAAAAGGACAAAGAGAGTCTCATTCAGGCTTCGTTCTAGTTAATGATCCCCAGTGGCTGCTAACATCACAAAGAGCGAGATGACTGGACATCGTGCATCTCCTGACAGAAGCACATGGCACCATCTCTGAGGAAGTCTTGCCAAAAGGCAAACGAGAGCCTGATCAGACATTGATCCAACTACCAATTTACAGGAAATACAAAGGACAGAGGAACATGTTAAAAGACATCATGGGGATGCAATGAGCAAGATCCAGACTCTGGGAAACTCCACAGAACAAATGATCTCATTTCTTCAACAAATAAATTGGAGAGAGAGAAGGAGAGAGGATATAGGGGAACCTGTAGATTAAAAAGCTTCAATACATATCAAGCAATTGCAATGTGTAGATCTTATTTAGATCCTGACTCTAACAAAACATATAACTAAAAAAATCCTACAGCATCTAAGAGATAACTGGAAATTTTAATCTCATGGGATAGCTTATGGTATTAAAGAATTCTTATTAATTATTTTACATGTGGCAATGGCGTTGTGTCTATGATTGGATTTTTTTTTAAGGCTCCTGTGCTTGATCTAAAGATACATACCCAAGCATTTACAGATGAAATGATAATATCAGAGGCCTGCTTCCAAATGTTCTAGGGGTGAATATTTACAACAGCATTATTCATAATAGACAAAAAGTGGAAACAACCCAAATGCCCATCAGGTAGTGAACGGATAAACAGAATGTGGTATATCCATACAACGGAATACTACTCAGCAATAAAAAATGTACGAACTGCTGACATATGCTACAGCTTCGAAAACATTATGCCAAGTGTACGAAGTTAGAAGCAAAAGCTGCATATTGTATGATTCCATTTATATAAAGTGTCCTGAAAAGGCAAATCTATAGAGAGAGAAAGCAGATTGGTCATTGCAGGGGGCTCAGGGCGAGAAAGAGAGTTCAGGAAAATGAGCACAAGGAATATCTGTGGGGCCGATAAAAAATGTTCTAAAACTGGATGTTGCGATTGATATTCGTACAACTCTGTACATTTACTAAAAGCCATTGAGTTTTACACTTAAAGTGGGTAAATTTTATAGTTTGTAAATTATGCCTCAATAAAAGCTGTTTTGCTTTTAGTGCTCCAGAGGATGGGAGGAAGGAGTGGGTGGGAATTAAATGAAACAAGATTGGCCATGATAATTGCTTAAGCTGGGTTATTGGTATATGGGGTTTATTAAGCTATCATCTTTAATTTTGCATATGTTTGAGAACTTCCACAGTAAAAAATAATTAAAAAGTGAGAGGAGGAATTTGGAAGTTGAAAGTCATCGGGAGCTAAGGCTTCTCTGGGGACCTGCTACTCTCGCCATTTCTCTTTCTCATGTGTCACATTATCTCTCATGGTGTCTCTGCTCTCTTGCCTGTGCCCCTCAAATGACCAACTGACCAAGGCTCTCAACATTCTCTAGTCCAAATCCCAGAGGGCACTGTCTGCATGGTCTGGCTGATTGCCAAGGCCACTCTTAGGCCAAGCCCTTGGTGCCAGCCTCGGTAGGGACCACTCTTGGGTCAGGCGTCCATTTTTGGTCCAAATAGCCAAGGAAGAAAGGAAAAGAAGGGAAGGAAGGAAGGAAAGATGGGAGGGAGAGAGGGAGGGAGAGAGGAAGGGAGAGAGAAAGAAGAAAGAAAGAAGGAAAGAAGGCAGGTGGAAGGAAGGGGGAAAGAAAGAGAGAAAGGAGGGAGGGAGGAAAGGGAAGGGAAGGGAGGAAGGAAGGAAGAAAAGTGCACACACACACACTGATATGTATATATCTGAGGAGAGGGCTGTGGAATAGGTTCTGCGCTAGAAGTGAAAGTTGAGTCAGACGCTAGCATGTCCCGTCTGGCCCCCACTCCTGTTGCCCACAGAACATAACAGAATGTGTTACCTTTCTGGAACTGCCCCTCCTGGATGTGGCTCTAGCAGTTGAGTCTGAGACCCAGAGCATGGCCTGTCAAACAAGAATGAACAAAAGTGATGGGATGGACCCCAGCCTAGCATTGGATGGCAAAGGTTAAAGAACAAGTCAAACTCTTCTCAAGGGCCCACAAACGTAAGAGTGAACCTAAAGAAAGCCAAGGAATCCCCAGCAACCTACAGTGGTCATTAATTCAGCTTGTCCGGCACCCCTCCTCAGCACCTTTTCCCTGGTAACCTACTCTCAAAGTTTTCTCCCAAAAGTCCTTGACCATAAAGATGATACGAGAGGTCTAAGAAGAAAGAAAGAGAGAGAGAGAGAAAGAAAGAAAGAAAGAAAGAAAGGCAGAAAAAAGAGAGAAAGAGAGAGGGAGGGAGGGAGGGAGGGAGGAAGGAAGGAAGGAAGGAAGGGAGGGAGGGAGGGAGGGAGGGAGGGAGGGAAAGAGAGAAAGAAAGAAGGAGGGAGGGAGGAAAAAAAAACTTCTCTGCCTTCTTGTGGTGGGGCAAGTAAGTGATGGTGAGTGGTCTGTTAGCAGCAGGTCACTCCTGGCGCCTCTGAAGTGGTTGATTATAAACATTTCCTTGGCTATTACCCCATGAGCGTACCTACAACCACCCACAGAAACGGCATGTTGCCTTCGGCAGGGAAAGTGCTACATTTGAGCAAAGAAAGCTATTCAGCCCCCAAGCCCCATTGGCTTGTCCCACTTGAATACACCACAGGCAAAGTAGGACTCTCCTCCTGCCACAGTTACACTTCAGCTGCCACTCCAGCTCTTTGGCTGGGTCAATGCCAGCGGTAAATTCATGATGCCAAACAGATGCCCAAGACTGACACGATGAATTCCAACTAACTGACCCCTTTTTCCTCTGCCTGTGAGCCCCAAAGGAGCATTTCTCTGATGGTACCCCAGTCTAGCCAAAGCCGTTTCACAAGCTCCACCTCTTAGACAGTTACTGCTCACCATGGTGGGTGTGTAGAGCCAGCACTCAACCCAGCTCAGTCTTCAGAAAGGACATTCTGCTTCAAAATGGACCAAACCCAGGTACATTAAGGACGAATCTGCACGCACTGAAGTGCTCTTTGCCCAACTCCTAATCTCCACTCTCTGGATCCCAGCTTCCCCCTCACATGTCCCCACAGCTCCATTGGCACAGATGAGCAAGCTGTCGCAAAGGAAATCATGTCTCCATCAAGAAAAAAATATCAGGGTGAGAGAGGTTTTCCCTAAGAATGTTCCCCCTCCTATACCATTTACTTTTCCTTAGGCTGCTGCTTTTTTAGGTCACTGGCTCTCTGAGTCTACTCATTTCATCCATTAGTTCTTCACCCTCATTCAAACCACTGCCTTGCATTGGAACATAACTTCGCTCTCAATTGAGCTTTTAGCTTACTCTCCACTCGTCTGCTTTTTCATGGATTCTGGCTGGTATAATAGGAAGCAATGGATTCTCTTCCCCATTTGCCAGCCACAGAAGCACTTCCCAGTGATTCCACATCCACCAGCAAGCCCCCCATCACAGAAAGCTCCTTGACCTGAGATGCCATGAGAATCTGCCCATTGGCCTTCATTCCTTCTCCTTTTACTGCTAGCAGGGCTTAGCACAACCTCTCAGCTATAGAATTACTATCCAAGGGAAAATGACTCCTTCCAGACACAGTCAAGGCTCTGGATCAATTCTGGTGGTTTGTTGATCACCCACACTGGTCCTAGTCCATGAACTCAGAGCATAACCAAGCCGCAAGGGAGGGCGCTGAGCTCAGTGCTGGCCGGGAGCCACCTTCTAGGGCAGGAGCTAGTAACCAAGGATCCCTAGACTCCAGACTGCATGGACTGCCTTCATAGGTCATGAACCCCCTACAACTGGGTTCCAATTGGGGTGTGTGTGTGTGTGTGTGTGTGTGTCCGTGTACATGCATTTTTTGGTGGACAGGGTCCCTAGCTTTCATTAGTTTCTTTCATTAGTTTCAGGGGTCCCTTATTCAGAAACGAAAAAGTTCAGCATCACTGTACTCAAAGAAACACTACGCTTGGTCAACAGTAATCCCCACCCCACCCCTTTAATCGAAAAGATTAAAGAGCCAGAGTACAGGGCTAGGTGTGATGAAACAGAGAATGGAAGTTTGGGACCCTTTTCTCCAGAGCCACATAGCCCAGTCCCAGCCACCAATTCTGATCTAAATCCTGATTCCAGGGTTCAGATACCGGAAGGATCCAGCCATCTTGCCCAAGGCTCACTCGATCTGAATCTAACTCTTTACTCATGGACAGGGGTGCGTGTTGAAAACATAGTAATGGAAATTGAATCATTGGGACCACATTTATACACCCCTGTCCTTCCTATGGGCCAGTCCTCTCATTAAAAGGATGAAACAGCCCAGAGAAGGGAAATGGCCTTCCTACTATCATACAGGAAAACTGTGACTGACACAGGCTAGAAGCCAGGTTCTCTGACACCCCATATTGCCACATAGCACCTATCAGTTTCATCCGTCCTCTCCCTTCACCCTAGGCCACTATGGAAGATGGAGGCCTATCATTAGTAAGAGATACTGATCAGGTCATTTTGAGTAAGGCTTCTAAAATGTTGATCCCGGAATAATCAGGGCCAGCATCCCAGTGGAAGAGGGAAAGCCAAAGAAATCCACCACAGGCTGACTTACTTCATTCTGACCAAATGTGAGCATTCGTTAGGAAAGAATGTGAAAGAGTTAAGTACGGCAATAACCACAGGAGGCATGTAGATAGTTTAGAAAACATCTTATTGAAAATCTAGGGCAATGTGCACCAAGAATCCAAAATATCAGAGACGTTGAAAGAACTATCTTTGGGCAACTAAGGAGCAAAGTAAGAGAGAGCTGAGCAGCATGATAAAATCTCCTTCTTCAAATGGAAAGGTGGCTCAAGCAAAGGGAACCAAGACGCTCCCCAAAAGTGGTGGAGCAGAGGCACCAGAGGAACTGAAGAGGAACCACGCAAGATACCTGAAAGCCAAAGTTAAGAGCCTCTTGAGGTCTAATCTAAGAAGAATGCCAGCAAGAAAATCAGTGGGGACAACTGACAGTTGGGATAACAGCCATGCTTGGGAGGCCAAGAAGTGAACAAACACCAAGCAGGGTACCACTGGGATGTCTGCTCCCCAGCTCCCACTGGAAGAGTCCAAGTCATGAGACCACATAGTAGCAAATGCTGTGGATGTCCAAGGCCTGCAGAATGGCCTAAACGTGCACCCTTCACTAGGACTCAGGGGCAGAGTGTCTCCATGAAACTAGGCCAGAAGGTGCAGTCTGTCCTCACCAACGGCCCCCACAACAAGGCTGCCACGTTGCCAGTACGAGTTCCATTGATAATGGTCCTAAAGACATCCCGGGTCATGGGCTGGCAACACATAATTTTTTAACAAAGGATGAGCTCAATGACCGTTTGGAAAACCGTTTACGCAAGATGAATGCATGCCTGGCCGATCTATCAGAAACGTTTAAGCACTAAAATCATGCATGGATAAAAAAAGAGAATGTGAAAACAGAAGATTTTGACATAGTTCCAAACCACCACGGGAGTCAGGGTACCGTCATATCATGGATAAGCGATGGGCACAGGGACAGGAAACAGAGATAAACCTGATTTTCTCTGAGAAGAGAAGTCTAGACACCATGGCCTCCCCTAAAAAACTGATGGAGAGATCTATCTTAACTGACATAGGCGAAAGTTATGTGGAAGAAAGTCAGGCAAAGGGGAGAGGCTTTGCTTCCCACAGCGCAGCCACAGTGCCAGCCTCCGAGCGCCTGTAGCTCCACGTTCACGCGGGGGCTGGTAGGATCGGAACCCCATGCTACACAGAAAACACGAGCCTCTAACGCTGAGAGGAGTTTATGCGGCTGTGCAGGAGTGCCGGCGCGGGCGACTCTTCCTGCGGCAGTGTGGGTTTGAGGAGGCGCCTCGCGGGGGTGAGGCGTTTAGGTGCGTGGCCTCCCCACTCTTGTTGGGTAACCCAGACCTTGGAGCCAGATTTGCTGGGTTTGTACCCCAGCCCCAATATTTATGTGCTCTATGGCTTTGGGCAACGCAAGTAGCATGAATCTCCTCAGCACAGAGACAAAGCTTCGGTGAACTCACTGCAGAGCGGTGGGGGAAGCCGGATTCCATGACGACAGAAGCAGGGTTTGTGGCAAGAATCACGGCTTGCAGGCCGCCCCAGGCGGTCTCGTCTTCCTGCAGCTTGTAGACCCTCAGGCTTAGGCGCTGTTTCAAGCACACAGCCTTGAGAGAGTAAGGTGTTCTTGAGACCATCTGTACCGAATCCGGGACTGAACCCAGTGAAGCCCTCTATATAAACGCTTAAGATTCCGGCAGCACATGTGGAGACCTACTCTTTTAGCCACCGGCTGCTGGAGACAGTCTCATAGACAAAATGCTCCCAAGTCATCCTGTTCTAGCTGAACAGCTACTGCAGACCCTCATAATCTGACTTCAGAATGGAGACCGCCACATTCACTGCCATGCGGCTGACAGAGTCTTGGTGCTCCAGCCGGGTGTCAGGGCTGTGCCTCTGAGGTGGGAGAGCCAACTTCAGGACACTGGACCACCAGACACCTCCCGGCTCCACGTAATATCAATCAGCAAGAGCTCTCCCAGAGATCTCCGCCTCAATGCTAAGACCCAGCTTCACTCAACGACCAGCAAGCTCCAGTGCTGGACGCCCCATGCCAAACAACTAGCAAGACAGGAACACAACCCCACCCATTAGCAGAGAGGCTACCTAAAATCATACTAAGTTCACAGACACCCCAAAACACACCACTGGACTCAGTTCTGCACACCAGAAAGACAAGATCCAGCCTCAGCCACCAGAACACAGGCACCAGTCCCCTCCACCAGGAAGCTTACACAACCCACTGAAACCAACCTTACCCATTGATGGCAGACACCAAAAACAATGGGAACTACGAACCTGCAGCCTGAAAAAAAGGAGACCCCAAACACAGTAAGATAAGCAAAATGAGAAGACAGAAAAACACACAGGAGATGAAGGAGCAAGATAAAAACCCACCAGACCTAACAAATGAAGAAGAAATAGGCAGCCTACCTGAAAAAGAATTCAGAATAATGATAGTAAAGATGATCCCAAATCTTGGAAATAGAATGGAGAAAATACAAGAAACGTTTAACAGGGAGCTAGAAGAACTAAACAGCAAACAACCAATGATGAACAACACAATAAGTGAAATTAAAAATTCTCTAAAAGGTATCAGTAGCAGAATAACTGAGGCAGAAGAACGGATAAGCGACCTGGAAGATAAACTGGTGGAAATAACTACTGCAGAGCCTAATAAAAAAAAAGAATGAAAAATATGAGGACAGCCTGAGAGACCTCCAGGACAATATTAAACGCACCAACATTCGAATTATAGGGGTCCCAGAAGAGGAAGACAGAAAGAAAGGGCCTAACAGAATATTTGAGGAGATTATAGTTGAAAACCTCCCTAATATGGGAAAGGAAAGAGTTAATCAAGTGCAAGAAGTGCAGAGAGTCCCATACAGGATAAATCCAAGGAGAAACACGCCAAGACACATATTAATCAAACTATCAAAAATTAAATACAAAGAAAAAATATTAAAAGCAGCAAGGGAAAAGCAACAGATAACATAAAACGGAATCCCCATAAGGTTAACAGCTGATCTTTCAGCAGAAACTCTGCAAGCCAGAAGGGAGTGGCAGAACATATTTAAAGTGATGAAAGGGAAAAACCTACAACCACTATTGTTCTACACAGCAAGGATCTCATTCAGATTCGACAGAGAAACTAAAACCTTTACAGACAAGCAAAAGCTAAGAGAATTCAGCACCACCAATCCAGCTGTACAACAAATGCTAAAGGAACTTCTCTAGGCAGGAAACACAAGAGAAGGAAAAGACCTACAACAACAAACCCAAAACAATTAAGAAAATGGTAATAGGAATGTACATATCGATAACTACCTTAAATGTAAATGGATTAAATGCTCCCACCAAAAGACATAGACTGGTTGAATGGATACAAAACAAAACCCATATATATGCTGTCTACAAGAGACCCACTTCAGACCTAGGCACACATACAGACTGAAAGTGAGGGGATGGAAAAAGATATTCCATGCAAATGGAAATCAAAAGAAAGCTGGAGTAGCAATTCTCATATCAGACAAAATAAACTTTAAAATAAAGAATATTACAAGAGACAAAGAAGGGCACTACATAATGATCAAGGGATCGATCCAAGAAGAAGATATAACAATTGTAAATATTTATGCACCGAACATAGGAACACCACAGTAAATAAGGAAAATGCTAACAGCCATAAAAAGGGAAATCGACAGTAACGCATAGTAGGGGACTTTAACACCCCACTTACACCAATGGACAGATCATCCAAAATGAAAATAAATAAGGAAACACAAACTTTAAATGATACATTAAACAAAATGGACTTAATTGATATTTACAAGACATTCCATCCAAAAACAACAGACTACACTTTCTTCTCAAATGCACATGGAACATTCTCCAGGATAAATCATATCTTGGGTCACAAATCAAGCCTCAGCGGGCTTCCCTGGTGGCGCAGTGGTTGAGAGTCCGCCTGCCGATGCAGGGGACGCGGGTTCGTGCCCCAGTCCGGGAAGATCCCACATGCCGCGGAGCGGCTGGGCCCGTGAGCCATGGCCGCTGAGCCTGCGCGTCCGGAGCCTGTGCTCCGCAATGGGAGAGGCCACAGCAGTGAGATGCCCGCGTACCGCAAAAAAAAAAAAAACCAAAAAAAAAAAAACAAATCAAGCCTCAGCAAATTTAGGAAAAATGAAATCGTATCAAGTATCTTTTCCGACTCCAACGCTATGAGACTACATATCAATTACAGGAAAAAAAACTGTAAAAAATACAAACACATGGAGGCTAAACGATACGCTACTAAATAACCAAGACATCACTGAAGAAATCAAAGAGGAAATCAAAAACTACCTAGAAGCAAATGACAATGAAAACACGACGACCCAAATCCTATGGGATGCAGCAAAAGCAGTTCTGAGAGGGAAGTTTATAGCAATACAATCCTACCTCAAGAAACAAGAAACATCTCAAATAGACAACCTAATCTTACATCTAAAGCAATTAGAGAAAGAAGAACAAAAAAAATCCCCAAAGTTAGCAGAAGGAAAGAAATAATAAAGATCAGATCAAATAAATGAAAAAAGAAATGAAGGAAACGATAGCAAAGATCAATAAAGCTAAAAGCTGTCTCTTTAAGAAGATAAACAAAATTGATAAACCATTAGCCAGACTCATCAAGAAAAGAAGGGAGAAGACTCAGATCAGTAGAATTAGAAATGAAAAAGGAGAACAACTGACACTGCAGAAATACAAAGGATCGTGAGAGATTACTACAAGCAACTATATGCCAATACAATGAACAACCTGGAAGAAATGGACAAATTCTTAGAAAAGCACAACCTTCTGAGACTAAACCAGGAAGAAATAGAAAATATAAACAGACCATCACAAGCACTGAAATTGAAACTGTGATTAAAAGTCTTCCAACAAACAAAAGCCCAGGACCAGATGGATTCACAGGCGAATTCCATCAAATATTTAGAGAAGAGCTAATACCTATCTTTCTCAAACTCTTCCAAAATACAGCAGAGGAAGGAACACTCCCAATCTCTTTCCACAAGGCCACCATCACCCTGATAGCAAAACCAAAGATGTATAGCTTTGCTTTTACCATTTCTCCTAGGGTTCTGACTGTCCGTGTTTTTGTAGGTTTCTTTTTTTGGTTTTATGTTTTAGTACAGTTTTCAGTGCTTGTTATCATTGATGGATTTGTTTTTGGGTTTGGTTGTTCTCTTCTTTCTTTCTTTCTTTTTTTAAATTACTTTAAAAATTTTTAATAATTATTTTCTTTTTATTTTAATAACTATTTTATTTTATTATTTTATCTTATTTTATTTTATCTTTCTTTCTTTTTTTCTCCCTTTTTATTCTGGTCCGTGTGAATGACAGGATATTCATGCTCCAGCCAGGCATCAGGGCTGTGCCTCTGAGGTGGGAGAGCCAACTTCAGGACTCTGCTCCACAAGAGACCTCCCAGCTCCACGACATATCAAATGGCGAAAATCTTCCAGAGATCTCCAACTCAATGCCAAGACCCAGCTCCACTCAATGACCAGCAAGCTACAGTGCTAGACACCCTATGCCAAACAACTAGCAAGACAGGAACAGAACCCCACCCATTAGCTGAAAGGCTGCCTAAAATCATAATAAGGTCACAGACACCCCAAAACACACCACCAGACGTGGACCTGCCCACCAGAAAGACAAGATCCAGCCTCATCCACCAGAACACAGGCACCAGTCCCCTCCACCAGGAGTCCTACACAACCCACTGAACCAACCTTAGTCACTGGGGGAAGACACCAAAAACAACAGGAACTACGAACCTGCAGCCTGCGGAAAGGAGACCACAAACACAAGAAGTTAAGCAAAATGAGAAGACAAAGAAACACACGGCAGATGAAGGAGCAAGGTAAAAACCCACCAGACCTAACAAGTGAAGAGGAAATGGGCAGTCTACCTAAAAAATAATTCAGAATAATGATAGTAAAGATGATCCAAAATCTTGGAAATAGAATGGAGAAAATACAAGAAACGTTTAACAAGGACCTAGAAGAACCAAAGAGCAAACAAACAATCATGAACAACACAATAAATGAAATTAAAAGTTTTCTAGAAGGGATCAATAGCAGAATAACTGAGGCAGAAGAACGGATATGTGACCTGGAAGATAAAATAGTGGAAATAACTACTGCAGGGCAGAATAAAGGAAAAAGAATGAAAAGAATTGAGGACAGTCTCAGAGACCTCTGGGACAATATTAAACGCACCAACATTCGAATTAAAGGGGTCCCAGAAGAAGAGGAGAAAAAGAAAGAGACTGAGAAAATATTTGAAGAGATTATAGTTGAAAACTTCCCTAATATGGGTAAGGAAATAGTTAACTAAGTCGAGGAAGCACAGAGGGAGGAACACTCCAAACTCATTCTACGAGACCACCATCACCTTGATAACAATACCAGACCAAGATGACACAAAAAAAGAAAACTACAGACCAATATCACTGATGAACATGGATGCAAAAATCCTCAACAAAATACTAGCAAACAGAATCCAGCAGCACATTAAAAGGATCATACACCATGATCAAGAGGGGTTTGTCCCAGGAATGCAAGCATTCTTCAATATACGCAAATCAATCAATGTGATACACCATATTAACAAACTGAAGGAGGAAAACCATATGATCATCTCAATAGATGCAGAGAAAGCTTTCGAGAAAATTCAACACCCATTTATGATAAAAACCCTCCAAAAAGTAGGCATAGAGGGAACTTACCTCAACATAATAAAGGCCATATATGACAAACCCACAGCCAACATCGTCCTCAATGGTGAAAAACTGAAACCATTTCCACTAAGATCAGGAACAAGACAAAGCTGCCCACTCTCACCACTGTTATTCAACATAGTTTTAGAAGTTTTAGCCACAGCAATCAGAGAAGAAAAAGAAATAAAAGGAATCCAAATTGGAAAAGAAGAATTAAAGTTGTCACTGTTTGCACATGACATCATACTATACATAGAGAATCCTAAATATGCTACGAGAAAAGTACTAGAGCTTTTTTTTTTCTTAAATTCCATATATATGTGTTAATCAGTGAATCTGGTAAAGTAGCAGGATACAAAATTAATGCACAGAAATCTATTCCATTCCTATACACTAATGATGAAAAATCTGAAGGAGAAATTAAGGAAACACTCCCATTTACCACTGCAACAAAAAGAATAAAATACCTAGGAATAAACCTACCTAGGAAGACAAAAGACCTGTATATAGAAAATTATAACACACTGATGAAAGAAATTAAAGATGATACAAATAGATGGAGAGATATACCATGTACTTGGATTGGAAGAATCAATATTGCGAAAATGACTCTACTACACAAAGCAATCTACAGATTCAGTGCAATCCTTATCAAACTACCACTGGCATTTTTCACAGAACTAGAACAAAAATTTCCACAATTTGTATGGAAACACAAAAGACCCCGAATAGCCATAGCATCCTTGAGAAGGAAAAACGGAGCTGGAGGAATCAGGCTCCCTGACTTCAGACTATGCTACAAAGCTACAGTAATCAAGACAGTATGGTACTGGCACAAAATCAGAAATAGAGATCAATGGAACAGGATAGAAAGCCCAGATATAAACCCACGCACATATGGTCACCTTATCTTTGATAAAGGAGGCAAGAATATATAATGGAGAAAAGACAGCCTCTTCAATAAGTGGTGCTGTGAAACTGGACAGCTACATGTAAAAGAATGAAATTGGAACACTCCCTAACACCATACACAAAAATAAACTCAAAATGGATTAAACACCTAAATGTAAGGCCAGACACTCTCAAACTCTTAGAGGAAAACATAGGCAGAACACTCTATGACATGAATCACAGCAAGATCCTTTTTGACCCACCTCCTAGAGAAATGGAAATCAAAACAAAAATAAACAAATGGTACCTAATGAAACTTCAAAGCTTTTGCACAGCAAAGGAAACCAGAAAGAAGACGAAAAGACAACCCTCAGAATGGGAGAAAATATTTGCAAATGAAGCAACTGACAAAGGATTAATCTCCAAAATACACTAGGAGCTCATGCAGGTCAATATACAGTGGAGAAAAGACAGCCTCTTCAATAAGTGGTGCTGGGAAAACTGGACAGCTACATGTAAAAGAATGACATTAGAACATTCCCTAACGCCATACACAAAAATAAACTCAAAATGGATTAAAGACCTAAATGTAAGGCCAGACACCATCAAACTCTTAGAGGAAAACATAGGCAGAACACCCTGTGACATAAATCACAGCAAGATCCTTTTTGACCCACCTCCTAGAGAAATGGAAATGAAAACAAAAATAAACAAATGGGACCTAATGAAACTTCAAAGCTTTTGCACAGCAAAGGAAACCATAAACAAGACGAAAAAATAACCCTCAGAATGGGAGAAAATATTTCCCAATAAAGCCACTGACAAAGGATTAATCTCCAAAATTTACAAGCAACTCATGCAGCTCAATATCAAAAAAACAAACAACCCAATCCAAAAACGGGCAGAAGGCCTAAACAGACATTTCTCCAAAGAAGATATACAGATTGCCAAAAAACATATGAAAGAATGCTCAACATCATTAATCATTAAAGAAATGCAAATCAAAACTACAATACGATCATCTCACACTGGTCACAATGGCCATCATCAAAAAATCTATAAACAGTAAATGCTGGAGAGGGTGTGGAGAAAAGGGAAACCTCATACACTGTTGGTGGGAATGTAAATTGATACAGCCACTATGGAGAACAGTATGGAGGTTCCTTAAAAAACTAAAAATAGAACTACCATATGACCCAGAAATCCCACTACTGGGCATATACCCTGAGAAAACCATAATTCAAGAAGAGTCAGGTACCACAATGTTCACTGCAGCTCTTTTTACAATACCCAGGACATGGAAGCAACCTAAGTGTCCATCGACAGATGAATGGATAAAGAAGATGTGGCACATATATACAATGGAATATTACTCAGCCATAAAAAGAAACGAAATTGAGTTATTTGTAGTGAGGTGGATGGACCTAGAGTCTGTCATATAGAGTGAAGTAAGTCAGAAAGAGAAAAACAAATACTGTATGCTAACACATATATATGGAATCTAAAAAAAAAAAAAAAGGTCATGAGGAATCTAGGGGCAAGACGGGAATAAAGATGCAGACCTACTGGAGAATGAACTTGAGGACATGGGGAGGGGGAAGGGTAAGCTGGGACAAAGTGAGAGAGTGGTAGTGTACATAAGGACATATAAACACTACTAAATGTAAAATAGATAGCTAGTGGGAAGCAGTTGCATAGCACAGGGAGATGAGCTCGGTGCTTCGTGACAAGCTAGAAGGGTGGGATAGGCAGGCTGGGAGGTGAGATGCAAGGGAGAAGGGAGATGCAAGGGGGAAGAGATAGGGGGATATGTGTACATGTAAAACTGATTCACTTTGTTATAAAACAGAAACTAGCACACCATTGTAAAGCAATTTTACTCCAAAAAAAACGTTAAAAAAAAAAAAAAGGATCATGCACCATGATCAGGTGGGGTTTATCCCAGGAATGCAAGGATTCCTCAATATATGCAAATCAATCAATGTGATAAACCTTATTAACAAACTGAAGGATAAAAACCATATGATCATCTCAATAGATGCAGAAAAAGCTTTTGACAAAATTCAACACCCATTTATGATAAAAACCCTCCAGACAGTAGGCATAGAGGGAACTTACCTCAATATAATAAAGGCCATATATGACAAACCCACAGCCAACATCGTTCTCAATGGTGAAAAACTGAAATCATTTCCTCTAAGATCAGGAACAAGACAAGGTTTCCCACTCTCACCACTATTATACAACATAGTTTTGGAAGTTTTAGCCACAGCAATCAGAGAAGAAAAAGAAATGAAAGGAATCCAAGTCGGAAAAGAAGAAGTAAAAATGTCACTGTTTGCAGATGACATGATACTATACATAGAGCATCCTAAAGATGCTACCGGAAAACTACTGAAGCTCATCAATGAATCTGGTAAAGTAGCAGGATACAAAATTAATGCACAGAAATCTATTCCATTCCTATACACTAATGATGAAAAATCTGAAGGAGAAATTAAGGAAACACTCCCATTTACCACTGCAACAAAAAGAATAAAATACCTAGGAATAAACCTACCTAAGGAGGCAAAAGACCTGTACTCAGAAAACTATAAGACACTGATGAAAGAAATCAAAGATGACACAAACAGATGGAGAGATACACCATATTCTTGGATTGGAAGAATCAACATTGTGAAAATGACTCTACTACCCAAAGCAATCTACAGGTTCAATACAATCCCTATCTAACTACCAACGGCATTTTTCACAGAACTAGAACAAAAAATTTCACAATTTGTATGGAAACACAAAAGACCCCGAATAGCCAAAGCAGTCTTGAGAAAGAAGAACGGAGCTGGAGGAATCAGGATCCCTGACTCCAGACTATACTACAAAGCTACAGTAATCAAAACAGTATGGTACTGGCAGAAAATTACAAATAGAGATCAATGGAACAGGATAGAAAGCCCAGAGATAAACCCACGCACATATGGTCACCTTATCTTTGATAAAGGAGGCAAGAATATACAATGGAGAAAAGACAGCCTCTTCAATAAGTGGTGCTGTGAAACTGGACAGCTACATGTAAAAGAATGAAATTAGAACACTCCCTAACACCATACACAAAAATAAACTCAAAATGGATTAAAGACCGAAACGTAAGGCCAGACACTCTCAAACTCTTAGAGGAAAACATAGGCAGAACACTCTATGACATGAATCACAGCAAGATCCTTTCTGACCCACCTCCTAGAGAAATGGAAATCAAAACAAAAATAAACAAATGGTACCTAATGAAACTTCAAAGCTTTTGCACAGCAAAGGAAACCAGAAAGAAGACGAAAAGACAACCCTCAGAATGGGAGAAAATATTTGCAAATGAAGCAACTGACAAAGGATTAATCTCCAAAATACACTAGGAGCTCATGCAGGTCAATATTGAAAAAACAAACAACCCAATCCAAAAATGGGCAGAAGACCTAAATAGACATTTCTCCAAAGAAGATATACACGTTGCCAATAAACACATGGAAGGATGCTCAACATCATTAATCATTAGAGAAATGCAAATCAAAGCTACAATGAGCTATCACCTCACACCAGTCAGCACGGCCATCATCAAGAACTCTACAAACAATAAATGCTGGAGAGGGTGTGCAGAAAAGGGAACCCTCTTTCCCTGTTGGTAGGAATGTACACTGAAACAGCAACTATGGAGAACAGTATGGATGTTCCTTAAAGAACTAAATATAGAACTGCCAGCGATCCCACTACTGGGCATATACCCTAAGAAAACCATAATTCAAAAAGAGTCATGTACCACAATGTTCCTTACAGCTCTATTTACAATAGCCATGACATGGAAGCAACCTAAGTGTCCATCGACAGATGAACGGATAAAGAAGATGTGGCACATATATACAATGGAATATTACTCAGCCATAAAAAGAAATGAAATGGAGTTATTTGTAGTGAGGTGGATGGACCTAGAGTCTGTCATACAGAGTAACCTAAGTGTTCATTGACACTTTAATGGATAAAGAAGATGTGGCACATATATACAATGGAATATTACTGAGCCATATAAAGAAATGAAATTGAAGTATTTGTAGTGAGGTGGATGGACCTAGAGACTGTCATACAGAGTGAAGTAAGTCAGAAAGAGAAAAACAATTACCGTATGCTAACACGTATATATGGAATCTAAAAAAAAAAAAGTTCTGAAGAACCTAGGGGCAGGACAGGAATAAAGACATAGACTAGAGAATGGACTTGAGGACACCGGGAGGGGGAAGGGTAAGCTGGGACGAAGTGAGAGAGTGGCATGGACATATATATACTACCAAGTGTAAAATAGATAGCTAGTGGGAAGCAGCCGCATAGCACAGGGAGATCAGCTCGGTGCTTTGTGACCACCTAGAGCGGTGGGATAGGGAAGGTGGGAGGGAGACGCAAGAAGGAGGGCATATGGGGATACATGTATACACATAGCTGATTCACTTTGTTATACAGCAGCAAATAACACAACAATGTAAAGCAATTATACTCCAATAAAGATGTTAAAAAAAATAGAAAGTCAGGCTAGTAAAAACTTCACGTTTCCAGGCAACACCCAGCCCTTCTGGGTAGTAATATGTTAAGCTCTTTAGATTAAACTGCAGAAGATGCTGAGAGGCTGGGTGAGTGGGCTGAAAAGAAGCAGGTGAGCGTTGGTGTAGGCAAGTGCAACATAATGCTCCGAGAAAAAGAATCCCATTAACCACTCAAAATAACACACCGAGCAATCAAGCCTCCTTTGTACAAATCCTTGGGACATCTGCATCCAACATGAAAGGGCTAACTCTACTATTAGACAAATGGAGTGACATAGAGGTCATCCAGCTAGAGATGAGGATATGGAGGCCAAGGTACAGAGCTGGGACTAGAACCCAGGCCAGAGGACTTCACCAGGAGCACGGCCACTGATGAAGAGTATTAGCACTGACGTATCAGTGGACAGATCAAGGGTCTTGGAAACAGTGTGGTGTAATGGAGGGAGTACAGGTTTTCGAGCCAGACACATTCACACTTCCCTCCATTTCTAGCTGTGTACAAATTAAGCAAGTTGCTTAATCTTTTTGAGTCTCGGTTACCTCAACTGTAAGATAGGAATCATGACACATACTTTCCAAGGTTGTTATGAGTAGTAGAGATATTTTAAAAGTGCTCTACAAAAGAATATGAATAGACATTTCCCCAAGGAAGATATACAAATGGCAATACACACATGAAAAGATGCTTGACATCACTAGTCTTTATGGAAATGCAAATCAAGACCACAATGAGATTCCACTTCACATCCACCAGGATGGCTATAATTTAAAAAAAGCGGGGGGTGGGGGGGAATAACAAGTGTTGGTGAGGATGTGCAGAAACTGGAATCCCAATACACTACAGGTGGGCGTGTAAAATGGTGCAGCTGTTGTGGAAAACAATTTGGCAGATCCTCAATAAATTAAACAGAATCACCATATGACCTAGCAATTACACTCCTAGGCGTATGCCCAAAAGAATTGGAAACAGATGTTCAAACAGAAACTTGGACATGAATGTTCATAGCAGCGCTATTCACAAAAGCCAAAAGGTAGAAACAGCTCAACTGTCCATCAGCTGATGAAGATATAAGCAAAAGGTGGTATATCCATACAATGAAATATTATTCAGTCATAAAAAGGGATGAAGTACTGACACACATCACAACGTGGATCAGCCTTGAAAACACTATGCTAAGTGAAAGAAGCCAGTCACAAAAGCCAACATATTATATGATTCCATTTATATGAAATGTCCAGAACAGGTAAATCTAATAAATTAGAGACAAAAAATAGATTAGTGATTGCTTAAGGCTAAGGGGTGGGGAATGCGGGATAAGGGGCTGTTAGCTAAAGGGCTTCTTTTTGAGGTGATGAAAATATTCCAAAATTGAGTGTGGTGATGCCTGCACATATGTGTGAATATACTCCAATCAGTTGAGTTGTACACTAGGTGGGTGTGTGGCATGTGGATTATACCTCAATAAAGCTATATAGATAAAAATAATGTGTTCTACAGACAGTGATGTGTCAGTAAAGGTTTAACATCTGGCTCTCAGAGAAAAATGTCCTAATTTGCAGTGTTTGATGATTTCCGTGGTAAAAGTACTCCCTTGGGCAATTTCAGGTGACCAATATGATGTCAGTCAACGTGGAGTTGTGCAGAGATGTGTGGCATTACAGTATAATAAAGTATTTGCGATATACACATACAATGGACTTAAATAATCTCAAGATAACAGATAATAGCCAAGGTGATGAAACAATTAGGAAGTGATGTGTTTTGAGTATTTATTACCTTTTTTTGAATGTAATTCATTTAACTGTATGTTTATGTAATTTAATTTTTAACCATCACTTGCAAAATTCCTGAAAACGGAACAAACCAGTACACCAGCTCTCACAAACCAGTACAGACTGTCTCTAGACTGTCTCTACTACACTGTACCACAGAACACTCTTTTTAAAGAATTTCACATGAGCAACTTCTAGAAAAATGCCACCCTTTGCATTCCTCTGAGCAACAGCTCTAAAATTTATATGGTCATTACTGTTTGGCTTGAAGAAGTTGATTTCTCCCCCTCTAATGCTGATATCTGAGCATGGCAGAAATATTTTCCTAAACGTAGAAACATAATCCTATTTTCTGTCAACTCCATTTTAAGGCATTTTGGCCCCATGTCTACAGCCAAAAAGCAACACTAACAGTTCGAGGAAGGCACCTGAGCACACTTGAGGAACTGTCTTTCTCTGGTCAACCCACAGGCTCCGCAGCTCCCTTCTGATTCTTAACTTCCATCAAGCTCATTGCTTTGAATCAAACTTCCAAGTCTTAATTCAATGAAAAACAAAATACAAATTCGCTGTTGAAAACTCCACAGCCCCTAATATTTAATGCAGAGCCATGGGAGGTTTGAAGTGTTTGGTACTTTGAATATTCAATACTAATCGGTGATACATTGGTTCTAGCCACCCAAGCCCTCCACTCAAGGAATACGCGTTGTAGAACGCGGTAGGCCGTTCCAATGCTCCTGGCACCTGACACTGCACCAAAGTTATGCTGTGAAACTCTAGAGCCTTTGGGCAAGTTGACTCAAGAAGAGTTAAGTGTGGTTCCAAAGATGAGAGGGTTTAAGTCTTTCCTGCCCTGAGGGTGACAGTAGGCAAAGCAGCTACAGAGAGTGGGGCTCTGAAGTTATCCAGATGCTATTGGGGTGACTTGGAGCAAATTATTTAGCTTCTCTAAGCCTCAGTGTTCTCATCTATAAAATAAGGAATATTAACAACAGCCACCTCACAGGATTGCTGGAGAATTAGATGAGATAAGGCATATAAAGTTCCTCACATGTCAGTGTTACATTTTAAAGAATTGCTTAGGATAGGGAAGCGAAACAGTGTAGCAGCTAAGCACCCAGGCTGTAAATTCAGAGTCAGTCCTAAATTCAAATTCTAGCCCTGCCTGTTCCAGAGTGACTCTGAGTAAGCCACAGCTCCTTTCCAAACCTTTGGTTCCCCATCTGTAAAGTGAGGCAAATGATCGCAGTGCTCATTAAATGATCTGGGAGAGTTCAAGTGCAAGGTACACTGTTAAATCCTCAGTAAATGAGAGCTGCTAGGCTGCCATGAAGGGATGGACACAACTCTGTAAGCATTTGGGAAGAGTTCACATTGTGTTCCCATCACAGAGGGAAGGTGGGGCAAGAACACCGATTACTAAAACACAACGGTACACTGATGAGAGCCAAGACGGGGTGCTGGGAGGCCTGATGGTTCCCTTAGAGAAAGGTGAGTGTTCTAATGCTGGAGGTGGGATCCTGGACACACAAACCATTCGCTTTGGGGTTTTTTTCCCTCAGGGACTTATTTTTACATACAGCTTTATTTAGGTATAATACATGTAGATTAAACTGCACGTATCTGAAGAGTACAAGTTGATGAGTTTTGACATAGGCATACACCACAAACCATCACCACCATCAACATAATGAACATTTGTGTCATCTCCAAAAGATTCTTCATACCCCGTCCCTCTCTTCCCCCGCTCCAAGGCAACCACTGATCTGCTTTATGTCACTTTAGTTTGCATTTCTGGTATTTTCTGTAACAGAAATCACACAGTATGTACTCTTTTTTGTGTGGTTTCTTTCACAGCATAATTATTGTGAGATTCATCACGTTGTCATCTATATCAACAATTTGTTCTCTTTTGGGCTAAGTATTGGGTTGGCCAAAAGGTTTGTTCGGGTTTTTCCGTAAGATGTGGAAAAATCCAAATGAACTTTTTTGCCAACCCAATAGTATTCCGAGGTGTGAATATACCATTCACCTGTTGATAGACACTGGAGTTGTTTCCAGTTTTTATCTATTACAAATAAGGGTGCTGTAAACATTCATGTACATCTTTGCATGGACAAAGGCTTTCATTTCTTTTAGGAGTAGAAAAGCTAGGTTATATGGTCAGTGTATATTTAATATTTTCTTAACCAGCCAAACTCTTTTTCAATGTGGCTGTCCTATTTTACATTCCAAAAGCAGTGTATGAAAGTTATAGTTTTTCCAAATATCCTCATCAACTATATGGCAAGGATTTATGGAGAAACAGGGAGTATTATGATGTGCCTTTGTATGGTTTTCATGTTTCTTGTGCTTGAGTTTTGTTGAGGTTCTTGGATCTGTGGGCTTATAGTTTTTATTACATTTGGAAAAGTTTCAGCCTTTATCTCTTCAAATCATATTTCTGTCTCCCTAACTTCTTCTGGGACTCCACTTACACATATATTAGGCCACTTGAAATTGTCCCACAGCTCACTATTTCTCTGCTTACTTTGTTTTCTATCTTTTTTTCTCTGTGTTTCATTTTGGACAGTTTCTATTTCTATGTCTTCAAGTTCACTAAACTTTTCTACTGCAGTGTCTAACATGCTAATAATGTTATCCATTGTATTTCTATCTCAGAAATTATATTGTTTATCTCTAGAAGTAAGATTTAAATCTATTTTCTATCTTCTATGTCTCCCCTTGACATGCCTATTGCTTTCCTCTACCTTCTTAAATATATGAAATATATTTTTAAGCCATTTTACTGTCTGTCGTCCAATTCCGCCATCCATGTCTATTTCTTTAATTTCCATTTGCGTGGAATACCTTCTTCCATCCCCATCCATGTCTATTTCTTTAATTTCCATTTGTGTGGAATACCTTCTTCCATCCCCATCCATGTCTATTTCTATTAAAGGACTTTTCTTCTCAGTATGGGTCATATTTTCCTATTTTGCACACATTGTAATGTTTTATTGGAATTCAGACTTTGGAAATTTTACCTTGTTGTGTGCTAGAGATTTTTGTACTCCGTTAAATATTTCTGAGCCTTGGTTTGAGTTACAGTAAAGATACTTGGAAACAGCTCAACCCTTTCAAAGCTTGCTTTTAAGCTTTGCTATGTGGGACCAGAACAAACTTTACACTAAGGTTAACTTGGCTCCACTGCTGAGGCAATCCTCTCTGAGTACTCAGTCTGATGCCCTGTACATTATGAAGTTTCTTCTCTCTGGCTATTGAGAAACTGAACTATTCCCAGCCCTGTATGAGCTCTAGAAATCACTCCACCTACCCCTTTTGAGTCATTTTTTCCCCAGCCTTGGGTAGTTTCCTCACATGTAGTCAAAGATTTGAGGGGTACCTTTTACAGTTCTCAAGAGCTCTCTCTCTCTGGGAGGCTCCTCTCTGGTACATTACCTTGCAAATTCTTGCCACTCTTACTTACCTCCCTGAATTCTGACCTCTGTCTCCTCAGTTTAGGCAGATGCCTAGGTTCAGCCTGGGTTCCCAGCTGGTAAACTTTCTCTAGGTAGTAAATTGGGGCAATTGTAGGGCTCACCTCATTTGTTTCCCTTTTCTTGAAGACCACTGTCCTGCATTCCTGTTTTCCAGTGTGTGACAACCATCATTCCATATATTCTGCCCACTTTTTTAGTTGTTTAAGGTGGAAGGATAAATCCAGTCCCTGTTACTCTTTCACAGCCAGAAGCAGAGGTCCAGCTTTCAGTTTTTAAATAGTTGAGTTGGATTAGTTTGGGGATTTTTAATAACACCCAGATATAAAATAGATGGAATCAGTCAAAAACTGACAGGATCCTTCGAAATTACCTAACACCTACCCCACCAGATTTGGTGGATTAACAGAACTGAGATCAGACAGAGGAGCAGATCTTCCCAAAGTCACACACCTAATTCTAGCCACAGAATTAGGACTAGAAATCAGGTCTCCTGCTCTTTATTTTTATTCCATTCAGTTCTTTTCTGCTGATTTTCTCTTCCAAACCATTTTATTTGGATAGTTATAGCTTTGAAATCTAGACCTTCTGTCCTGCCCAAGCCCACAAAGTGGGCAATATTAGCTCACACCCAAATGGTACTTAATTTCAAGTGAATTTTGCAAACACAACCCCTAGGGTTAGACTAAAGTGAATACCAGAGCAGCTCATAACACTGAAAAACTTAAAATACCCCCGTGGGTAGGCACTCCAGAACAAAACCATATATTTTTCCCCACTGACTTATTATGAACTCACTGTGCAGGAAGGAGTGTGACTTAGAATTTAGATTGGCTACTTTAGTCATTTCACCACCTATGGGAACCATGTATCTTACAAAAAGAAGCCATTATCACTGCAACTGCATTTGTCTTCCCACAATTTTTGCAATTCATCTGGATTCAAAATTTTTGTCTGGGCTGGGTCTCTGGGAGCCTTTCTTTCTGCCTTGCCTCTTGACCCTTCCAAGAAGCAGCCTAGGAAATGCCCCTGCGTTGGAGTCAGAACAAGTTTTACCTCTCAGCTCCAATACTTACTTGCTGTGTGACCTTGGGTAAAGTTACTTAACCTCTCTGTAAGGACAGGGAGGGTACTGGCATACATTGATTCTAAAGCACATTTCTTTTCGCATTTTAGCATCTTTAAAATCAAGATGCATATTGCCAGCAGCGGTGTGAAGGTTAAATTTGCAGCTTTTTATTCTTAATGGTATATGATGTCTTGGATTCTAAAAATACTGTATTAATCTCTAACTTGTAGAGTCTCCTCAAGGATTAAATAGGATAAAGCAAGTAGAGGGCTTGGCATGCGGCAGGTGCTCAAGGACTCTTGCACTCCCATTGTTACTGGAACCGATACCTGGCTGGGTCCTGGGCCTCTGACTTCCCTCACCTGGCAGTTGGTACATGCATCGGGGCAGTCTGATGAGGTGAAGAAGTCTGGGAAAACCAGGCTGGCACGTTGCTGGCTGGTGTTGCAGCTTGTGATTGTCATCAGGCCCTAGAGCCTTTCTAGTAGCTTCCTGCCCTCCAGCCCTGCCCCATTAATACCATTTGCCTGATCTTACCTCTGCTGCTACAGAACTATGAAGGTAGGGAAATGGACTAGGTGGCTTCTTGAGCCATCATCCCAAACTCTCCCTGTCTCATCCCAAAGAACCTCCCCAGAATCTAACAAAGCTTGTCAGTTGAAGGGCTCTCCCAAGGCCATCAGAATCAGAGCCTGCGGGGCCTGAAGCCAAATCCACATTCCCCAAGGGCCCCCACATACCTCCACTTGGGATGCTGATACTTGCATGCCTTTGAAATTCAAGGACACCCACTCTACTCCTGCCTGGAGGGAAAAAAAGAGGAAACAGACACCTGAGGATTAACAACCCTCAAACAACTCCCTGTACAGAAAAGTGGCTTATATTTCTTCCCCAGGGCTCCCTAGCCTTTCGTACTGTCTCCGGCAGGCAGGCTGGCTTTGGTTGCGGAGGCCTCATCGCATTCAGACTCCTCTGCTCCCCATCATGTCCCGTGGCACTCAGGGGTGCAGCTGCAGATTCCATGAGGCCACCTCTCTGAGGCACCCACCTTTAACTGTACCTAGAGGTTTTCTTCCTGTGCCCTGCTGGATCCCAGCAGTCCAGGGAACTCTTGGGACCACAGTGAAAAAGGAGGAAAGAGCAGGATGGACTGGACTGGCCTTTGTCTCTGGCCATTTCTCGCACCTTGACAGCCTCCCAAGTGATTCTAAAATATGGAGTCTGAGTGAACTGTCACTTGACAGTGCGTGCCACCCAGGATTCTGCGCCATGGCCAGTGTGAAGCTAGGAATTAATAACTGTGAGCGATTATCATGGAAACTGTCTCCAAGAAAAACGACTAGGTTTATACCATTCAAACTTGGGAAGATAAAATCAGGCTTAGCCAAAAAGACAAAAAAAAAAAAAAAAAAGACAAGTGATCTACAGCAAATGGTAGGACTTGAAATCCTAAGAGCATCCTGGGGCCTGATTCTACACCTGCCTTGTTCCCTGTCCAAAGGCATGGGGTGCAGGGGGGAGGGGGCGGATCTCCATCAGGCCCATCAACCAACTCAGAATCTTGTGTCATCCTAGACCCTCCCCAACACCTCCTTGCCCTTATCGCTCCCCATTGTCAATTTGGCCTCTCTATGGGTCTCTGCTCGGCCCCCTCCTTGTGACCCGTCCAGACTGTCTTTCTCTCCTGCCACAGCCTCCTTCCTGCTCTTTCTACATTCAACAGCTCGCCCCCCAACCCAGCCCTGCTTCTAGACCCTGGAAGAACAGAAATCTTACCACATCGCCCTGCACAAAAACCACCAATGAAAAATGAAAATCGTTTTTAAAATCATATCTAATCTTATCATACACTAGATGATAACTTTAACGTATTGGTTTAAGCGCCTTCATATTCTGAATTCATGTATAAAAAATATATAGGCCTCTTTAAACAAAAGTATTTAGGGGACTTCCCTGGCGGTCAAGTGGTTAGACTCCACGCTTCTACTGCAGGGGACACGGGTTCGATCCCTGGTCAGGGAACTAAGATCCCGCAAGCCAGGCAGCACGGCCAAAAAAAGAAAAAGTATATAATTTTATACCCTGATTTTTTTCACTTATTAAACCTCCTTCAAAAAAAATTTAAAAAATCAATGAACAATAATTGCAAAATATTTATCGTTGTTAAGATTGGATGGTGAGAACAATGGGGGGGATATTTTATTATTCTCATCATATTTGTGCATGTTGGAAACTGTGCATAATAAAACAAACCCTCAAAGGCCCTCCAGGGATCTCAGGATGAAGTCCAAAGTCCCCAGACCGACATTCAAGGCCCATGAGGAGCTGCCCCTACCCCATTTTTCCATCTCACCTGCTGGCACTCACCATGCTGCAGCCTCTCTTGGCACCCAGCTCTCCCCTGCAGCCCTCTTTGCCCGTGCATCTCCTTCTAGAAGAACAGTTCTCCCCTTCTGTCATGCCTAGAAAAGGTTTCATTATCCCTTGGAAACCAGATGCAAATGACTCCTCATCTGGGCCACCTTCCTGGACACGACCCTCCCTTCTGGGGGCCAGGTGAGCTTACATTGTGGTGTTTGTCCGCCTGGTAAAGAGCAAACACTCGATGTGTACGTGTTTGGGAGAGTCCAGAAAGTCTTGGTTAATAGAGCAGGTGCAACATTTACTTGAACTTAGGCAAGTAGGGTAATCTCTCTTGGCTTCTGCTTCTGTCTCTGTAAAATGAGGATAATAGCAGTACTTATCTCACAAGGCTGGAGGAAGGATTCGGCGGTATTCTCTGTGGAAACAGTTTACCACAGTACCTGGCAGAGAGAGAGAGAGAGAGAGACTGACTTACAGACAGACTTCAATCAAATAATAAAGTAGATAATTAAGCAGCTTGTCTTAGAGGAAATGCTCCCAAGGCCTAGAGGAAAGGAACTGCCGTTTAGCTCTCGCTGGGAGCTAGAGAAAATTGTGGCAAATCGGTGATATCAAAGTCACTTCCTCTCTCGGGCCCAGGGGCGGTTCATACTTGAGGGGGGTGGGTGTGTGTGGGGGTCTTCCAAGGTCAAGGCCCCAGGGCCCGGCCCAGTTTTCTGCTTCTCTTCAGAAGAACTGTGCAGGTCTGGGGCCCGGCCCTGGCCCGAAATCCGGGGGCTACAAAGGCATGGCATTTGCAGGAAAATCAGCCCCGTTGACGATCCCCAGTCTCTGAGGTCTCCAGTGAGCTCGGACCGCCCGGGGCGTTGATGCGGGGTGAGAATAGCTAAGCGGGCCCTGCGCAGTGCCGCCCGCCCCTCCGGGCGCCCGCGGCCTCGTGCGTCAGCTGCGCGGGCGGGGGCCGGGGGGAGGGGGGCGCCGCAAGGTGAGGGCCCCGCGCTGCCTTAAGACGCCGCGCGCCCCCGCCGCCGCTCAGAGCTCGCAGCGCGCCGCGCCGGCCGGACGGGCGGGCACGGGCGCCCCGCTCTCGCTGCTCCAGCCGCCCGGTGCCAGCTCGCGGCCGCCGGCGCCTCGAGAGGCCGCCCGGTCGAGCGCGCCGAGTCCCGAGGGACAGGCACGCAGCTCCCGCGGCGCGACGCCTTCGGCAGCAACAGGTAAGCGGCCCGGCTCCGCTCCCCGCGCCGCGGGCCCTGCGCCCCGCCCGGCCCCGCGCTCCGGCGCCCGGGACGCCCTGTCCGCCGCCACCCGACGGCGCCTGCGCTGCCCCGCACGGAGGCCCCCGGCGCAGCTCCTTCTCGCCTCCCCTCGGCCGGCCCCTCGCCCTCGCGTTTTCCCTCGCACTTTCCCTCGCGCCCACTCCCCCCCATCTTCTCGATGTTTCCTCGTTCTTTCTCACATTTTCTGCTTCCCATCCTCTCTTTTCTTATCCTCTCTTTGATGATTTTTCTGTCTCCGTCTCTCCCAGTCTCTCATTCTCTTTCTGTCTCTCTGTCTCATTGGCTCATTCATTGACTCTAGGTCTCTTTTCTCTGGCATTTTCTCTGTTTCTCTGTGTGGTGGTCATTCTGTCTCTTATCTCTTTCTGTCTCTCTGTGTCTCTCGTTTTTTTCTCTCATTCTCTTTCTCTCTCTGCCTCTCAGTCTCTTGCGCTCTCTCTCCCCACAACCCCTGCCTCCTCCCCCGCTCTCCCCGAGCTCACCCGTCCCTACACCCGCCGCCGCCGATGCCGGGTGGGCTTGGGAATGCAGGGAGGATCCCGAATGGCGCGGGGGGGGGGGGCGGTCGCAGTAGGCATCCTCCCTGCCTCCAGCCGCGGCTGCGCTGCTGAGAAACTGGGAGGTTTATCCGCCACAGCCCGCGGTGGCCAAGGTGGCAGCTGGTTTCCATGGTAAAATAAAGTCGACAGAGAGATAGAGATCAGAGACAGTGATCCAGCCAGAGAAAAACCGAGGTGAGGGATCGTCGGAGAAAAATGGAGAGAGACAGAGATGCACACACACTCAAACACGCAAGGGAAGTGTTTAGCGAGAGCCCCCGGGAGAGAGTGAGAGACAGAGAAACCGACTCCCTTTAAGTGCACGCGCTGGAGAGAGTCTGAGCAACGCAGAGACAGAGATAATCAGGAGAGACAAGGAGTAGATTTTCAGAGACCCACTTAGAGACACAGACCGCGATAAAGAGAGAACTTAACGCATGGGGAGACAGAAGCCGCAGGGGGGAGACAGGGAGAGACACAGAGGGGAGAGGATCTGAGAAAGACAGAGCAAGAGCAACCAGAGACGGGAGACACGGAGAGAGAGAATCCGAGGGAGACATGGTAACAGGAGAGTTGGAGAGACATGGAGACGGTCAGAGACACATTCAGCGAGTGATATTGAACAGGTGCACTGGGAACCCACAGAGATTGTCAGGGAAATAGACTGTGAGAGAGAAATGGAGAGACGAGACAGCAACAGGGGAAGACGCAGAAGCGCACGCACTAGCGAGCGACAGAGACAGTGAGAGGCAGGGATACAGAGACGAGAGCGCATCAGAAAGAGACGGAGGGAGAGACAGGGACAAGACTGGGAGAAAGACGACGAGAGACAGAGACACGCACACACAGCTAAAGAGAAAGTGCGCTGGCGAAAGAGACTCAGAGAGAAACTGAGACGGAGAAGCCGACCGAGAGTGGGAGGGCGAGACGGGATCAACAGAAAGGAAGGTGAGAGGAGAACGACAGACTGGCAGAGACAGACAGACAGTGCGCACGTGCTAGCGAGGAACTGAGAAATAGGGACAGGCCACAGAGTGAGAGACAGGGGTGAGAGAGTCAGAGAAAACCGGTAAGATACACACACACACACACACACACACACAACACACGAGGTACAGGAAAAGTGCGCTAGTGAGAGACACTGGAGAGAAAGAGACAAATCGACACATGTAAACAGGCAGGGACGGAGCGCGCGCGCATGTGCTAGCAGGAGAGCTAGCGGAGAGATCTGCGGAGAGACCTCCAGAGAGACCCAAACTTCGAGACCCCCAGATAGTGTGGGAGACGCGCAGAGAACGCGCGCGCGCGCGCCAGCGGAACACAGGGGTGGGGGTCGGGGGGACTCGGAGACCCCCAGAGGGAGAGGCAGAGAGACCCAGAGTAAGAGAAGGATTCATAGAAACTGCCCGAACGCGGACTGGAGCCGCGCGAGGGCCCCGGGGCCGGGGTCCTGCAGCGCCGCTGCCCGGCGCGGAAGCGCCCCTCTTCCTCCCCGGCAGGGGGACTAACCCAGCCCCGCGTGTTTCTTTCGTCCCCAGCCTAGGCGGTGAGTGTGGTCCGTGCGCCCCTTCGCCGCCCGCCGGTGCCCGCTCCGCGCCTGCACCTGCCTCCCGCCCGCCCCCGCCGCCGCCATGGCGTCCACCTGCACCAACAGCACGCGCGAAAACAACAGCAGCCACACGTGCGTGCCCCTCTCCAAAATGCCCATCAGCCTGGCGCACGGCATCATCCGCTCGAGCGTCCTGCTCATCTTCCTCACCGCCTCCTTCGTGGGCAACATAGTGCTGGCGCTCGTGCTGCAGCGCAAGCCGCAGCTGCTGCAGGTGACCAACCGCTTCATCTTTAACCTCCTCGTCACTGACCTGCTGCAGATTTCACTCGTGGCCCCCTGGGTGGTGGCCACCTCCGTGCCCTTTTTCTGGCCCCTCAACAGCCACTTCTGTACCGCCCTGGTTAGCCTCACTCACCTGTTCGCCTTTGCCAGTGTCAACACCATCGTCGTGGTGTCGGTGGATCGCTACCTGTCCATCATCCACCCTCTCTCCTACCCGGCCAAGATGACCCCACGCCGGGGTTACATGCTCCTCTACGGCACCTGGATCGTGGCCATCCTGCAGAGCACACCCCCACTCTATGGCTGGGGCCAGGCTGCCTTTGATGAGCGCAATGCCCTCTGCTCCATGATCTGGGGGGCCAGCCCCAGCTACACCATTCTCAGCGTCGTGTCCTTCGTCATCATCCCGCTGATCGTCATGATTGCCTGCTACTCTGTGGTGTTCGGTGCAGCCCGCCGGCAGCACGCTCTGCTCTACAACGTCAAGAGCCACAGCTTGGAGGTGCGAGCCAAGGACCACGTGGAGAATGAGGACGAAGAGGGAGACAAAAAGGTTGAGTTCCAGGGTGAGAGCGAGTTCCACTGCCAGGATGAAGGTGAGGTCAAGGCCAAGGAGGGCAGTGTGGAAGCCAAGGATGACAGCAGGAAGGCCAAAGAAGGGAGCGTGGAGACCGGTGAGGGGAGCGTGGAGGCCAAGGGCAGTGAGGAGGTCAGAGAAAGCAGCTTGGTGGCCGGCGAAGGCAGCACCAAAATTCAGAGCAGCAAGAAGGCAGACAAGGGCCGCCTAGAGGTCACCCAGTGCAACATTGACCTGGGTGAAGATGACATGGAGTTTGGTGAGGATGACATCCATTTCAGCGAGGATGACATTGAGGCGGTGAACATCACAGAGAGTCTCCCAGTCAGTCATCGAAACAGCACCAGCGACCCCCCTCTGCCCAGGTGCTACCAGTGCAAAGCTGCTAAAGTGATCTTCCTCATCATCTTCTCCTACGTGCTGTCCCTGGGGCCCTACTGCTTTCTAGCGGTTCTGGCCGTGTGGGTGGATGTCCAAACCAAGGTACCCCAGTGGGTGATCACCATAATTATCTGGCTTTTCTTCCTGCAGTGCTGCATCCACCCCTACATCTATGGCTACATGCACAAGACCATCAAGAAGGAGATCCAGGATATGCTGAAGAAGTTCTTCTGCAAGGAGAAGCCCCCCAAAGAAGACAGCCACCCAGACCTGCCCGGAACCGAAGCCGGCACCGAGGGTGGAACTGAAGGCAAGATCATTCCTTCTCATGATTCTGCCACTTCGCCTTGAAGTTGGTTCTAAGGTAAACCTTGAACTGTCCACAGAACACACGAGCAGCTTTCTCTTAAATGGACCGTCCACAATCGCATTAATGCCAACCCATACCATTCCAGGCAAAGGTTCTGCACACACCCTCTCGCAACAAGGCAGATCAATATATGGAAGAGGTAGGAACTGGGGTCTTCCCTTAAAAATGTGCCCCTGAGAGAATGGACTTGAGGATTCTGACTGAAACTTCCCCCCCCAAAAAAGTTATTAGGCTCTAAATTTCTTAAAGCAACAAGGGCTATCCATTTTGGACCCGTGCCTGGTCTTCTGTCTGTCTCCCCAGAGCTACCATGTGTCAACTTTTGCTCTGGGGGAAAAGGAAGATGATACTGGTGAACTTAAGGACTTCTGAGTTCATGGGCAAGGGCTACAGCCCATGTTCAAGGGAAAGAAAAGCAATGGAGCAAGTCATTCATGGAGCCCAGGAAGCATGACCTGACTG
The DNA here is from genome assembly GCF_011762595.2 of Tursiops truncatus. NCBI lineage: Eukaryota > Metazoa > Chordata > Mammalia > Artiodactyla > Delphinidae > Tursiops > Tursiops truncatus. The sequence continues at coordinate 14,233,129 of NC_047055.1, forward strand.
ACTGATCAACATATGAGACAAATTCTAGACTGAAGGGCCCCCAGAATCTGGTGCAAAGGCTATTACGGAATCTAAGGGCACTGTGTAGTTAAAAACCAAGAAGGTTTCTAGATCCTCTAAAGGGATCCAGAAAAGTGGAAGAGGATAATAGGGCATGTTTGAAATGGAAAGCTAAGTCCAAGGGAGAAGATGGAGAAATCACACACATCCGTGGGGTTAAACAGTTGACTTTTTTCTATAAAATCCTGGGTTTGTGCATGGGCTGAGACCAAAGTTGTCTCATGCAAGTGGAAAATTGTCATGTGACACTATTTTCTGTCTCCTATTTGAATAATAGTGGGACAGAAATCATGCCACCAGTTTCCAATTTTCCCTTTTGTGATCAAATTGAGATGCTCATAAGAATCCTCCAGATCTCCTCTGCCAGTCACTTGTGTGTTTGCTTTTCCAAATAGACCAAAAAGGCCTACTTGGAAACAGTATTTCCGGGGAAAGCAGTATTTCCAGGAAAAAAAAAAAAAGAAATTCAACTAGGCATGGCCAGAGCCCTACAAAACTCACACTGCCAATCAAGAGTGATGTGCCCACTAGAAATCTCTTTTTTGTGTCCATGAGATCATAGACAAGACATATGATCTCCTCATGGGGTGAAAGTAAGGCAGGATAAACGTTTTCCTTCCTCCGGGCACACCCATGCATCTTTTCCACCTGTGGCTCTCTCTAAAGCCTTTAAGCTCTCCGCAGATGTGGGAGAGAAGTACAGTCAGAAATGACAGAATGGTTTCTCAATACCTGGCAAGCATCTGACCTATTCCAGACAATCGTAAATCAAAGCGTTCAGGTCAGACTTATCCTAATTATTGCTGTTGAAATATATCACTTTGGGAAAATCTTTACAATATCTAAATTATCCCTAGGGTCAATACAGAGGAAGAGTTTTCAAACCCCGAAATCACTTTGGGTGGGAATATACTTGTTTATTTCTGAGGGCACAGACCATATCGACATCACCAAATGACACGGAACCAAAAAATGGTCAAAACGGTATTTTTGATCCACCTGAAGATCAAATTAAAGCAACTCTATGGCCAGTCATGTGTTCGAGCAGAAATCCAATGTTAATATGGGTGGAGGGAGAGGAAGGAGTATTTGATTGAAAAAAATGGTTAATCCGGTGGTTGTATACAAAGATGGCCATATTCAGAGTTTAGTCTCATTCTTCTGGGATGACCATGTCTGTATTAGAACTCAAATTTCGTTCATTTAAAAGCCAAGCTCACTTATATTTTATCTCTTCCTCCTGACAGATTCCAACATGAGCATCTCAAGGGGGAGAGGTAAACAGCAGTGTATTGGGGCTGTGAATAAGGCTGCATGGGAATTTGGCATTGCCATGTTCAGAATTTAGGAAAGGAGCAGGGTAGACCCAAATAGCATTGAGCTGACCCATCAGTTCGCTATATCCACGAAAATCCTATTGATTTCAACCCCGTTAATTTGGAACTTGTGGTTCAGACAAGACATGGGGGCTGAAGGTTACCTTTGCAAATCATTTATTTTTCTACCAAAGCATATAAAGTGAATTAATAGTCATAAATTTATGATACCAGTTTATTGCCAAACTCTTGTATCGACCTGTCCTCAAAGGATATCTGGGTGAAGAAATGGCCCGTGTGACCAGTCCTTCTATGCGGGGAGGGGTATTGCCTTGAAGATCTTTCATGGTCAAAGGAGTTCGAGGTTGCTGTAGCGTGTCCTCTGAGTAGAAATGCTTACCTGGGTAGGAAACAGGATTTCAGACATAAGTGTCTCCAAATATTTTGTTGAAACTGAACTTCTTGTTTTATTTTTAAAGCTCAGCCCCTTCAAAGTGTATCAGAAAATTGTTTGCCAAAATCCCAAATCAAAGTGGAAGCAGAACCTGTCCGAGTGTGGTAAGTTCGTGTAATGGCACACACGACGTCCTCCAGGGCACCAAGGCTCACCCATTTCCTTTTGCAAGTTCCTCTTTGCCCTATTTTAGTCATCGTTCATTCTCATAGCAAATTGGCTTTTTCAAAGGTGAAAACCTTTCGAAAATAGGGAACTGGAAAAGAGGACCTTTGAATTCAGAGCATTCCGCTTTGCTGACATGTCCTTCTTAATGAACAATAGGGCCTCTAGTTAGCTTGGAGATAGCAACTGCCTCAAGTTTTATGCTGTTTTGAATACAACACTATCAACTTAATGAGGTTTTACTGCACATACTGTTTTGTCATTTGGAAATCTGAAAGCACACACGAAAGTCATCATTAGCCTCACAGATCCTCATGTGCAATAGCTTTCCCTAAATGTTTTTTTTTTTTTTTCCCTAAATGTTTTTAAAGGAGGTATTCTTTTGCCAAGGCCACTTCATATGCGCAGTAAAAATCCCATTAAAGTCCAGGAGCCAGACGAACCAGACTTTGAAATGATGTGGTTTCCAATTTAATGATTTCCTTAGTTAAGAATAATAGAGCCTCCAGTTTGCCAGGGAGTCGCAGGTGCTTTGACTCACACACCAATTTCAGCGAGCTTGGGGAGGCAGTAATAAGGAGCAAGCCCCTGGCTTCTGTGACTGTGAGGGCCCATCTTCTTACGGCACCACAAATACCAGCTGCCCGGAAGTCCTCTACACTTCCGCCCCCCCCCCCACCCCCCGCCTACCTCCCGCCATCATGCCCACTGCCTTCACCTGCCTCACTCCCCCTGCCCCCGCTGTGCTGGCCCTTCAAGAACATCACATGCTTGAAGCTCTGTGTGCTCACTCACCCCTGTTCATCCCTGCCCACCCAGAGCTGACAGGTTCACAGGGACCCAGGGGCCCGTGGCAGCAGGGAAGGACCGAAGTGAGCAATAGGACTAAAGGTATTTTTCTGTCTCCTCCCCAACTCCAATCCAATTTAGAGATGAGGGGATACCTACTTCAAATTCAACAGGTAAGGAAAAGTGCCATTTTATAATAGGAGGAGGTAGGCACCTCATACCAAAAAACACACACTACAACACATCTTTGGGAGCACATTCAACCCTGTAGATACTGTCCAATTATTTCAGCGAAAAAAAGAAAAACACTAAAAAAAATGTACCTATAAAATTGTAAGGTGCCTGATATTGCCTTATTTTCTATGTAATTAACCAATTAAGCTAGGTAAAGTTACTTCAAAAGATTTTTTTCATACTACCTGAAGAGTAATATACAAGATTAAACTGGCTTTCTTTCTTAGACTTTGCCAAAATGCTCTTTAAAATGTCTGAAATACACCATTTGGAAGAGAAAAATTATGCCATCATCTGGTAATTTGAATGCTCCAAGATAAAACCCACAGAGGTTGTTGGGATAAAACAGAGAGTACCAATTTCAACTAGTGGACTGTATTTTTTTCTCATAACTGCCTTCCCCCATATTTTGAGGAAAAAAATCAAAAGAAGTGTTTTCCCCTCATAATGTCTTTTTTATTGTATTCCTCTTTAAGACAAACCCTCGGGCTGTCAGGAGAGGCTTCTCTAAGCAAAATGTCTTTTCCCCCTAGAGCAGACAAAAGATTAAAGGAACAGTTGGCCCTGAGCCAGTTACCAAGATGATAAGAGAAAATCTGGTCCGTCATGGCTTTTAACCCTCTCAGTCCTTATCTGTGTCTCTCTCATTTTCTGTGGGCCAGACAGGTGCTCCTGGCCCCCTCAAAGCCCCTCCAAGCTTAGGCATGAGGAGACAGAAGCAGTGAACCACAAAGAACAGATCATAGCCTAAAAGTCAAAAAGAAGAGAGGCTCTTGTCATAAATTCTTTCCAGTTACTTACAATCTCTTCCTCTACGCCAAAGGCCCAGCTTGCTTACGGCAGTCTTCTGCTAAAAGCAGCAAGACTGGCTGAAGGAAGAACTAGGAGGCTAAAACCCATAGCTAAAGTTCACTGCCCTTTGGTAAGTAGAATAAGAATCCTCAAGGTAAATGAAGGTCACCAATGGGTGTCAAATGTTCCCATCACTGCCTCTCAAAGCTTGCATATCTCAAAGTATACACACCAAGGGGAAAACACAGTAACCTGTACACTCACAAGAGGTTTGCTATGGCCAAGGATTCGTTACTGGATCTCTCTTGTTCTAAAATACAGGCAAAAACAAGATTGGTTTTAGTTTGGTGCTTCAAAGTTGAGTGGATTCCCCCCTCCCTTCATCTGTGCTACAACTTTAATGTTAAAAATTTGGTATTTTTGTCTGTTTCAGTGGTGTATTCCTTTCTGTAGTAATTCTTCTAAATGTAAGCTATTACTGTATATAAAATATGTGTTCTTGGAGATAAGGTGCTAGATATTAGATTTATGTGTCCGTAGATAGTGTCACCCTCAAAATTGGGTAGTACGTACATGTAAAGTTAGTTAATAAAATGCATGCAGAATTCTATTTGTGACCCACACCTTGGTCAGTTTCTGAAGTAGAACATAGTATATTTGTGTGTAAAGTTTTCTTTTTAAAGTGTATACTGCAGGATGTATAAGAGGCTCCAAGGTGGGGTGGCAGGAAGTGGTGCCTTTCATTCCTTAAATCCCTGGTATAATATACGACAGGTGAGAACTTATTCTGGTACAGTTGGTCATTACTGTGACTTAATCGTCTTGGCCAAAGTCCTCGCTGGCAGTTCTCCACAACATGCTTGGCACTGGTACGCCTGTTTTCCATTCATTGTATAGAATGCAGAATCAAAAAAGACAATCCTTTCATCCTTAAAGAGCAAAGGCCCCAGGACAGGCTATTGGAGTCCTGTTAGCAGGATGGAAAGAATGATGTAGTCTCAAGATCCAACCAGTGCCTGACTGTGAACTGGCAGGGTTTGCATCGAGCAGATCTATATTGCCACCATCCCTGCCCTCCCAGAGCAGAACCAAAAACCAGAAAAAGGCTGCCCTGTTTAGTTTTCTTTTTTTCTTTGATCGGTTGCCTGAGAGATAAGAGAGCATAGATGGGTAAATTCATAAAGAAGTAGTGGGACTCCTCCAGGGGTCACAGCTAAGATGTTTGAGAATTACAATCGTATAGCAATGGCATTTGCATCAGACAAGAAAAGAGAACTATGAGATGAGTTTATTATATTTTAAGAATAAAAATATTAAAGCTGAAAGCTATATATATTGAATAATTTCTAAAACTGCCTTTAATACCAAATTTTATGTGCTGTTTTTGAGACTGAAAGCAGGAGGAAAATGCATTCAGTCAATAAACAGTTTTCTTTAGTATTTTAAATTTTGAATTTGAATTTTTCCTTTTCCTTATCAAAAAGTATTTGTAATTTAAAAGTGCCTTTTCAAAGGATTGCCAAACGACAATCCTGGGGCCAAGTTCCCACTGGCACAACTTACCTTCAGGTGCACAAAAGGGGTGGACTTAATCCTCCTCCCCCCAGCAAGAAGAGAAACCCCTTTACACCCCAGTCAAATTCACACATCATTACTGTTACACGGGTCAGTAGTCTCGGAGACTCTGCCCAAGGACAAGGTTTCATATATTGGTTGGCTTTAATTGGATCCTTTCTAAAATGGTTACAGTACATGTTCTTGCTGGACAGGAATAACGGACTCCTGCTTGGGGAATACAGAGAGATTGATGTTTGTGGTTTAACTAAATATTATTAAGTAATGTTTGTGTTTCTTAAATAGGTGCTGTTAATCTGTCCTTGGTATATTCTTCTTAAATATGCTGAATAAAGTCTAATTTTAATGCGTGTATCTGGTTATTATGCCAAGCTCCATGGAAAACACATAAGAGAGGGAGACACATAACTAGTTCTCTATCCCTTCTCTTTTGCTGGAACAGAGGAAACGGGGGAAACTAATTGTAGTATGCAGCAGAATGAAACAGACGGGCTCCAATGCTTCACATCGCACTATTCCAATACAAGGAATATGCAGTGGGAGGGGGGAGTCATCTTGAGGGGCTTGCTGGAAGAGGGGAATCTGCTGCGTCCTCTGTGAATAAAAAGGATTCCAAAGTGAGGGTGGTCAGGCTTGGAAAACAAACTTATGGTTACCAAAGGGGAAAGGTGGGAGGAGGGATAAATTAGGAGTTTGGGATTAATACACACTACTATGTATAAAATAGATAACTAATGGGAACCTACGGTAGAGCACAGGGGACTCTACTCAATATTCTGTAATAACCTATACGGGAAAAGAATCTGAAAAAGAATGGATACATGTATATGTATAACTGATTCACTTTGCTGTACTCCTGAAACTAACACAACATTGTTAATCAACTATGCTCTCATACAAAATAACATTTAAAAAAAACAACAAAGTGGGGATGGGTGGGCAGAGTGGAAAAATGGGGCCAGGCGGTTTGCGGGGCTCCCAAATGCCAGCCTTAGTCTCAAGGCCATGAGGTTTGGGGGGTTGGGCTGAACAGGCTTTGTTTTAGGAAGCAGTACTGCCCAGCACCTGGCTCACCCCCACCGGGCTCCTGGCCCTTCCGTCTTGCTACTCATGACCAGGACACCTCCCTCGGCACAATTCAGCCACACCAACACCGTTGTCACCCACCCCCCACACACACACATACACCCTGAGTCCCGACTCACCAGGGTTTACACAACAAGAGGCAGGAGCATGTTCTCTCAAGCCCCAGTTTAAGAAACTGGCGCAGCCTCTAACACCAACCATGACATATGAAAACACCGGGCACAGATGAGATAAGCAAATATGCCTAAAGCTTAAGAGCCCACTAGTTTCTCTCAAGTCGATGTGCTTGACCTACTAGTAGCCCTTCTTCCCATAATCTCATCAGCAGTGGTACAAGGAGCTGCGCCCTCCTGCTTCCACGCTCGCTCGCAGGCTCAGGGAGCTATTCATCCCTGTTTCAATCAAAGGAAAGTGCTCTTCTCCAATTTTCACTCCAAAATCTAAATACTGACTTACGCGCTGTTATTTCGAGATGTTCAAAGATGGCTGCCGTGAGACCCGCCCGTGGTCGCCTTTAACCTTGGTTTATGAACAACGTCCAGGCGATGACCTTCTCGTGCTGCAGAAATACATTTACCATCTAGAAAACTACTACCACCAGTGCAAGTGAACTCGTGAGCTCCGATCAAACTATCGGGCAGCAAACCTGGTGGGAGCAGAGTCCCCCGAAGCTGGAACACTGCTTAGTGCACAGTATTTAGAGAAGGGGCCAGGTTCCAAGGTATCTGTCGCCTCAGAGAAGTTCCTCCTCTCAGGCAGGGTTTAGGGCTCGGCCTTCGATTCCGAGACTGAATGCAAGAGGGTTGAGAGGGGGCTTCCCTGGTGGCACAGTGGTTGAGAATCCGCCTGCCGATGCAGGGGACACGGGTTCGAGCCCCGGTCCGGGAAGATCCCACATGCCGCGGAGCAACTAGGCCCGTGAGCCACAACTACTGAGCCTGCGCGTCTGGAGCCTGTGCTCCGCAATGGGAGAGGCCGCGACAGTGAGAGGCCCACGCACCGCGATGAAGAGTGGCCCCCGCTCGCCACAACTAGAGAAAGCCCTCGCACAGAAACGAAGACCCAACACAGCAAAAATAAATAAATAAATGAATAAACTCCTACCCCCAACATCTTCTTTTAAAGAACCAAGGGCTGATCCCTAGAGCAGATCAACATTTAAAAAAAAAAAAAAAGAGGGTTGAGAGGATCTGAAAATGCCACTGTCAAGAGACACCTTTGACTTTCTGTAGCCCCTCCCTCCCCCCCCACCCCTTCCAGTCTGCTCCAGGCCCCATCACAACCCTGCTCCTTCCAATGCAGAGGAAGGCCTACTACTGGTTACTGAACTAGTTTCTTCTTCCCTGAGGCAACTAGTCAGCTCTTACTCCGTCTCCCACTCTCTCAGAATGCAGCCCCCTGACCCTGTCCCTCCTCATTCCGGACTCCCCTTCAAGGGCAACACCACCTCTTTGCTCCCTGCACCCACCAACACGCATTCCTCAGCTTGAGGGCGGCTTTGAGAACGTTCATGACTTGAAGGGTATGTGTAGCTAGTTTTCAAACGTTTACCTCAATAAGACCAATATTTAGCAATAAAATTTATCACAGAACAATGTATGATTTTTGTGACTACTCCCCCCAAACTGCAAGCTCAAAGAATGCTTGCAATACAAATTCCCATAATTTGGGAAGTTGTAACTCCAGATTATTGTTGAGTAGAAGCAAAGAAATCCAAGAAAATTGACTCCAAAGATTTTGTATCTACACACAACTAAGTCACACTTGCACATTCTCAGCCTCCAAAGGCAGCAAACAAAAAAAGACAACCAACAACCAGAAATGTGCCGATTTAATTGAGGAATAAGACAGCAGTATCTGGTATTGCATAAATTCTATATGCTAAACCAACGCATATTTTTAAGTGATCACCCAGATACAAAGGTGTAAATAGTTTGTACAATCAACTTAAATTGGAAAATTTCACATTTTACCTAAGAGTTATTTGACAGTAGTTCTGATGCTCTAAGCAGATAAAGAAGAAAAAAAGGAAAAAATTTTTCATCCAAAAATCCAGTCTACTCAACTTTAATTTTTTAAGGAAATGTGCTTCCTTTGTTCTAATTGCTTTAAATCAAACCCTTTTATGGTATTGTTTCAGGAAAATATTACTTAGAATGAACCTACCTTCCAACCTGTTTTTTTTTTGTCCATACAATCGTATTTTGTGTCATACAAACTGAGGCCGGACAATGAGGTTTTTAAATTGATAGATATTAAAAACATGCAATTGGAAGCATACATATATATCTCTATAGATGTTCATATAGCTACAGATATATATTCAAAAGCAAGGGTGATGTGCCTGGAAGCCTCTGGGGACATTCTTTAATCCACTTTCACCACACTGTAGATTTTAGTAATAAAACAGAAGCAGGAAAAAAATCCAAGTGTCCCTGAAACAAAATGAAAAATATCTTTGTTAACCAGACATTATAGAACATCAAATTAGCTTTCTCAAAAACGCAAAGCGGGGCTTCCCTGGTGGTGCAGTGGTTGAGAGTCCGTCTGCCGATGCAGGGGACACGGGTTCGTGCCGCGGAGCGGCTGGGCCTGTGAGCCATGGCCGCTGAGCCTGCGCGTCCGGAGCCTGGGCTCCGCAACGGGAGAGGCCACAACAGTGAGAGGCCCGCATACCGCAAAAAAACAAACAAACAAAAAAAAAAAACGCAAAGCATGTCCATTTTGAGGTGGGGCACTCATTCTCTAAATGTCAAGACTCGGACTTTATCAAATAAAAATCACCAGGCTCTCTTGCTGAGCAAAGAGGATGAGCAGCGGGGCTGGAGGCAGTCACCTGGGAAAGGGTGAGAAGCCATTTGACTGAACACTGCAGGTCTCTAACCAAAGCAAAGTAATAAAAATGAGTAACTTAAGTTCTCTATTTCAAAAAGGATCAAAAGAGTGCAAGGCTACTTTCTTTTTTTTTTCTTTTCTTTAAAAATAAATTTATTTACTAATTTTGGCCTCGTTGGGTCTTTGCTGCGCACAGGCTTCCTCTAGTTGCAGCGAGCGGGGGCTACTCTTCGTTGCGGTGCGCGGGCTTCTCATTGCGGTGGCTTCTCTTGTTGTGGAGCACGGGCTCTAGGCGCGCAGGATTCAGCACTTGTGGTTCACTGGCTTCAGCAGTTGTGGCTCGCAAGCTCTAGAGCACAGGCTCAGTAGTTGTGGCGCACGGGCTTAGTTGGTCCGCGGCATGTGTGATCTTCCCGGACCACGGATTGAACCCGTGTCTCCAGCATTGGCAGGCGGATTCTTAACCACTGCGCCACCAGGGAAGCCCCCAAGGCTACTTTCTAACACAATAAACTTTGTATAACTTGCTTCAATTTTAGAAAATGTAAATAACCATTATCTACGTAGCAAAAGCAGGAATAATCTATTTACTTACATACTCAGAGAATATATTAGTTTTCTAAATCAAAGTTTTGCATAATTAAGCTTGAGAAATGGCCCATCTCTGGGGACTTACCTTAAAGAAATGATCCCATAGAAGAAAAAAAATTACATGCAAAAGGTGTTCATAATACTGATTTATAACATTGAAAAGTCAAAATGCCCCCAAACAGATGACTACCTAAACGATGAACCAAGAAGAAATAAGATAGGCATCAAAAATGACAAATATAAAGACACATAAAGCAGCATGGGGCAATATTTATAATATGGTGTCAGGTGAAAAAAGCCAGACCTCAAAGAACTCCCAGGCATCACACCTATGAGAACACTGCATAAGCCTAAACCTGTCGACTACAGCAGAGCATGAACAAAAGAAGATACCTTTATATCTTAGGGTGACATGATTATGGACAAATTTTTCTTTAACATAGAATTCCATTGATGTTCATACTATAAAAATAAATCTTCAGATGACATTAAGGTCTAATGACTTAATTGAAGAAAACTCTAATAAGATTTCCAAATCCCATAGTCTAAATGGGGCACCCTAAGACAATTCAGTCATCCAAGAAAACATCTTAATAACAAGATCACAGAAAGCTTTAGGCAGGGTTTGTTACCTTTTTCTATGCCGATTGCTAAATTTATCAATAGAATAACTTTCCATCCTATATACCATCATGCCACTTCCCTCCCATCCTACAAAGCTCCTTGTCAGGAGTCAGTATGGTACAGTGATAAGACCACGGGCTCTGGAGGGACACAAATCTCCTCTGTTGGTTACTTGTTGATCTTGGGCAAGTGACAGTCTTGCCAAGCCTCAGTTTTCTCAGCTGAAAAATGGGGACAATAATACCTATTCCTACTTTTGGCTTCCTTTTTTGAATCCAACAACTTCAAAGGTTCAGGTGCATAGCTAACATATGTCTCTGAATCTAAAACACTCCTGATTTCAATTTGCTGCATATTATTCCCATAAATCATTAAAATGTCTATGAATTCTCAACTTTTTGATGCTCTATTTAAAGTACCAAACTGTCTCCTACCCGAAAAACAAAAATCCATCAGCCCTCACATTGTTCTGATAGTTGGCTGAGCTAAAGAATCTGGAGTTAGGCAGACACTTAGCTGTATGATGTAGAGCAAGATACCTATCTCCTCTGTGCCTCATAAATGAAAAGGAATCATATCCCTGCCCAGCTAACAGGCTTGACCTGACAAAAGAAGGGTAAAATACATTAGAGGCACCCGAGAAATGATAGCTGTCACTGATGTTCTGATCTGGGGCTTGAAAAATATGTTCACATGGGATTTATTTGACTAGTGTGGAAGTCCTCAACATCACCTGTAGCTTGGAATCACCGGGGGAGATTTAACAAATACTATTGCCTGGGTCAACCCCCCCCCCCCCAGCTATGCTGATTTAATTGATCTGGGATGCAGCCTGAGTGTCAAGAGTTTTTAAATCTCCCCAGGTCCTAACATGCAACCATGGTTCAGAACCTCTGGGCTAGCCTGTCTTCCTCCCTTAAGTATGAAGAGAGGTGTGGAAATTTCTCTCCTAAGGGCCACTGTACCACACAAGTTAAAAGCAACGTAAAGGATCTGGAGAAATTAAAATATTTTTTTCTACAGCTCAATTGCTTGTACTACAACTTGAGGGTAGAAAAAAGGAGATGGGACAAAATGGGAGAAAATTATCACTTTGGTGTCTTTGCCTACTTTTCCCTCAGGACAGAGAAAGTACTAAACCAATACTAGAAGTGTCCTCGTTTCTTTCTAAACCTCATAACCTTTTTTCATTAGGTGGGGTGATACATAACAAAAAGACAATCCAACCACATGATCTTGAATGAGGCAGTCCAAGACAAGCAGAGAAACCCATTTTCCCCCTGTCCTTTCTCTAATTGCAATTCTATAATGAAAAAAATTCACAGTCTGATCTAGAACTGGCATCCAATACACATTTCCTCCAGGGCTTTCCCAAAGTAGTCATGTGCACTTGAAAAAGAAGAAACTAGCTAAATAAAACATTTTGAAAGTCTATCACATTCTATGCAATGTGATACAAACAAACCTTTAAAGAGCTTTCCACAGTCACTTTGGGGACTAAATTCCAATATACATTAATTTGAGAACTGGCAGCTGTGAATAAGACACACGCAGAAAAGATTTTCCTAAAGCTGGAATTAAAGCCATTGCACAGAGGAATAAAGAGAAAGTGTGTTTGGAGGAAAGGGTCTTGGGGGCCTTGATTCTCCTCAGCCACATTTGATCCAGTATTCAGTAAGCACTTTCTCTGGGCCCAGCACTTGCCAGGTAATGTAAAGGATAGAAAAGGGGGCTCTGGTGGGGAACAATGTCAGTGGCCACACAACATATCACTATTTATACAGAGGTCGCAGTCCGAGACTTGGAAAGGACCCCTAACCCCTTGTCTTTTTCGCTTCCACATCTTATCAGTCACCAAGACCTGCCAATTCGAACGTGGAATTTTTTTTGAAGTGAAAATATTTTATTTACATGCTTATTTAAATACTTCTTTTCCTCAACTAAATACTTACTGTGATAACAGAATACAATTGCTTTCCCCCTCTCAGTTGGTAACCTGTGAAATTTTTTGTTTTGGTGTTTACATACATAGGAAAACATCTTTATAACAAGTTTTAGAACTAAAGAGGAGACTGCGATTCAGTAACACTGCCACACCCATTAAAAGTGCCAGCGAATGGATGAAAATATTACCAGAATTCATATTACATATTAAATCACATTTTTTCACGTGCACGTTATTGTTAGGATTGGAAGAAAGTGGTGTTATTTACTGCAGAAACTCTTAATAGATACAATTTAATATAATGTATAAACATATGTTATACTCATTCTTGCATAATTGTATAATTTGTTATGAAAATAAAAATCAGAGATGGTAAATGTAGTTTTCACTGATTCCTTGTTTGTGTTTACTTTCCGAGCTCGATGCTCTATCATTTATAAATTAATGTTTTCTGTGATCTTTTCTCTAAAAACTTTATTATCACCTCCAGAACATAATTGGCATTGATTTTTTTTTATGGGAATCTTCTGAATCCATCCCCTCCATCCATCTGTCCATCTCCGTAGCCATTGGGTCTTAAGTCACAGTCTCTTCATCTCTCATCTAGAAAACTGTCTCCTAGCTTGTCTTCACTTCCAGTATCCCTCTCAAATCCATTCTCTGTCAGAGTGATTGTGATATTTCCAAAACACAAGTTTGATTGCCAGGCCCCTACTTACAAACCTTTAATAGCTTCCCATAGCAAAAGTACTTAAACCCCGGAGGGTATCAGAAATCTTTTAAGCTGCTAAAAATACAGATCAGCAAGAATTCTGATTCAGGGGCTTTGGGATAGGCCCTGGGCATGAGATTTATTGGTTTTAGGTAGTTTAAAATAATTTCCACAAGTGAATGTAAGGCACACCCAAGTCTGAAAATGACGACTATATATGATAAAAATTCCAACTCCTTAGTCTCAGCCCACAAGGCCCTCCAGGATCAGACCCTGGCCCGCCACTTTAGGCCTTCTTCCTGCCACTTGATGCCTTAAATTTTAAACTCCCCAACCCCAAATTACCTGAAGATCTCCGTGCTTTCACAAAACTCCAGGTTAACTCTATTAGGCTCCTTACCACGATGCATGGAAATGATCTGTTTAGAGGTCTTCTCTCTCCAGATGATAGCCTTGAGGCTAGGGTGAAGTCTTACTCAAGTTTGTACCCCCAGTGCATAGCATAGTGTTGGGCACATTGTAGGTGGACAACAAATGTCTCTTAAACTGAACTGTTTAAATTAACTGCTTAGCAATGTAAGCTCCATGAGGATAGGGATTTTGATCACTGCTAAAGCCCCAGCCTCTAGGGCAGTGCATGACACACAGTAGGTGTTCACTATATTCTTCTTAAATGAATGAATGAATGATGAATAAATGGCAGGAACTTGGAGAGGGCATCATAGAGAATGTGCTATAAAGCTGGATTCAGAGGCATTTGAGGATGGGAGACAGCTATTCCAGATAGAGGGGAAAGTACCCATAAAGGCCTGAAACAACTAAAACCCCGGCAGTTTTAAGGAACAGTGAGAACCATGGCAGAGGGGTTGGAACATTAAGGGTGAGTGATCAGAAAATTAAGGGAATATTTAAAAGAGCATATAGGAGAAAAGACCACAAAAGTAGGTGGGGGCCAGATAATGAATGATAAGTTAAGAACTTTGGATTTGATACCATAGGCAACTGGGAGCCAGCAAAGATTCATAAACCAGAGAGTGAGATGAACAAATTTGTTCATGACCAAGACAGTGACAATGACGATGATGACAATAATAATGATAATAGCTGATATTTACTAAATATTTATTATATGCCTGGCTCCAAGTTAAGTGTTTCACCTGTGCGATCACTCTGAGATACGTGCTATTATTTTCTATAAAGAAATGGAGGCTCAGAGAAGTAAAGCGACTTGCCTTACAACACACAGCCAATAAGCAGTACAGCTGAGACTTAAAGTCAATTCTGCCTTGACTGTTCTAGGGTGGAGATAATCAATATGGGCTGAGATGACCAAGAACTGCTTTGTACAGAAAAATACCTCAAAGAATAAGCAGCAGTTGGACAGGAAATGCTTGAGGATGGGAGTAAGAAAGCAACTCAGGTATGAGATGCCAGAGAACATAAAATACACAAAACAAGAATGCAGCTTTTGCTTACCTCTGGGGAAAAGGAATACTTCCCTTCCTTTGAAATTTTTTAGTATGATGCTCAAAACTAGAAGAATACTGGCTACCACAGGGCCCAGGTTTAGAATAGGTCTGTAACTACTTGTACTGGGAAAAATGATAAGACCCTGAGGTTTTCAATATCCTTGAGAATAGAGAACACTCTGTCCTGTTAATTCCTATAGCACCTGGCACTTTGGTCCATAAATATAAGCTGAAATCAAAATCAGCTGGAATTAAAGAAGTAATGGAATTATCCCAGAGATTACACTGGCCTTGACTCCCTCTATCCTAGAATAATGCGGAAAAATTGGAAGGATGTGCCTCTATTTTTTTTAAAGAAGGGCTGGAAGGGTTGAAGGGGCATGGAAAAGACTTGAGATAGTCTCTTTTCATCATCTATTCCTGAGGGCAATACTTCATTGCTTTACATGCACCTGTCTTCATTCTCCCAATTACAGGAAGTCCACCTGATCAAACAGAGGCCCACAGAGCAGATTCCGCAGGCATCCTTTGGTGGCTGGTTTAGCCCCACCTCAAAGAAAGTACCTCTTTCTTAAGGAGGACATAGAGAGTTGTGTTTAAGAGAATGAACTTTAGAGTCAGACCAACCTGGGTTTGAATGAATCACAGCTCCCACACTTACTAGCTGAGTGACCTTGAACAAGTCACTTAATCTCTCTGAGCCTCAGTTTCCTCATACATGCAATGGGAATAACATGACCTACACCTCATAATAATCAGACAATTAGGTGAAAATTAAGTGAGATAAATGTATGTTTCCATATTCCCTATTAGCACATTGCCAAGCCCATAAAAGAAGTAGTTTAGTAAATATTTGTTGGTTGGTTAACAATTAGCACTAATACATCTTTATCCCTTGTTGATCTTTTGGCCTTTAGAATTGAAATTTTTAATAAGACAGAGACAACTTGGTATATAATAAAGCACAAAAGACCCACTACAGCTAACATTTGTGTGTTAAGATAATTGGACTTTTCCTTCAATACAGTGTATTTCATCTTGCACTGTGTGAGAACATTCTTCACTTTAGTGATACAATATTATACGGTAGACACTCTCAAAATACATTGAACTTCACTCGCTTCTTTTAGTGAATAAAAATATATTCAAAGCATAGACAGTGAGAAAGCCAACAGAAAAGCACTCTGCACCCGGCTGATACTTCTTCTGGGTCCTAGAAACTCTTTGCATCACACTGGCTTCAATTACTGCACAGTGATTGGTGGCTCAGAGTCTCAGACTCTAAACATGTTCTCTTGAGATGAACAAAACTATATTTTGAAAATAGCATTAACTCCCAAGTAAAAGTGAGGTCCAAAAACAGTTCACTCTAGACCAGATTTCTTAACAGCAGTACTATTAACATTTTGGGCCAGATAATTCTTTGTTGTTCAGGGCTGGTCTGTGCATCATAAGATGTTTAACAGCATCCCTAGCCTCTACCCACTAGATGTCATTAGCATCCTCCCAGTCATGACAATCAAAAATGTCTCCAGGGCTTCCCTGGTGGTGCAGTGGTTGAGAGTCTGCCTGCCGATGCAGGGGACATGGGTTCGTGCCCTGGTCTGGGAGGATCCCACGTGCCACGGAGCAGCTGGGCCCGTGAGCCATGGCCACTGAGCCTGTGCGTCCGGAGCCTGTGCTCCGCAACGGGAGAGGCCACAACAGTGATAGGCCCACATACCGCAAAAAATGAAAGAAAAAAAAGTCTCCAGATATTGCTAAATGTCCTATATGGGACAAATTTGTCCCTGGTTAAGAACCACTGCTCAGGAATAAAAGACTGTGGCTGAATGCAAACATTTATATAAAATATTTAATTTACTACCCAATGGCAATGCAGCCAGGATTTATATTAAACCATAAACTCCATTATCATAATAGAACATAGCATTTAAACACAAGGAGAAGGAATCTTAAGTGTTAGATTATTGTGATCTTATGTCTGTTACATCAAACTAGAGATACATTATTTCGATTAATTTTCTTAAGACTTTAATGCATTTGTTGATATCGAAAACAAAACTTGATGCAAATAAAAAATCACTAACTATCCTCCAATCAAGATCAAGTATCCATACGTGTGCCAACCACGAACATCCATTAGAGATCTGAGTAAAGTGATCAAATTAGAAGAGATCACAGCCTACTTGGTCATGCACAGACTTAGTTTCTTTAATAGCCAGTTTCTTAACAGCTGGTTAAACTAGTTATACTAAAACCAGTTAGGATTTTGGGCAAGTCACCGAACTTTAACTGAGATTTATCTTTGTCTCTACAATACAAGGTTTCCATCCTGGTACCCTCTGGTGACATTATTGGCATATTGTGGCTTATCCTTCTTCTTCCTGTTCTTTGAATCCTATTTCAAAATGTTATTTACACATCTGTTAGTGTGCTATGAACTGAAAATTGGGTAGAGGAACACCAGCCACAATGTACATCACTTCCTTTGCCTCAAAAAATGAGAGGAAGAAAACAATGGGGTGTCATTTTAGACATACTGAGTTAACAAAAAAGAAAACCACTTTTTCAGGGTTTTTTGGTTATTGTTTCTTTAAAAATAATATTCAATGCCAGCCAAGGCTGTAGAGAAACCGATACAATACTGCTGATGGCAAAAAACCATAAGGAGCCGTAAAGATATTTACGCTTTTTGACCCTGTCATCCCATTACACAGACTATCCTAAGGAAATAATCCAAAATGGCGGGGATTCAACAGTGAGGAAACAGTTAAGTAATCTGCTCAATAGATTAAACAGCCATAAAAATGGCAAATATAAAGGATATGTAGAAACATACTCAATATTGAAAAGTGACAGCTATGAAGTCTTCTACTTCCATTGTGATGCCATGGATGAATTCAAATACCAAAGAGAAATGTGGTGACCACAAGGAACGGCTTGGGATGAATGCGTGATTATCCTAAATGAGTGTGAAACTCTTCAGCATTTTTTACATGAGTGGATATTGCTAATTTTAAAGTTCTCATTTAAAAAAAATCACTCTCAGAAAGATTTGTCTACAGCAAGAAAGAGTAATCAGCAATTAAGAACCATACTTTTGTGTACATCTATATTCTTTATTTTTTTCATCTATATTCTTAAGACTAATTATTTAATTAAGGATGTCTTCCTCAAAAGTGAAACACCATGAACAGAGGCAATAAGCCTTGCTTCCTGCTGTGAACCTCAAAATGTAACGATGAAATGTAAAGAGATGCCATTTAAGAGTCTTATGCAGAGAGGGCTTCTTAAACAACAGTTCTAGAAAACTGATGTCAAAAGCACACTTCATGATTTTACTAATTTTTTTCCTGATATGAACAATAACCAGGATTTACTTTGGAGGTTTCTCCTACCCATGATTTAATTTAAAAATAGATATGGAGATCTTTTTTTCTCTCTCTCTCCCTCCATATGAAAAATAATTTGCTCTGATTCATGATGATGACATAGGAAGATCCTGAACTCACTTCCTCTCATAGACACACTAAATCTACAGCAATATATGGAACAAATTCCACTGAAAAAACCTGTCAGAGAGACCTCTTCACATGGGGCAAATGAGAGGGAAACCACATCGAAGAGGATAGGAAAGGCTGAGACACAATCTCACCATAAACCCCAAACCCGGCATGGTGACGCACATTCGGAAGGGAACTCAAGACCTGGAGCTTCTTTCTGAGGAGCAAAGCGTTCATACCCTATATGGAGCGCTCCACCCTTTAAGATTGGCACCTGTAAATAAACCCCCCCAAACATTTGGTTTTGAAAAACAACAGGGCTCGCACCCATGAGACCCAAGGGGCTGATACAAACTGAGGTTTGGCTCTTAAGGGCCCACACACAGTCTCCAAAATATACAAACAGCTCATGCAGCTAAATATCAAAAAAAACAACCCAGTCAAAAAATGGGCAGAAGATCTAAATAGACATTTCTCCAAAGAAGACATACAGATGGTTAAAAAGCACATGAAAAGATGCTCAACATCACTAATTATCAGAGAAATGCAAATCAAAACTACAAAGAAGAATCACATCACACCAGTCAGAATGACGATCATCAAAAAGTTTAGGGCTTCCCTGGTGGCGCAGTGGTTGAGAGTTCGCCTGCCGATGCGGGGGACGTGGGTTCATGCCCCGGTCCAGGAGGGTCCCACATGCTGCGGAGAGGCTGAGCCCGTGAGCCATGGCCACTGAGCCTGCACGTCTGGAGCCTGTGCTCCACGGCGGGGGAGGCCACAGCAGTGAGAGGCCCGCGTACCGCAAAAAAAAAAGTTTACAAACAAGAAATGCTGGAGAGGGTGTGGAGAAAAGGGAACCCACTTATGCTGCTCGTGGGAATGTAAACTGGTGCAACCACTATGGAGAACAATATGGAGGTTCCTTAAAAAACTAAAAATAGAGCTACCGTATGATCCAGCAATCCCACTCCTGGGCATATATCCAGAGAAAACCATAATTTGAAAAGATACATATACCCCAATGTTCACTGCAGCACTATTTACGATAGTCAGGACATGGAAACAACCCAAGTGCCCATCAACAGATGAATGGATAAAGAAGATGTGGCACATATATACAATGGAATATTACTCAGCCATAAAAAAGAATGAAATAATACCATTTGCAGCAACATGGAGGGACCTAGAGATTGTCATACTGAGGGAAGTAAGTCAGACACAGAAAGACAAATATGTGATATTGCTTATATGTGAAATCTAAAAAAAAAGTGTACAAATAAACTTATCTACAAAACAGAAATGGAGTCACAGATGCAGAAAATAAACTTATGGTTACCAGGGGTAAGGGTGGGGAGGGATAAATTGGAAGATTGGGATTGACATATATACACTACTATATAAAATAGGTAACTAATAAGGACCTATTTTTTAGCACAGGGAACTCTACTCAATACTCTGTAATGGCCTATATGGGGAATAGAATCTAAAAAAAAAACAGGATATATGTATATGTATAACTGATTCACTTTACTGTACAGCAGAAACTAACACAACATTGTATATCAACTATACTCCACTAAAAAATTTTTTTTTAAAAAAGGGCCCACACGCAGACTCACCGGCTCCAGGGCACAGAACAGAAGCAGCCTTTTGAAAGGCACCCAGACTTGATGTGAAAGACTCCTTTGCTAATTTTAAAGCATTGGTCTGAAGGGATGGGGCCTGCTGGGATATTCTCAGGGACAGAGGCTGGTGGGTACCATCTTCTGCTCTCCCTATGCCTACGTAAGCTAGCTGGTACCATCTTTTCTTCTTTTATTTTTTCCTTTCTTTGCAGCAGGTGTCATCTTTATGCTTCAGCCAGTGGGCACCATCTTCCTCCAAATCCCTCTGCCTTGCGAAAGCCAGCAGGTGCCATCTCCCTCACCTCTTATTTTATTTCCCATTCTCCTTTCTCTTCTTGGTTTCTTTTTCTTTTACTTTCATTTTTTTCCCTTTTTTTTTCTGTGCGCGCCATCTGTGCATTTCCCCTTTGCCTTGCTCCAGTCAGTGGGTGCCCTCTGCGTGCTCTCCCCGGCCATACTCCAGAGTGCTGTATCTCCCAGAGCGGAGCTTCTACACACATCCGGCACCCCAGTTTTTACATATGGTGCCCTGATTTTTGCAGCTGCTGCCAGAGGACACCTCTGCATTGCCCGGCTCTGGCGGGCAGTGGGGCTTATGCTCACACGTCCAACAGGACTGTAACCAACGGAGAAAGAGTTCTTAAACAGCTACCACTCCCCGGGCCCAGCAAGAGGCAACAGACCCAGGGGCTCCTATTACCTTATCATCACAGCTTCAGCCTGAGGGGCTGGCTTCTAATTAAGCCCACATCTTAGGGCTGACTGTAAACCTTCCCTGAGACTTTGGAGGATGGGAACTCTTATATGAGTCTGGTGCCCCAGTTTTTACATTTAGTGCCCTGGTTTTTGCAGCTGCCTCCCAGGGATACCCCTTGATCGCCTGCCTCTGGTGGCCAGGAGGGCTGGTGTTCCTCGGTCCCATGGGACAGAAACAACTGGAAAGACAGTCCTTGGCAACTACCACCCCCAGGGCACTACACAGACAGCAGACTGAAAGATCTCCACAGGCTTTTTGTGAAGGAGGCCTACTTGCTACTCCTAAATCTTCGGCCTTAGGGACAGGCGTTAGGTTTGGCACACACGTGGAAGCTATGGAGCTGCTCTCAGGGAATGTACGCTGAGGAACATCACCTCTGCACTCTCCCTCTACCTTGCTACAGCTCACCAGTGCCTCCCAGAAAGGAGCTTATACACTCATCTGGAGCCCTGATTTTTGAGACTGCTGCCCGGCAGACATCTCCAGATCACCTGGTTCAGGGAGCCAGCGGGGTTTACACTTGCAGTTCCACAGAAGATATACGTCTATTTTTTTTTTTTTTTTTTTTTTTGCGGTACGTGGGCCTCTCACTCTTGTGGCCCCTCCCGTTGTGGAGCACAGGCTCCGGACGCGCAGGCTCCGGAAGCGCAGGCTCAGCGGCCACGGCTCACGGGCGCAGCCGCTTCGCGGCACGTGGTATCTTCCCGGACCGGGGCACGAACCCGTGTCCCCTGCATCGGCAGGCGGATTCTCAACCACTGCGCCACCAGGGAAGCCCTATGTCTATTCTTTAAAAGCTGCTGCCTGAGGGTCTGGCTTTCAATCAGTCTGAATCTCGGTGCTGACTGAGATCCTCCCCTTTGAGACACCGAAAGGTTTTGGCACACCCTCAACTACTAGGAGCTACTAAAAATGAAATAGGCTGATGGACCTAGAGACTGTCATACAGAGTGAAGTAAGTCAGAAAGAGAAAAACAAATATCGTATATTAACGCATATATGTGCAATCTGAAAAAACTGGTAGAGACCAGCAGTTCCCAACCTTTTTGGCACCAGGGACCGGTTTCGTGAAAGACAATTTTTCCACAGACCATGGTGGGGGGGACTGGGATACAGTGGTTCAGGAGGTGATGCGAGCGACGGGGAGCAGCAGAAGCTTTGCTCACTCACCCACCGCTCACCTCCTGCTGTGCAGCCTGGTTTCTAACAGGCCGCAGACCCCTGGTATAGACGATCTTATTTACAAAGCAGAAATAAAAGACACAGACTTAGAGAACAAACGTATGGATATGGTGGGGGGGATGAACTGGGAGATTGGGATTGACATATATACACTATTCATACTATGTATAAAGTAGATAACTAATGAGAACCTACTGTATAGCACAGGGAACTCTACTCAGTGCTCTGTGGTGACCTAAATGAGAAGGAAATCCAAAAAAGAGGGGATACATGTATATGTATAACTGATTCACTTTGCTGTACAGTAGAAACTAACACAATATTGTAAAGCAACTATACTCCAATAAAAATAAATAAATAAAATAGGCCACTTGGATAATCACAAAGGTTTGAGAGACAATCAAGAGCTAGGGCAGATTTCAACAGTGAGCTTCATCTCCTACACAAGGCCAACCCTTCAAGGCTGGGAGAGGTGGCTATTTCATCTAACGCACAGGAACCAACATAGTCAAGCAAAACAAAGAAACAGAGGAATATGTTCCAAACAAAAGAATAAGAGAAAACCTCAGGAAAAAAAAACATAAGGAAACAAAGTTAAGTAATTTACCTGATAAAGAATTCAAAGTAATGGTCATAAAGATGCTTACAGAACTCGGGAGAAAAATGGATGAATACAGTGAGAATTCCAACAAAGATGTATCAATAGAAAATATAAGAAAGTTTCAAACATAAACCACAGAGCTGAAAAATACAATAACTCAACTGAAAAATACACTATAGGGGTTCAATAGCAGACTAGATGAAACAGAAAAAAGGATCAGTAAACTCAAAGATAGGGCAGAGGAACTCACCTAATCAGAGCAAAAAAGAAAAAGAATGAAAAAAGTGAAGATAGCTTAAGGGACTTATGGGACACCATCAAGTGGACTAACATTTGCATTATAGGAGTTCCAAAAGGAGAAGAGAGAGAGAAAGGGGCAGAAAAATTATTTGAAGAAATAATGGCTGGAAACTTCCCTAACCTGGGGAAAGAAACAGATGTCCAGATCCAGGAAGCCCAGAGTTGCAAATAAAATGAACCCAAAGAGACCCACTGAGACACATTACAATTAAAATGTCAAAAGTTAAAGACAAGGGGAGAATCTTAAAAGCAGCAGAGAAAAACAACTTGTTATGAACCCCCATAATACTATCTGTAGATTTTTCAGCAGAAACTTTGCAGGCCAGAAGGGAGTGACAATATATTCAAAATGATGAAAGAAAAAAAATCCAACCAAGAATACTTTACTTGGCAAAGTTATCATTCAGAATTGAATGAGAGATAAAATGTTTTCCGGGGTGGGGGTGGATAAACTGGGAGAATAGGATTGACATATATACAGTACTATATAAAATAGATAACTAATGGGGACCTACTGTATAGCACAGGGAACTCTGCTCAGTACTCTGTAACGGCCTATATGGGAAAAGAATCTAAAAAAGAGTGGATATATGTATATGTATAACCGATTCACTTTGCTATACAGCAGAAACTAACACAACATTGTAACTCAATTATCATCCAATAAAAATTAATTCAAAAAGAAAAGGTTTCCAGACAATCAAAAGCTAAAGTAGTTCATCACCACTAAACTGGCCTTACAAGAAATGTTAAAGGGACTCCTTTATGCTGAAAAGAAAGGGCACAAATTAGTAACAAGACAACTTATGAAAGTATAAATCTCACTGGTAAAGGTAAATATATATTAGTAAAGGTAGTGGATTCATCACTTATAAAGCTTGTAGGAAGGTGAAGGGGCAGGAAAATTTTTTAATTATTAAAAAAATTTAAAAACCTAATATAAAGGTTAAAGACAAAAGTAGTAAAAATAAGTTAGGTGATACACATAATAAAAAGATGTAAAATGTGACATCAAAGACATAAAACATAGAAGGAGAGTAAAAATGCAGAGCTTTAGAATGCTTTCAAACTTAGGGTCTTATCAACTTAAAATAGACTGTCATAAGTTGTTATTGGGTTGGCCAAAAAGTTCCTTTGGTTTTTAAGTAAAAATAAAAACCACATTTTTCATTTTCACCAAGAACTTTATTGAACAATGTATTCACTGTTTCGTTCCACTACATTCTGCCATTTTTCAGGCAACTTCATAATTCCATCTTCCCAAAACTTTTTATCTTTTTGAGCAAAGAACTGTTCCAGGTGCCTTTTACAGTCTTCCAGGGAATTGAAATTTTTTCATTAAGAGAATTTTGTAAAGACCGAAATAAATGGAAATCCAAAGGTGCAATATCTGGTGAATTCTGTGGATGAATCAGAACTTCCCAGCCAAGATGTAACAGTTTTTGCCTGGTCATCAAAGAAACATGTGGTCTTGATATCCTGATGGAAGATTATGTGTTTTCTGTTGACTAATTCCGGACGTTTTTCGTCGAGTGCTGCTTTCAGTTCGTCTAATTGGGAGCAGTACTTGTTGGAATTAATCGTTTGGTTTTCCAGAAGGAGCTCATAATAGAGAACTCCCTTCCAATCCCACCATATACACACCATCACCTTCTTTGGATGAAGACTGGCCTTTGGTGTGGTTGGTGGTGGTTCATTTCACTTGCCCCATGATCTCTTCCGTTCCACATTATTGTACAGTACCCACTTTTCATCACCTGTCACAATTTGTTTTAAAAAATGGAACATTTTCATTACTTTTAAGTAGAGAATCGCATGCAGAAATACGGTCAAGAAAGTTTGTTTCACTTAACATGTGTGGAACCCAAACATCAAAGCGATTCACATAACCAAGCTGGTGCAAATGATTTTCAACGCTTGATTTGGATATTTTGAGTATGTCAGCTATCTCCCGCATGGTGTAACGCTTATTTTTCTTAATTAATGTCTCGATTTGATCACTATCAACTTCAACTGGTCTACCTGACCATGGAGCATCATCCAGCGAGAAATCTCCAGCAAGAAACTTCACAAACCACTTTTTTTTTTCCACAAACCACTTTTGACACGTCCAATCATTCACAGCACCTTCGCCATACACTGCACAAATCTTTGTGTTTCAGTTGCGTTTTTAGCTTTCTTGAAATAATAAAGCATAATATGCTGAAAATGTTGCTTTTTTTCTTCCATCTTCCATATTAAAATGGCTACAAAAAAATCAGGTTTTTTTTTTTACTATTTATTTATTTATTTTTGGCGGGGTCAGGTCTTAGTTGCAGCATGCAGGATCTTCGTTGCGGCTCATGGGCTTCTCTCTAGTTGTGTTGCATGGGCTCCAGAGCACGTGGGCTCTGTAGTTGCAGCATGCAGGCTCTCTAGTTGTGGCTCACGTGCTCAGTAGTTGCAGCATGCGGGCTTAGTTGTCCTGCAGCATGTGGGATCTTAGTTCCCCAACCAGGGATTGAACCTGCGTCCCCTGCATTGGAAGGCGGATTCTAAACCACTGGACCACTAGGGAAGTCCCCCAAAATGCAATTTTGATAAGTTTTTTTTTTTAAATGCACGCTGATATGACAGCTGTCCCAATACAATCTAACAAAACTGTTTCGAATGAAGTTAAAGACAACTAAGCGCTACTAGAGCCATCTTATGGAGAAAACCGAACGAACTTTTTGGCCAATCCAATATATATAGGCCTCATGGTAGCCGCAAAGCAAAAACCTACAGAGATATACAAAAGATAATGAGAAAGGAATCTAAGCATACCACTAAAGAAAGTCATCAAACCACAGAGGAAGAGACAAGAGAAGAAGAAAGGGACAGAGGAACTAAAAAACAGCCAGGAAACAAATAACAAAATGGCAATAAGGACATACCTATCAATAATTAAATGTAAATAGACTAAATTCTCCAATCAAAACACATACAGTGGCTGGAATGGATAAAAAACAAGACCCATCTATATGCTGCCTATAAGAAACTCACTTCAGACATAAGGACACACAGACTGAAAGTGAAGGGAATAAAAAAAAAAGATATTCCATGCAAATGGAAACCAAAAGAAAGCTGGGGTAGCTATATTTACACAAAATAGATTTTAAAAAGAAGACTGTAATAAGCTAATAAGGGCATTACATAATGATAACGGGTACAGAGGATACGTATCTCAACATAATAAAGTCCACGTATGACAAACCCATAGCTAACATCATACTCAAAGGTGAAAAGTGAAAAGCTTTTCCTCTAAGATCAGGAACAAGCCAAGGATGCCCACACTCACCACTTTTATTTAATAGAGTATTGAAAGTCCTAGGCAGAACAATTAGGCAAGAAAAAGAATAAAAGGTATCCAATTTAGAAAGGAAGAAGTAAAACTGTCACTATCTACAGATGACATGATATTATGTATAGAAAACTCTAAAGACTCCACCAAAGAACTATTAGAACTAATAAATGAACTCAGTAAAGTTTCAGGATACAAAATCAACGTATAGAAATTCATTGCATTTCTATACACTAATAATGAACTATCAGAAAGAGAAATTAAGAAAACAATCCCATTTACAATTGATCAAAAAGAATGAAATACCTAAGAATAAATTTAACCAAGAAACTGAAAGACCTCTACACTTAAAACTGTAAGATGTTAATGAAAGATTGAAGAAAACACAAATAAATGGAAAGATATTCCATGCTCATGGATTGTAAGAATTAATATTGTAAAAATGTCTACACTACCCAAAGGAATCTACAGATTCAATGCAATCCCTATCAAAAGTCCAGTGGTGGATTTCCCTGGTGGTCCAGTGGTTAACACTCTGTGCTTCCAATGCAGGGGGCGCAGGTTTGAACCCTGGTCAGGGAACTAAGATCCCACATGCTGCACAGCATGGTCAAAAAATAATAATAATAATAATAAAATAAAAGTCCAGTGGTAATTTCACAGAAATAGAACAAACAATCCTAAAATTTGTATGGAACCACAAAAGATCCCAAATAGCCAAAGCAATCTTGAGAAACAAGAACAAAGCTGGAGGTATCAATCCCTTCATTTCAAACTATATCACAAAGCTATAGTAATCAAAACCGTATGGTATTGGCATAAAAACAAAGACATAGGGCTTCCCTGGTGGCGCAGTGGTTGAGAGTCCACCTGCTGATGCAGGGGACACAGGTTCGTGCCCCAGTCCAGGAGGATCCCACATGCTGTGGAGCAGCTAGGCCCGTGAGCCATGGCCGCTGAGCCTGCACATCTGGAGCCTGTGCTCCGCAACAGGAGAGGCCACAGCAGTGAGAGGCCTGTGTACCGAAAAAAAAAAAAAAAAAAAAAAAAAAAACGTAACTCAATGGAACAAAACAGAAAGCCCAGAAATAAGCCCACACATATATGGTCAACTAATTTATGACAAAGGAGCCAATAATATACAATGGAGAAAGGATAGTCTTTTCATAAATGGTGTTGGGAAAACAGGACAGTCACATGCAAATGAATGAAACTGGACACAAAAATTAACTTAAAGTAGATTAAAGACCTGAATGTAAGACCCGAAACCATAAAGCTCCTAAAAGTAAATATAGGAGGTAAGCTCCTTGACATCAGTCTTGGTGATGATTTTTTTGGACTTCACACCAAAAGCAAAGGCAACAAAAGCAAAAATCAACAAGTGGGACTACATCAAACTAAAAAGTTTCTGTACAGAAAAGGAAACCATCCACAAAAATGAAAAGACAGCCTACTGAACGGGAGAAAATACTTGCATATCATATAGCTGATAAGGGGTAATATCCAAAATATATTTTTAAAAAAACTCATCCAACTCAATAGCAATAAACCCCCCCAAAAAATCCAATTAAAAATGTGTAGAGTGGGACTTCCCTGCCGGTCCAGTGGTTAAGACTTTGCCTACCAATGCAGGGGGTGAGGGTTCAATTCCTGGTCGGGGAGCTAGGATCCCACATGCCTTGCAGCCAACAAACCAAAACATAAAACAAAAGCAATATTGTAACAAATTCAACAAAGACTTTTTAAAAAAATGGTCTACATCACAAAAAAATTATTAAAAAAATTTTTTTAAATGGGCAGAGGATCTGAACAGACATTTTTCCAGAGAAGACAAAACATACAGAAGGCCAACAGGCACATGAAAAGATGTTCAATGTCATTAATCATCAGGGAAATGCAAATCAAAACCACAATGAGATATCACCTCACACATGTCAGAATGGCTATCATCAAAAAGATAACAAATAACAAGTGTTGGTGAGGGTGTGGAGAAAAGGGAACCTTTATACACTGTTGGTGGGAATGTAAATTGGTGCAGCCACTGTAGAAATCAGTATGGAGATTCCTGAAAAAAATGAAAATAGATCCACCACATGATCCAACAATTCCACTCCTGGGTATTTATCCGAAGAAAACAAAAACACTAATTCAAGATATATGAACCCCTATGTTCACTGAAGCATCATTTACAGTAGCCAAGATATGGAAGCAACCTAAGTGCTCATCAATAGATGAATGGATAAATAAGATGTGGTATATGTTTGTGTGTGTGTGTATATATATATATATATATATAATATATATATATATATATATGTATATTATATATATAATTCAGCCATAAAAAAAGCATTAAATCTTGTCATTTGGCCATTTGGGACAACATGGATGGACCTAGAGGGTATTATGCTAAGTGAAATAAGTCAGACAGAGAAAAACAAACACTGTATGATTTCACTTGTATGTGGAATCTAAAAAATGGAACAATTGAACAAATGTAACAAAATAGAAACGCACATAGATACAGAGAACAAGAACAAACAGGTGGTTGCCAGGGGTGGAGGGGTAGGTGGAGGAGTGAAATAGGTGAGGGAGATTAAGAGATACAAAATTCCAGTTACAAAATAAATAAGTCATGGGATTAAATGTACAGTGTGGGGAATATAGTCAATGATTATGCAAATCTTTGTATGGTGACAGATGGTAACTAGACTTATCATGGTGATCATTTTGAAATGGATAGAAATATCAAATCACTATGCTGTGTACCAGGAACTAACACCGTGCTGTAGGTCAATTATACTTCAACAAACAAACAAACAAACTCATAGAAAAAGAGATCAGATTTGTAGTTACCAGATGTGAGGGGTGGGTGAAGAGGAATTGGATGAAGGCAGTCAAAAGGTACAAACTTTCAGTTATCAGATAAATAAGTATTAGTGTTGTAATGTACAATGATAAATATAATTAACACTGCTGTACGTGATATACGAAAGTTGCTGAAAGTAAATTTCAGCAGAAGAAAAAAAATTCTTTCTATTTCTTCAATTTTGTAACTATATGAGATGATGGATAGTCACTAAATTTACTGTGATCATCATTTCATGACTATGTAAGTCAAATCATTATGCTGTACACTTTAAACTTATACAGTGCTGTATGTCAACTATATCTCAATAAAAATCTCAAAAAAACTGGAAAGGAAAAAAAATGTACACCCTCCAGAAAGATTTTAGGGCTGTTACGATAGATGTAAGCATTTTATTACAAAAAAATGGGCAGAGGATCTGAATAGACATTTCTCCAAAGAAGACATACAGAAGGCCAAGAGGTACATGAAAAGATGCTCAACATCACTAGTTATTAGAGAAATACAAATCAAAACTACAATGAGGTGTCACCTCTCACTGGTCAGAATGGCTATTATCAAAAACACAAGAAATAAAAAGTGTTGGCGAGGATGTGAAGAAAAGGGGACCCTGTGCACTGTTGGTGGGAATGTAAATTGGTGCAGCCACTATAGAAAATGGTATGGAGGTTCCTCAAAAAATTAAAAATAGAACTACTGTAAGATCCAGCAATTCCAGTCTTGGGTATTTATCCAAAGAAAATGAAAACACTAACTCAAAAAGATACATGTACCCCATGTTCACTGCAGCATTATTTACAATAGCCAAGATATGAAAACAACCTAAGTGTCCACTGATGGATAAATAGATAAAGAAAATGTGGTATATGTATACAATGGAATATTATTCAGCCATAAAAAGAATGTAATCCTGCTTTTTGTGACAACATGGATGGGCTTTGAGGGCATTATGCTAAGTGAAATAAGTCAGACAGAGAAAAACAAATACTGCATGCTCTCACTTACATGTGGGATCTTAGTAAAAAATAACAAAACCAACCAAGCTCATAGATACAAAGAACAAATTGATGGTTTCCAGAGGCTGGAGGGTGGGGAGAGGATGTGGGCAAAATGGGTGAAGGGGGTCAAAAGGTACAAACTTCCAGTTATAAATAAGTCATGGGGATGTAATGTACAGCATAGTGACTATAATTAATAATACTGTACTGCATGTTTGAAAGTTGCTAAGAGAATAAACCTTAAAAGTTCTCATCTACTCCAAATATTCTGTAACTGTGTATGATGACAGATGTTAACTAGACTTACTGTGGTGATCATTTTGCAATATATACAAATATCAAATCATTATGTTGTACACCAAAAACGAATACAATGTTGTATGTCAGTTATACTTCAATCTAAACATTTTTTTAATTTAAAATAAAATAAAATAGATAGGGAAACATTATACCATAATGGTATCTCCTCTATTTCATGCTCTATGTAATTCAAGAAGAACCATGTGCTTAGTACTATGAAAGATATAAAATAGGCATACGATGTGGTCTCTGTTCTCAAGGAGATTCCAAGTTAGGTGGGGAGACATGCTAAAAAAGTCAGGAGGAGGGCTTCCTTGGTGGCACAGTGGTTAAGAATCTGCCTGCCAATGCAGGGGACACGGGTTCAAGCCCTGGTCTGGGAAGATCCCACATGCCGTGGAGCAAATAAGCCCATGTGCCACAACTACTGAGCCTACGCTCTAGAGTCCGCGAGCCACAACTACTGAAGCCCGTGCACCTAGAGCCTGTGCTCTGCAACAAGAGAAGCCACTGCAAGGAGAAGCCCGCGTGCCACAACGAAGAGTAGCCCCCGCTCGCTGCAACTAGGGAAAGCCCGTGCGCAGCAACGAAGACCCAATGCAGCCAAAAATAAATAAATAAATTTTTAAAATATATATTAAAAAAAAAAGTCAGGAGGAGACACGCCTAAACTCAGTAAATGGTTCAGTTTAAGAGGTTTAGAAAATACGCTGAGTAGGCAGAACAGGAGCCCAAACACCAAGGTAAGTTTAGACCTTGATAGAGAAGTATGGCAGTATTAAGGCCTTCAAATAAGAAGAGTGATATTATTACATTAGTTCCCTATTTAAACCCCCTCAACTTCCCATCATTCCTACAATAAAATCTAAATTCCCTAGTACAGTAGAGTTTTTAAGACCCTGGTAAGATCTGCTAGCTCCTTATGTCTCTAATCACTATTGCCACCTAGTGCCACCTTCCTTCTCTTGCCATCTTGAACTTCTCTGTGTTCTTTGAAGATGTCATACTCCTTCTCACTTTAGGACTTTTGAACATGCTGTCACCTCTGTTTGAAACACTTGATTATCCACCTCTTCTTCAATATCATTTCTTTCACAAAGCTCATCAAACCCATAATTCCTTCTTTGTCCCCCATCCATTAAAATATAAGATCCACAAAAGCAGGGGACCTTACCTGTCTTCTTCACCACTACGTCCCCAGCACCTAGCGCAGGGTCTAGTGCAGTGTAAAACAGAATAAGAAGCTTCTGAAGAAGAATAAATAGGGGAGTTGTAATTAATTATAAAGCATGGAAGGGCTATGTTAAGAATTCCTGCAAAATAAGCCAAGGAGATGAGAGATTAGACATGATGGTCAAAGGAAGAGAGAAATTAAGATGAGTCAGTTGGGGGGAAAGGAAGTGCTACATTCACTTGCTGGGGCATGTCGAGTTGGCAGTACCAATGCGACATGCAAATGTTCAGAATATAATTGGAGAGAGGTTATGACTAGAGATACAGATTTGGGAGCTGTCAGCACTGAGGAGATAAGTGAAGCCCTGGGACTAAATAAGCTCTAAAAGAGAGAGTGTAGAAAGAAAGGACTGAAATGCTGAAAGCTGAACCCTTGATAAAGGCTAGAGTTAGGTGACAGGAAGAGGGAGGAAAACAAAAGAATTCACAGCGTGGTACAAGAAGAAGAATGCCAATCATGCTGGGAGAATTTCACAGAATAGGTGTTGAGTAGTGTTTAGCTAAGAAGCCAAGGAGGATGAAGACCAGGGAAAGGCCTTAGATTTGGCAAGAGACCACTGAGAGCCTTGGAGAGTCACATATTAGTGACAGAAGCAATTCAAGTGGTGGAGCCAACCAAAGGGCACAGATTTTTGTCAGCAATGTGACCATTTAGGATGACATCTAACTTCTGAAAGAAGCTGTTGTAATATAAGACTCCCAGAAAAAGGCAGCCTGAGTCAAAGTGTTAGGTAATGAAGAAAAGAAAACATAATCCATCTAACTGCACATTACACAAATAGAAAAGCCAGTAACTCACAAGGGGAGAAACCCAAAACAGAACACGCGAGGGGCAGAGACAACACGTACGCACAGCGATACGGATGAAATTCACAAACAATCTTGAGAAAAAGAAACCAGACCCCAGTGAAGCCAGACTTAAAATAGTAGATCTCGTATGATTCCATTTACCTACAGATCAAAAACAGGCCAAATTAACCGATGCTGTTAAAAGTCAGGATAGTGGTTGCTTTTGGGGAAAGGTGAATGGAAAGAGGCCCGACAGTGGCTTTGGGCGTGCAGATCACGTACTGTTTATTAACGTGGGTGTCAGTTACAGATTGTGCTCACTGCTCTACACTTATGATGTGTGCACTTTTCTGCAGGCATATTTCAGTAAAAAGCTTAAAAACCTCAAAAACAAACATGAGGAGGCTGGTAGACTAGAATGGTGAGACACTCTCAAGCCTTCGGTTTTAAATAGAACTTTTTTAGTTCCCCAACCAGGGATCAAACCCGGGCCCCGTGCAATAGAAGTGGAAGAGCGGAGTCCCAACAACTGGACCGCCAGGGAGGTCCCTAAATAGAACTTCTGGTGGCTGAGAGATGAGAGAAGGTCTGTCCAGTCTTCTCTTTACTGAGGAGTTGAGAGCAGCAGTATACGAAAAGCACAGAAAGAAGCCACCAACCAAGATGCCCAGTTTCTCAGATAATGTCTACATGTGTCTTAAGGCTTTGATTTCTGAAAAACTTCCATTGTTAATTTTTCCATATTTGTTGAGGCAGAGAGTTAAAATCGGAGAAAAATATTTGAAATGTTCCAAACTTATCTACACAAGTGATATGACTTGAGCTAAAACCAGAACTTAAAAGTGAGGCAGGTAGAGGTGGACCGCTGCTTCCCTTGGGTTAGAAAGGGAGTAAAGCTCTCCATCTTCATTATTTCTCCAACTGGATCATCTTAGAAACCATGCCATTTTTTCACCTGCTTCAAGTATTAATTTAAACAAAAGTTTCCATCACAGCAGAACCCAAATAACAATCCCAAATGAGTAATCCTGAGAAGTATACATCTTGTTCCTCACCTATAATTGCTTATATTGACTTAATCTAATTTTACTCATTTAAAAGTTATTCAAGTCGGTTAATTTTCTATGCTTGGGAGCTAGTCAAAGGTGATTACACATAACCCTTACTGTGCTTTGGAACACATCCCTACTGTTTAAAAACATTCACAAGAGACAGTCTTACAGCTAAGTACATAAGGTCCCTCCAGCTCCCCGGGCTTTGCAATCTTTTATCTCCAAAGCATAAAAATGAACATGATGACTTTGATCCCTCTTCCTTCCATTAATTGTTAATTGATGCTTATTATATCATGGCTATCGCCAAGTCTTTTTAGAGAATCTGAAATACACAAAGTAATTCTGTGCTTACCTGTGAAAAGGAAGAAAATCAAGACCATGATCATCGTGTACCCAAAGTACAAAATGGTGTTTGCAATGCCCGTGATTTGAAGTTTGGTAAAGAAGTAATAAACTGCATACAAAAGAAGGTAAACAGCTGTAAAACTGCTGGTAAAAAAGGCTCTCCACCACCAATGATAATCCTGCAAAAAGAGGTAGAAAAAACAAATTTTTAGATGAAATTCTAACTATCCATGGGTTAGCAATTATTGTAATAACAAGAAACTTAAAATAGGCTCTGTAGGATTATGGATTAAAAGAAATAAAGGGGGAAGTTTTATAAGAAATTTAATATAATATGTACTGTCTGACTAATGTACATCCTGCTTGGGGAGCCCTAACAATGATAAACTCTTGGTTTCCAGGGGGACAATGTGTGCCCTCGGGGATTGTACTTATAATGTGTGCATCCTTTCTCTGCAGATGCTGCCTCGGCCCTGGAAGGCTTTCAGGTCAGCTTCAATTTACTGGCCAGAGTTGTGCTGGGCCTGAATTGATGCCTCAGGCCAGGTAAAAAAAGGTGAATATAGAAATTTAAGATAGACCTTTTTTTACCATTTCAGTTTTATTGGGATTTTTATTGAGATATAACTAACATACAACACTATCTAAGTTTAAGTTATACAGCATAATGATTTGACTCACATACATCATGAAATGATTTTCACAGTAAATTTAGTGAGTACCCATCATCTCATACAGATACAAAATTAAAGAAACAGAAAAAAAATGTTTTCCTTGTGATGAGAATTTAGGATTTACTGTCTCAACAACTTTCATATATAACATACAACAGTGTTAACTGTATTTATCATGTTGTACATTACATCCCTAGTACTTATTTATCTGATAACTGCAAGTTTGTACCTTTTGACCACCTTCATCCAATTCTCCCTCCCCCCAACCCCTGCCTCTGGTCAACACAAACCTGATCTCTTTTTCTATAAGTCTGTTTGTTTCTCTAAGACAGACCTTTATGGTTAACAGGATTTGTTTTAACTGGCTAAATTCAGGACCCATGGAGGCATGACTGAGGTCAATAATCAGGTTAGTCTCATCCTGTCCCATGGGCCCTTCCTGATAGTAATTTTACCATAAAGGCACTGTGGTCAAAGGCCAAGGGGATAAACTGTGCAGAAAAGAGTTAACATAGCAGGTCTGAGGTTGCTATCTTTGGAAGGGTCTGCTTACAAGGTTGACTCTTGGCTTATATCTGGGAATTTGGCATTTAATCATTCCCTGACTGATGAGACTGGTTTGCTCTACCTAGGCTGTACAAACAATGTGATTTATGGTGAACACTTGCTTTCCTTTTCAGAGTCTGGAATTTGGGGAGTTGCTAGGCAGAGGGTGCCTATGTGACTAGCTCCCAATAAAAACCTTGGATACTGAGTCTCTAATGGGCTTCCCTGGGCAGACATGTTGCACATATATTCCTGCATTTTTTTACTGCTGGAGAAAGGAGCATGCTTGGTGTGTCCCCTCATGAGAGAGAGAAAGCATAGGAAGACTGCACATGGATTTTTTTCCAGGTTCCACCTGTGTCTTTTTCCCTTGCTGATCCTGTTGTGTATCCTTTTGCTGTAACAAACCCTAGCCAAGAAGACATCTATACCCTGAGTCCCATGAGTCCTTCTAGTGAGTCACCAAACATGTGGGTGGTCTTGGGGGCCCCCAAAACATTTTCTAAGGAAAAAAAATATACACATTATATGCCTATCAATGTATGTTTCATTAATGACTGTTGCAGAATTTCTATGACAAAATGTACCACAGAATGAATGAGTAGCTAAGTATAATATATACATAATTATATATTTTTTACCTTTATTCTTATAGCTCAAGAAAAAAATGCTCTAAGACATCATGTATATGATAATCATTCCCTAAACTCTCTTGTCACCTTTAGAGAGTCACATTAAACTACCAAAATAAGAGGATTTAGGGGATTTAAGAAAACATGTTCAGGGACTTCCCTGGTGGCACAGGGGTTAAGAATCCACCTGCCAATGCAGGGGACATGGGTTCGAGTCCTGGTCCAGGAAGATCCCACATGCCACGGAGCAACTAAGCCTGTGCGCCACAACTACTGCGCCTGTGCTCTAGAGCCAGCAAGCCACAACTACTGAGCCTGTGCTCTAGAAACCGTGAACCACAACTACTGAGCCCACGTGCCACAACTACTGAAGCCCGCGTACCTAGGGCCCGTGCTCTGCAACGAGAAGCCACCGCCATGAGAAGCCCGCACATCACAACAAAGAGTAGCCCCCACTCACCGCAACTAGAGAAAGGCCGTGCACAGCAACGAAGACCCAACACAGCCAAAAATAAATAAATTAATTAATTAACTTAAAAAAAAAAGAAAACATGTTCACCACCAGCTTAGTTATCCAAAATGACATCAGGAAAAAATTGGGGATGGCATGGGGTAAAAAGAATTATTTATGCCCATGGTAACCAAAAGGCAATGAAATGAAAGAGAAAGGGCCTTTAGCAGAAATCTCAAACCCATAAAATGCAATCCTGGCCTAAGCTGCAAGAAAATTTTAATTGTTAAAAAGAAAACATCATTGAACCAGATCTTTTATATGTCTAAACTATCAAATCAGTTCCCTATATTTTTCTATGTTAACTGAATATTACGCAGCAATTATAGTAACTAGCCAGAGAGAAATTGCTTTCTGTTGAAAATTTTCCATCAAACTTGATAGATGCATTAAAATTAAAATGTGTCATTAGAAAAACACAATATAAAAGTGATCCCAAGTTATAGAAACCATGCAGTTAACATTTATTTCAATTCCTTTCTCAACACAGACCTCTAATTCCAGTAATGCAAGTTTAGAAAGCTTCAGATACATTTGTTTCCTATGTCTGTACCTCAGTACACAAATGAAAATAACACAGCAAAACGGTAGCTTCTGAACAAATAATCAGGAGAATTATAAAGACTAAGAAAAGGAAGCCAAACATGAAGTACATCTGATGAGACCTGAAAAGAAAAACGACAGCTTTAAAATAACCTTTAACTTAACAATACACACAAAAAGATCCGTCCAACTCTATACAGTAAACTGTCACACACTTTTCTCACCTTGGGCTTTTCATTCCAAACCTTCATCTATCCATGCAGTATCATCAAATCCATGTAGTATCCATGTAGTATCAAGTATATATATATATATATATATATATATATATATATATATATATATTCCTTTACCTACACAGCTTCAGAGTTTGGTCATATCCTCTCTCGTCAGAATCAGTGTTGCTACTTACCCATATTTCTCTGATCCTATAATTTAGTTTTCACTTGAGACCCACCAATTTTCTCTATACACATTTAAAAACATGCTTTCTCTTTAGAAATGGAAGGTTGTAAATGCCATAAATACCAGTGACTACATTATACAACAGAAAACCACAGAAACACACGCCATTTTGCTTTTGGAGGTCTGTTGACAGGTAGCTTCCCCAAATAGGTCTTTATAGCATGACACACATAATTCTATTAAATATACTTTCAAACATGCATCTTTAAAAACATCTATGTATGGATTACATTTAGGTCAAACTTCGAAGGAAGGAAGTAATTTCTTTCATTTTTATAGAGCGAGCTGACTAAATTGGGATAAGAAATACACATTTTTAAAAGCCTTCTGAAGAGAAGAAGAAACTGGTGAACTGATCAATATCCCATTTTAAAACCTCATGTAAGATATACACCTGGGAGTGAGGATGAAGGATGGAGGTAGGAGAGAATCACCTCTAGAGTTAATAAATACATACAAAGTTGTACACAACAAGCGTGCTGTTTCTCATTGAAACAAAAATTAATTCATCTATTAGAGAACGAACTTATGGTTACCAGGGGGAAAGGGTGGGGGGAAAGGGATGGTTAGGGAATATGGTACTGACATGTACACATTGCTGTATTTAAGGTGGATAACCAACAAGGGCCTACTGCATAGCACAGGAAACTCTGTTCAATATTCTGTAACAACCTAAATGGGAGAAGAACTTGAAAAAGAATAGATACATGTATACATATAACTGAATCACTTTGTTGTACACCTGAAACTATCACAACATGGTTAATCAACTATACTCCAATATAAAGTAAAAAGTTAAAAAAAATTTTTTTAATTAATTCATCTAAAGAATCTTTCAGTTTTGCTTTAAAGTTACTTTTCCTTCAAAAACATCTGGAAAATTTGGTTACTGTAATCTATTTTGCAGCATGTTAAATATTTAGTTGCTGACAAGGTAACAGATTTTATTGCTTATCTTTTAAACAATTTTGACACAATGCTGTTTAAAAGGTGAGCAATTAATGTACGTGATTAAGCCTAATTTCCAAGGACTTCAAAGTTTTGTCCAGAAGATTCCTTTGGGACAAAAGTGTTATAAACACACACAGTTGGCGATTGCATTTTATTTATTTTATTTTATCTTATCTTATTTCATTTTATGGTGCTTTTGCCCCCTCTCCAAAAATCCTTCCACAGTAACACCCCACTTGGCCAACTCCCGAAACCAAAATGCTGTCAAGAATCAGGAAGTAAGAAAAAAAGGGACTTGGAGCAACTGAAATAGCTGTCACAAAGCAGGGGCACTAAAGCTGTGGCACTTTAATCAGAGAGTACCTGTTCCTACTTCACATGCATCTCTAACTATCTTGGCTATTAGACTTCTTAAACTACAACAAATTAAAAGTAGCAGATAAAAAGAGGAAAGTTATAAGGAAAAGGCATCTGACATCAGAACTAACAGTTGACAGAAAGGAAGATAGAAAACCATTACTTATAGCTCAGTACAGATGAAGACCCAAAATCAGTGGTCTCCAAATTATTTTTAGCAGAGAAACTCTAAATGAAATCTTGCATGGAAGGCCAGTATGGAAAACAGATACAAATCAGAGCTGCCCCTTCCCATCTTTACGCACCTCCCTCCAAGGGACACCCCCATCCCACCCCTTGCAAAATCTCAAAGAAGTACAGTTTGAGACCAACTTTTCTAAGTCACCTGGAAAGGCTTAAAAAGAAGTTATTAAGGGCTTCCCTGGTGGCGCAGTGATTGAGATTCCGCCTACCGATGCAGGGGACACGGGTTCGTGCCCCGGTCCGGGAAGATCGCACGTGCCGCGGAGCAGCTGGGCCCGTGAGCAATGGCCGTTGAGCCTGCGCGTCCGGAGCCTGTGCGCCGCAACGGGAGAGGCCACAACAGTGAGAGGCCCGCGTACCACAAAACAAAAAAAAGAGGTTATTCATTTCCAAAAAGGAAATCTTTATAGACATTTCCATCCAAAAGTAGCTTTATAATTTTGTGAATTGTCTTAGTTTCCTAGGAAATTCCCTCAGGTCAGATTGCTATTTCCTGGATAAAACAGGGTAGCAAATAAAGTTTTACCACACCAGAATTTAACCTCTTTGACATATAAAAAATTAATTTATTAACATTTAATATTTTTGAGATTATGAAGATACAATACTCACCAAATACTGTTTAGAATGCAAAAGAGTTGAATAAAAATGCAGCCAAAAGGTAAAATGCCACTGATGATGAGGCCAAAAAGTGGTTTTCTAATGAAAGTCTGTTGAGGAAACTGACGGGGAATCTGGTTTGTGCGAACTGGATACCTAAACTGCTCGAAAATAAATGAAATGAAAATCAGAATGAAACAAAACTGAAGTAAATTTATGCAGATACCATCAAAATACACAATCTTGAATCTGAATATTTCCAAGAGCAGTTATGTGGGCAGAGGCTAGACCAATGCTGTGCAACAGAAATACTATGATGCAAGCCACAAATGCAGTATCAAATTTTTTAGTAGCTGCATTTTAAAAAGTAAAAAAAAAAAAAACAACAGGTAAAATTAATTTATTAATATATTTTATCTGATCTAATGATCTAACATGTCCAAATACTATCATTTAAATTTATGATCAATATAAAACTTATTAATCAGATATTTTGCATTCCTCTTGTTGTTGTTCTAAATGATTGAAAACCAGTGTGTATTTTACACTTACAAACATAATTCAGACTAGCCACATTCCAAGTACTCAAAAGCCACAGGTGTCTAGTGGCCAGCATACTAGATAGGACACAGCTAAACAATAAGGATGTTTATCTTTTCCTACAAATTTCAAGGGAGAGATTGGACAAAACTTACTAGTGACTATTGCAATATGAAATAATATATGATGTCCGAAAGTTCTCTCTTAGAATTTGTCTAATAATTTGCCTCTGAAAATTTGTCAATAGCTTTCAGAAAATTTTCTTTTTCTGCTCTCTGTGGAACTCCACCTCCCGTTTTGTTTTGTCTTATTTCTCCCCTGCTATATCTTTATAATACAACCCTTTTGCAGTGTGGCCTCATTTAGTCTTTTTGGTATACTGTTCCTTTTCCCTATACGTGGAATAGGCTAACTTCAGATCTGTAAACTGGATTAGATGAAAACTATTACGTATAGAATGGATAAACAGCAAGGTCCTACTGTATAGCACAGGGAACTATATTCAATATCCTGGGATAAACCATAATGGAAAAGAAAAAAATCTGTAAACTGAACACCCTCATTTCTTGGATTGTATCTTAGCTTTCTTCCCCCAACTATATAGTCTTATTATTTTTCTGACTTTCTTAAAGTCAGCCTTCCTACAATATATCCTTTTAATTTTGCCCATCAGAGAGAGAGGGAAATATAAACAACCCATAAAATGAGAAATACATTAAAGAATGCCTTTTAAAGTGTTACTGTCTTTCATTTACAATTTGTAGAAGTCTTTTATCCCTAAATGATTATTCTCTGTCATTTTCTCCAATGGTACATCTTCCATTCCATGTATAGTCTACACACATGGAGGTATTATTTCAGACATCACTCAATGGTCAAAAGAAGTATTTTTAAAGTTTACCTTTTTCTTGCTTCCAATGTATGCACCCAAAAATGATAGTAGGGGCTTCCCTGGTGGCGCAGTGGTTGAGAATCTGCCTGCCAATGCAGGGGACACGGGTTCGAGCCCTGGTCTGGGAAGGTCCCACATGCCACGGAGCAACTAGGCCCGTGAGCCACAACTACTGAGCCTGCACGTCTAGAGCCTGTGCTCCGCAACAAGAGAGGCCGCGACAGTGAGAGGCCCGTGCACCGTGATGAAGAGTGGCCTCCGCTTGCCACAACTAGAGAAAGCCCTCGCACAGAAACGAAGACCCAACACAGCCAAAAATAAATAAATAAATAAATAAAATTTTTAAAAAAAGAAAATAAACTTGTTTAAAAAAAAATGTTAGCGGTAATGAAATTCCAAACCACGTTGTGAGGATACCTATCAGGGTACCAAAGGAGATGGCAGCTGATGACCCTTCCACCCAAAGAATTAGATTCATGATGAAGAGGTCAGCAAAGATGATACTAGAGGAGAAAAGTCATCAGAAAACGTTATGATTTCAGGAAAATGTTATAAACATACTTGATGTGAATGTCAGAACACTCTTTTGGTGGGAAGGATATCACAAATTACTACGTTAAACCCTAGAAGAATATTAAATGACACTGTATAAACCCAGTCATTGAGCTGGAGCGTAAACTCAATACCATATAATAAGATAGCAGTTTATTACAGGACATAATTTCTACATTCCACTCATCTTTTCAGCTCAAGAGTCTAGCAGAAAATAAATAAGGTGTGGAATAATATACCACTGAAAAACTCAATATGCAATATAGTGAACACAATTAAGAAAATACATATATTAAAAACAGATTTTAGGGGACTTCCCTGGTGGCGCAGTGGTTAAGAATCCGCCTGCCAATGCAGGGGACACGGGTTCAAGCCCTGGTCCAGGAAGATCCCACATGCCGCAGAGCAACTAAGCCCGTGTGCCACAACTACTGAGCTTGCGCTCTAGAGACTGCGTGCCACAACTACTGAAGCCCGCATGCCTAGAGCCCGTGCTCTGCAACAAGAAAAGCCATCGCAGTGAGAGAAGCCTGCGCACCACAACGAAGAG
Organism: Tursiops truncatus; assembly: GCF_011762595.2. Taxonomy (NCBI): domain Eukaryota; kingdom Metazoa; phylum Chordata; class Mammalia; order Artiodactyla; family Delphinidae; genus Tursiops; species Tursiops truncatus. Next base: position 14,274,714 of record NC_047055.1, read on the forward strand.
TAGCCCCCGCTCGCCGCAACTAGAGAAAGCCCGCGCGCAACAACGAAGACTCAACACAGCCAAAAAATAAATAAAAGTAATTAATTAGTTTAAAAAAAAGATTTTAGAATCCTAGACTGAATGAAATGGACTATTAAAAGCCTCAAGTCAGGGGCTTCCCTGGTGGTGCAGTGGTTGAGAATCTGCCTGCTAATGCAGGGGACACGGGTTCGAGCCCTGGTCTGGGAGGATCCCACATGCTGCGGAGCAACTAAGCCCGTGAGCCACAACTACTGAAGCCTGCGCGTCTGGAGCTTGTGCTCTGCAACAAGAGAGGCCACGATAGTGAGAGGCCCGCGCACCGCGATGAAGAGTGGCCCCCGCTTGCCACAACTAGAGAAAGCCCTTGCACAGAAACGAAGACCCAACACAGCAAAAATAAATTAATTAATTAAAAACAAAAGTACCAATGCCACCGTGGATCTGAGGATTAAATTAGTCAGTGCTTTAAAAAAAAAAAAAGCCTCAAGTCAGACAAGTATTCATTTAAAACAAAGAGTTTTACAAATATTTCCTGTAAGAAATTTCATTAAAATTATCTTACACACATTTTTATTTTTTTCACAGCCTTCCTAATAAAGATTCTGCCGTACAATTTCTATTAATAGCTCTAAGTAATGGGGGAAAATTTTTTACTATCATGCAGATATTTTCAATTTCTTTTTCTTTGCCTTCAGTACAGGAGGTAAAGAAATTTTAAAGGCTGCCTCACATGTAGTGCAGATAGGGCTTGAAGTTATTAAAAGTCCTTTTAAATTCCAGCATAGTGTAGGAGGCATTTTCAGGAATGGTGGCCAGTTTGATTTGCTTTTAAAAAATATATTTGCCGGGCTTCCCTGGTGGTGCAGTGGTTGAGAGTCTGCCTGCCGATGCAGGAGACACAGGTTCGTGCCCCGGTCTGGGAAGACCCCACATGCCGCAGAGCAGCTAGGCCCGTGAGCCATGGCCACTGAGCCTGCGCGTCCGGAGCCTGTGCTCCGCAATGGGAGAGGCCACAACAGTGAGAGGCCGCGTACCACCAAAATATATATATATATACTTGTCAAGGGGGAAGGGTGTGGGAGAGAGTAGGAGTGGGAGTTGGAATTAACAGATGCAAACTGGTATCTATAGGATGGATAAACAACAAGGTCCTACTGTACAGCACAGGGAACTATATTCAATATCCTGTGATAAACCATAATGGAAAAGAACAACAAAAAGAGTGTATGTATGTATAACTGAGTCATTTTGCTGTACCGCAGTAATTAACGCAACACTGTAATTCAACTATACTTAATAAAAGATAAATAAAAAGTATATTGAGGGCTTCCCTGGTGGCGCAGTGGTTGAGAGTCCGCCTGCCAATGCAGAGAACACGGGTTCGCGCCCCGGTCCGGGAAGATCCCACGTGCCGCGGAGCGGCTGGGCCCGTGAGCCATGGCTGCTGAGCCTGCGCGTCCGGAGCCTGTGCTCCGCAACGGGAGAGGCCACAGCAGTTAGAGGCCCACGTACCGCAAAATAAATAAATAAAAATACTATGTAATATTTCACAGCCTAACTAAGTGTAATGAGATCACTATTTTAAGTCTAGGAAATAAAGCATCATATATCTAAAGATGAATAATTTCAAATGAGCTGATAAGGTTTTTGTTATTACTTTTTCATTTGAAATGTTTTATGGACTGGCTTAACTCTGTTTAAATTTTATTTTTCACTGTTGTGTTTATGGTTTATTTTGTATAACTTTTTATAATAAAATAATTTAAATTTTCCAAAAAAAATAAAACAGAGTTTTAAATTAGTCATTCAAAATCAGCAGGTCAACCCCTAAGTCTACTGGATAAACCCCCAGGCAAGCCCAGCTACTGTGCCTGTATGTGTGCCAGACAAGTTTGATCACAGCTACAAGCTGAGTATGGCTGTGGGTGGGTATGGATGTGAGTGTTTCTGAAAGCCTAAAAGATGAGGTTGAAAAGGTGGGCAGAGGCTAGATTGTGGAAGGCTTTGAAAGTCAGGTTAAGGAATGTAGGCTTTATCCTGTCAGCATCAGGAAGCAACTGAAGGGTTTTTACACTCAAAGCTGTGAGGTACACAGCACAGTTTTCCAGGAAGGTGAACCTACAGCATTTCGAAGGACAAATCTAAGGGAGGAGACACTAGAGGCAAGGAGACTAAAATGTTAAGAATCTGTACAATGTGGTGATGGTTAAAATGTAAAGGATGGATATAAAAGACCTGAAGGATACAAAAGACGTGAAGAATTAAAAGACTTTGGGTTAAAGATGGCAGATTGAACTCACACATTTAGCTCTGCTCCCTCCTCAAAACCCTGATAAAATTATAGCAAAGGAATTTTTAAAAGGCATAAATACAAAAGGATGGGGGATACAGGGGAGAAGACATTAACAGCAAATTTTGGAAACCAGAGAGCGGACAAATAGTAACCAAGTTAGTAGAAAGTGGGAACCTGTATCCGAAGTCATCAGTAGGGAAAGCTGAGAGGCAACTCAGTTTATACCACAAGGGACTTCCCTCGTGGACCAGTGGTTAAGAATCTACCTCCCAATGCTGAGGATGCGGGTTCGATCCCTGGTCAGGGAACTAAGATCCCACATGCTGCGGGGCAACTAAGCCCGTGTGCCTCAACAAAAAATCCCGCGTGCCGCAACGAAGACCCGACGCAGCCAAAAATAAATAAATAAAAATTTTTTTTAAGAAATTTTATACCACAGAGCTCCAAAAAGGTTCAGGAATTTGCAGTGCCAGGTACCTCTACAAGTAGGGGTGAACGACTGGCTAACACCAGGAGGACTGGTTGAAAGTCAGCCTTAGATGCTGAAGACCTGCAGAGCCAAACAACTCCCCTTGAAGACCTCCACATTAGACGGGAGGGCTAGTCCCTTAGAGAAGATCCCTGAAGCTCAGAAGAAAACTTTACCAAGAAAATATATGACCTTCAGAGAAATTAAAGAAGACTTTGCAGCCATGAGACAAGAAGAGGAAATTTTAAAGGACTTTTGAGAAAATAGAAGAGGTCTTAGGAATTAAAAATATGACAATAGGTGCTTATATGTGGAATCTAAAAAAAAATACAAAGAACTTATTTACAAAACAGAAAGAGACTCACAGACATAGAAAACAAACTTATGGTTACCAAAGGGGAAAGGGGGTGGGGATAAATCAGGAGTTTGGGATTAACATATACACACTGCTATATATAAAATAGATAACCAACAAGCACCTACTGTATAACACAGGGAACTATACTCAGTATTTTGTAATAACCTATATGGAAAAGAATCTGAAAAAGGATATATATATATATATGTATATGTATAACTGAATCACTGTACTGTACACCTGAAATTAACACAACATTGTAAATCAACTATACTTCAATTTTTAAAAAATGACAAGAGGAATTTAAACCTTAATAAAAGGGTTGGAAGATAAAGCTGATGAAATGTCTTAGAAAGCAGTGTTTAAAAAAAGAAAGAAATGAAGAACAGGAAAAAAAAAGGAAAATTAATGATCAACCCAGGTATATGAAAAATAGAAGTTATGTGGATAGACAGGGTTCTTTCTGAATGTATTTTAGGGATATTAAGTAATCTGCTGAAGATTGAACAGCTGATAAGAGGTAGAGCTGGGATTCTTAATCAGATGTGTATGACTTTTTTAAGAGCAAGCTTTCTCCATTCCACTGTGCTATAATAAAGTCTCTATGGTAGGAACCAACTTGACCAATCACGTCTATCTTCTCCTACCCCAAACATCTTGTCAAAGATCAGAGCCAGGGAATGTGGTGACAGCCACTTCATGCTGAACCAGGTTAGGCTTTGAGGTCTACTGTTTAGAGAATCTCTGGTTTTGTTCTTCAGTTGTAAATTCTCTCAAGGTCCATTCTAATTTTAGGATTTTAAGGCTGCCTTCATATTTATGATGTATTTTCAATTTCTTACTTAGGATCACTGCTTTGGATGCTTCCCCCTCTCTCATTATAAGTGAGTTGGTCTTTTCTAAACCTTCAGTCATTTGTTCTTTCATTTTACTACTTCTACTCCACCTTTCCCCCTTGTGTTCACGCTCTCTTCTGTCTATCAACACTTTTTTCAGTAAACATATCTATTCATACTTTGCTCCTGTTGGAGATGTAGTTTCCAGTCCTTCCAAACAACAACATATACAACAACAAAAGCTCCACCTTATGTCTCATCAGTTTTTGGCATCTTAATAAGGGAGTCTAGTTTCCCATGACTTAACCATACTTCTTAAAATGTTTTTTAATACCTTTCTGCTGTAATGAATTTGTTTAGCCACGATATTCCTCTGCCACATTTCCTAGCTTTGGAGAGACTCATTTCAGCTGTTATCTTTCTATGGCCAGAAAAATTACTTCTCACTTGACAAATCATAACCTCCCTTCTTATACATAAACTCAATTAACCCGTCTCAACAATTTCCCTTTTGAAAGTACACTCTAGAATGTTGATATGTGTTTAATGATTCTGTAACTGCCCTTCAATTTCAGGTTTTTATATTCTAAGTGTGAATTCCTTTGTCAATCTCTAATTATTTCTAGACCTTTTCATGGAATCTTAAACAGCAAAACTAAAAGGAAACTTAAAAGGTAACCTGGGTCCACCTCCTACTCGAAACATTTATTCACACATTCATTAAACATTTATTGAGTACCTATGTGTTCGGCCCTGGTGTTCCAAGATAAATAAAACAAAAATCCTTGCTCTGATAAAGCTCAGTCTAGTGGGAGACAGAGATAAACAAATAAATTACAACATAGGAAATGCTATAGCAGATGATAGGCATAGAACAGTAGGAACAGAAAAGAAAAGAGTGACTAAAAATGCTTTGTAACTCACAAAACAATTTCACAATCCATTAGTTCATTTACTTCTCTAAATGACTCTGTGACACAAGCATTACAAGTAAGCAAATGGACAATCAGAAAGGTTATAGGACTTATCCAAAGTCACTCACCTAATACTGAGTACTGGAATTCAAACTTTCTACTTCTAATTTTAAAATTTGAGTACATGCCAATCAACCTCTGCTGACTCTTTCCCTTTTCTACCTACTGCTTTTGGGGTTACAAGAAGGAACAGGACATCATTTAATAATTTTAGGGACTTCCCTGGTGGCGCAGTGGTTAAGAATCCACCTGCCAGTGCAGAGGACATGGGTTCAAACCCTGCTCCAGGAAGATCCCACATGCCACAGAGCAACTAAGCCCATACGCCACAACTACTGAGCCTGTGCTCTAGAGCACACGAGCCACAACTACTGAGTCTACATGCCACAACTACTGAAGACTGCATGCCTAGAGCCAGTGCTCTGCAACAAGAGAAGCCACCGCAATGAGAAGCCCGTGCACCGCAACAAAGAGTCATCCCCACTCGCCACAACTACAGAGAAAGCCCACGTAGAGCAACAAAGACCAAATGCAGCCAAAAATAAATACATAAATTTATTTTAAAAAACAATCAAATAGGGCTTCCCTGGTGGCACAGTGGTTGAGTCCGCCTGCCGATGCAGGGGACACGAGTTTGTGCCCGGTCCGGGAAGATCCCACATGCCGCGGAGCGGCTGGGCCCGTGAGCCATGGCCGCTGAGCCTGCGCGTCTGGAGCCTGTGCTCTGCAACGGGAGAGGCCACATCAGTGAGAGGCCCGCGTACCGCAAAAATAAATAAATAAATAAATAATTTTACTTTCTTCAATTTCTCTTAGGAAGCATATGTTCATTAGTTTAACTGCTTCTCCATTTAAATTCAAATCCATTTTTTAACATCTTTATTGGAGTATAATTGCTTTACAATGGTGTGTTAGTTTCTGCTTTATAACAAAGTGAATCAGTTATACATATACATATGTCCCCATATCTCTTCCTTCTTGCATCTCCCTCCCTCCCACCCTCCCTATCCCACCCCTCTGGCTATCTATTTTACGTTTGGTAGTGTGTATATGTCCATGCCACTCTCTCACTTTGTCCCAGCTTACTCTTCCCCCTCTCCATGTCCTCAAGTCCATTCTCTAGTAGGTCTGCATCTTTATTCCCGTCTTGTCCCTAGGCTCTTCTGACCATTTTTTTTCTTTTTTTTAGATTCCATATATGCGTGTTAGCATACGGTATTTCTTTTTCTCTTTCTGACTTACTTCACTCTGTATGACAGTCTCTAGGTCCATCCACCTCACTATAAATAACTCAGTTTCGTTCCTTTTTATGGCTGAGTAATATTCCATTGTATATATGTGCCACATCTTCTTTATCCATTCATCAGTTGATGGACACTTAGGTTGCTTCCATGTCGTGGCTATTGTAAGTAGAGCTGCAATGAACATTTTGGTACATGACTCTTTTTGAATTATGGTTTTCTCAGGGTATATGCCCAGTAGTGGGATTGCTGGGTCACATGGTAGTTTTATTTTTAGTTTTTTAAGGAACCTCCATACTGTTCTCCATAGTGGCTGTATCAGTTTACATTCCCACCAACAGTGCAAGAGGGTTCCCTTTTCTCCACACCCTCTCCAGCATGTATTGTTTGTAGATTTTTTGATGATGGCCATTCTGACCGGTGTGAGATGATATCTCATTGTAGTTTTGATTTGCATTTCTCTGATGACTAATGATGTTGAGCATTCTTCCATGTGTTTGTTGGCAATCTGTATATCTTCTTTGGAGAAATGTCTATTTAGGTCTTCTACCCATTTTTGGATTGGGTTCAGGAACAAGACAAGGTTGCCCACTCTCACCACTATTATTCAACATAGTTTTGGAAGTTTTAGTCACAGCAATCAGAGAAGAAAAAGAAATAAAAGGAATCCAAATTGGAAAAGAATAAGTAAAGCTGTCACTGTTTGCAGATGACATGATACTATACATAGAAAATCCTAAAGATGCTACCAGAAAACTACTAGAGCTAATCAGTGAATTTGGTAAAGTAGTAGGATACAAAACTAATGCACAGAAATCTCTGGCATTCCTATACACTAATGATGAAAAATCTGAAAGTGAAATTAAGAAAACACTCCCATTTACCATTGCAACAAAAGGAATAAAATATCTAGGAATAAACCTACCTAAGGAGACAAAAGACCTGTATGCAGAAAATTATAAGACACTGATGAAAGAAATTAAAGACGATACAAATAGATGGAGAGATATACCATGTTCTTGGATTGGAAGAATCAACATTGTGAAAATGACTCTACTACCCAAAGCAATCTACAGATTCAGTGCAATCCCTATCAAACTACCACTGGCATTTTTCACAGAACTAGAACAAAAAATTTCACAATTTGTATGGAAACACAAAAGATCCCGAATAGCCAAAGCAATCTTGAGAAAGAAAAACGGAGCTGGAGGAATCAGGCTCCCTGACTTCAGACTATACTACAAAGCTACAGTAATCAAGACAGTATGGTACTGGCTGAAAATCAGAAATAGAGATCAATGGAACAGGATAGAAAGCCCAGAGATAAACCCACACGCATATGGTCACCTTATCTTTGATAAAGGAGGCAAGAATATACAGTGGAGAAAAGATAGCCTCTTCAATAAGTGGTGCTGGGAAAACTGGACAGCTATGTGTAAAAGAATGAAATTAGAACACTTCCTAACACCATACACAAAAATAAACTCAAAATGGATTAAAGACCTAAATGTAAGGGCAGATACCATCAAACTCTTAGAGGAAAATTAGGCAGAACACTCTATGACATAAATCACAGCAAGATCCTTTTTGACCCACCTCCTAGACAAATGGAAATAAAAACAAAAATAAACAAATGGGACCTAATGAAACTTCAAAGCTTTTGCACAGCGAAGGAAACCATAAACAAGATGAAAAGACAACCCTCAGAATGGGAGAAAATATTTGCAAATGAAGGAAATGACAAAGGATTAATCTTCAAAACATACAAGCAACTCATGCAGCTCAATATCAAATCCATTTTTTTTACTGTCCATGTATATGCCACGAGGCACTGAAATTCTCTGGTACCTATCACATTCTAAGAAATAAGAATCCCAGTACCTTATGATTCTCTCTCTCATGTACCTAAGAGAGCCCCTAAACCTCTTGAGGGAAACATGTTCTTTGTATCATGCCTGGTTTTATTGCTTTTAAACTGCATTCAGTTCTACTAACAGAACTAGGAAACTGAATATGTCTTGCATTTTAAATTATTTATGATTCAGTCATTTACTGAGCACTTACTCTCTATAAGCACTCATACTTCATACAAGGCACTGGGCTACACACTGTGAAAGATACAGAAATGAGTAAGACATAGTACTGACCCTCATGAGTCTTTGAATGTAAAATGAGAGATAAGACATATCACAAATAACTCCAATCTAAGAAATACTGTTGTAAGTGTTGTAATAATGGTAATAGACATTGTACAATTTCAAAACATGAAAGTTGTAGTATTTGAGCTAGAAATTAAAGAATGAACAGAAATTTGTCATTGGAAAATTGGAACGAAGGGATTACAAATAGATGGAATAGCTTGAGCAAAGGCATGATAATAGAAGAAAACAGTAGCTAATAACCACAGCTACCATTCATTAAGCACTTATTATGTGCTAGGCACTGTTCCAAATGCTTTAATACATTATCCCATTTAATCTTCATAACAACCATATGAAGTAGATAATACTATTATTTCCATACTGCAGATGAAGAAGCCTAAGATTAGAAAGGTAATAATATTAGTAAATGATATTAGTAAATATTATTTAAAACTCCTTTTTTGGCTATCAAATTTAAAAGACAGCTGCATAATGCAGTAATTATAAATCTGTGTTGATGAGCATACAAAGCATTAAGATGGAATTTGTATGACAATAACAGCACAAAGGAGGGAGGAGGGAAAGGAGCTATATACGAGCATATAATATTTTTAATAATATTGAAATTAAGTTGGTACTAATCTGAACTAGATTGTTATAAATTGAGACATTAATTGTAATCTATAACATAACCACTAAAAAGAAGCTCAAAATAATAGTAAAAGAAAGGACAAGGGAATAAAAATAGTACACTAAAAATATCTATTTAACACAGTAGAGGGCAGTAATGAAGGGACAAAAAAGACCTAAAATTTATAGAAAGAAAATAGCAATATATCAGATGTAAATCCTACCTTATCAATAATTTCATTAAATGTACATGGATGAAATATTCCAATTAAAAGGCACAGGTTGGCAAAAGGAACCCCCCCCAAAAATGATCCAAATAAATATATGATGTCTACAAGAGACACAATTTTGATTCAGAGACACAAACAGATTGAAAGTAAAAGGATTTTACATACGGTTGACACTTGAACAAAATGGGTTTGAACCGCACGGGTCCACTCATACATGGATTTTTTTCCAATAAATACATACTACAGTGCTATACAATCTGCTATTGGTTGAATCCGTGGATGCAGAATCGTGGATAGAGAGGGCTGACTCTAAAGTTATACACAGATTTTTGACTGTGCAGGTGGTCAGGGCCCCTAGTCCCCATGTTGTTCTAGGGTCAACTGTATACAGATATATCATGCAAACAGTAACCAAAAGAGAGCTAGAGTGGCTATACTTCTAACAGACAAAATATATTTGACTTTAAGACAAAAAGCATTATGAGAGGTAAAGAAGGACTTTTATAACAATAAAAGTATCAATCTATCAAGAATATATAACAATTGTAAACATATATGTACCTAACAGCAGAGCCCCAAAAATATATGAAGCAAAAACTGACAGAACTGAAGGAAGAAACAGACAATCCAACAATGATAGCTGGAGACTTGAATAAACACTTTCAATAATGGATAGAACAACTAGACAGAAGATCAACAAGAAAATGAAAGACTTTAACAACACTGTAAACCTCCTAGACATAACAGACATCTATAGAACACTCCACCCATTGACAGCAGAATACACATTCTTCTCAAGTGTACATGGAACATTCTCCAGGATAGACCATATGTTAGTCCATAACACAAGTCTCAATAAATTTAACAGTTCTGAAATCACCCAAAGTCTAATGTAATTGAAAGGAATTAAAGAAGACCAAATAAATGAAAAGACATCCTGTATTCATGAATTGGAAGACTTAATATTGTTAAGATGGCAATATCCCCCAAATTGATCTACAGATTCCATGTAGTCTTATCAAAATCCTAGTCAGCTTTTTGAAGAAATTGAAAAGCCCTTCCTAAAACTCACATGGAAATGCAAAGTTCCAGAACAGCCAAAATAATCTTGAAAAAGAACAAAGCTGGAGGACTCCCACTTCCTAATTTCAAAATGTATTAAAAGCTACAGACTAAAATCAAGACTATGGGTGGGATTCCCTGGTGGTCCAGTGGTTAAGAATCCACCTTCCAATGCAGGGGACGCGGGTTCGATCGCTGGTTGGGGGACTAAGATCCCACATGCCGTAGGATCTATGCCCATGCGCTGCAACAACTGAGCCTGTGTGTCACAACTAGAGAGCCCACATGCCACAACTACAGAGCCCACGCGCTCTGGAGCCCATGTGCCACAACTAGAGAGAAGCCCATGTGCCACAATGAAGAGCCTGCACACCACAACAAAAGACCCCACATGCCACAACTAAGACCCAACACAGCCAAAAATAAATAAATAAATAAATAGATTAGAGATCATCTCAGAGATTACAAATACACAAAAAGGAGCAACAAATTTATAAAAAAAGGAAAAAAGGGGCTTCCCTGGTGGCGCAGTGGTTGGGAGTCTGCCTGCCAATGCAGGGGACGTGGGTTCATGCACCAGTCCGGGAGGATCCCACGTGCCGCGGAGCGGCTGGGCCCATGAGCCATGGCCGCTGAGCCTGCACGTCCAGAGCCTGTGCTTCGCGGCGGGAGAGGCCACGGCAGTGAGAGGCCCGCGCACTGCAAAAAAAAAAAAAAAAAGGAAAAAAGACTACGGGTACTGGTCTAAGGATAGACATATAGACTAATGGAATAGGAGTGAAAGTTCAGAAATAAACCCACAGATTTATGGACACTTCATTTTCAATAAGGGAATCAAGACAAATCAATTGGAGCAGAAGAGTCTTTTCAACAAATAATGTCAGGACAACTGGATATCCATGTACAAAAGAATGAAGTTAGATCCCTACCTCACACATATACAAAAATTAACTCAAAATGGATCAAAGACCTATATTTAAGATGTAAAACTAGAAGACTTTTATATGAAAACATAAGCATAAATTTTATTCTTCTTTTTTTGCGGTACACGGGCCTCTCACTGTTGTGGCCTCTCCCGTTGCGGAGCACAGGCTCCAGACGCACAGGCTCAGCAGCCATGGCTCACGGGCCCAGCTGCTCCACGGCATGTGGGATCTTCCCAGACCGGGGCACGAACCCGTGTCCCCTGCATCAGCAGGTGGACTCTCAACCACTGCACCACCATGTAAGCCCAAGCATAAATTTTAATGGCCTTGGATTAGGCTTCTTAAATATGACACCTAAAGCACAAGCAACCAAAGAAAAAGTAAATAAAGTGAATGTCATCAAAATTTTAAAGTTTTGCACTTCAAAGAACACTATCAAGAAATTGAGATGACAATTCACAGAATGGAAGAAAATACTTACAAATCATATACCTGATAAGCAACTAGTAACCAAAATATATACAGAACTCTTACAATTCAACAATAAAAAGAAAAATAATCCAATTTAAAAACGGACAAAGGATTTGAATAGACATATTTCTAAAGAAGATATGCAAATGACCAATAAGCACATGAAAAGATGCTCAATATCATTAGTCATCCAAAAGTGTAAATTAAAACTACAATGACCGCATCCACTGATAGACCTTGAACAATCCGCTGTTGTTCTTTTGGTTTGCACTGGGATGCAAAAGAAAAATCCCTGCGCTTTCTGTCTGTCTTCGTGGCAGCCCAGATTGAATAGGGGAATACATTTGCAGCCTAGCAATGTTAAATATTTTCATATTGGAAAGGTGGTAATGGGGTCTTAAAAAAAAAAAAAAAAAAAAAAAAAAAAAAAAAAAAACTACAATGAAAGATCACTTCATAATAATTAGGATGGCTATAAGCAAAAACAGTAACAAGTGTTGACGAGGGTGTAGAGAAATTGGAACCCTCATACATTGCTGGTGGGAATGTAAAATGGTACAACAACTTTTGAAAATAGTCTGGTGGTCTCTCAAAATAGTAAGCATAGTGACATATGACCCAGTAATTCTACTCCCAGGTATATACCCAGTATCTACCCAGTAGAACTGGAAGCATATTTTCACTCAAAACATCACATACAAATGTTCATAGCAACACTATTCATATTATCCAAAAGGTGAAAACAGCCCAAATGACCATCAACTTATGAATGGGTAAACAAAAAGTGGTATATTGATACAATGGAATACTGTTCAATCATAAAAGGAATGAAGTAGTGATACATGCTATAACATGGATGAACTCTGAAAACATTATGCTAAGTGAAAGAAGTCAGACACAAGAGGCCACACTTTTTATGATTCCATTTATATGAAATGTCCAGAAGAGGCAAGTCCACAGAGACAGAAATTAGATTAGTAGATTGCCAGCTGAAAAATTCCAATGGCGTTTTTCACAGAGATAGAAAGAGCAACCGTAAAATTTGTATGGAACTGCAAAAGACCCCGAATAGCCAAAGCAATCTTGAGAGAGAAGAATAAAACTGGAGGCATCACATTTCCTGATTTCAAACTATACTACAAAGCTATGGTAATCAAAATAGTATGGTACTGATATAAAAATAGACACATAGACTAATAGAACAGGATTAAGAGCCCAGAAATAAATCCCTGCATATACTGTCAACTAGTATTTGACAAGGGAGCCAAGAAATTGATAAGTGCTGTTGAGAAACTGAATAACCACATTCAGAAGAATAAAATTGGATCCCTATTTTATACCACTCACAAAAATTAACTCAAAATGGATTAAAGACTTAAACATAAGACCTGAAACCATAAACTCCTAGAAGAAAACATAGGGTCAAAACTCCTTGACATTGGTCTTCACACAATTTTTTGGATATGACACCAAAAGCACAAGCAACAAAAGCAAAACTTAAGAAGCAGAACTACATCTAACTAAAAACCTTCTGTACAGCAAAGGAAACAATCAATAAAATGGAAAGACAACTTACAGAATGTGAGAAAATATTTGCAAATCATATATGTGATAAGGAGTTAACATCCAAATTATATAAAGAACTCACACAACTCAATAGCAAAAAAACAATCTGGTTGACAAATAGGCAGAGGACCTGAATGCACACTTTTCCAAAGAAGACATACAGATGGCCAACAGACACATGAAAAGACGCTCAACATCACTAATCATCAGGGAAATGCAAATCAAAACCACAGTGAGATATCACCTCACACCTGTCAGAATGGCTATCACCAAAAACAAGAGATAAGAAGTGTTGGCGAGGATGTGGAAAAAAAGGAACCCTCGTGCACTCTTGATGGGAATCTAAATTGGTACAGGCACTAAGGAAAACAGTATGGAGGTTCACCAAAATTTTTAAAATAGAATTACCATATGATCCAGCCATGCCACTTCTGGGTATATATATAAAGGAAATGAAAACAGGATCTCAAAGGGATAGCTGCACTCTCATGTTCATTGCAGCATTTTTCACAACCTACTCAAGGCCTCATTAATTAGAAAGGGGCAGAATTGGGAAATGGACCCCTATGTGTACAGAGCATAGGGTGTGTGTGTGTGTGTGTGTGTGTGTGTGTGTGTGTGTGTGTGTGACGCTAAAGCCTATGCCGGTAGCCTCTAATGCTACCTCTCCACTTCAAAATATGGTTATGAGTTGTTGTTATTGTTGTTTATCATTAAATTATTTAAAAATAGGTAATGCATGCATATGGCACACAATGTGAAAAGTAAAAAGAAACAGAGAAACAGTGAAAAATAAGTATAAAATAGTCTCCTTCTCACTCTTGTCCCCCAGCCACCCAGGAGACAACCACTGTTAACAGTTGCTTTTCAAATTAAAAAAAAATTTTATTTTCACAAAAGTGGTTTGCCCCTGCATCATTTCATAGCCCATGTAACCCTGAGCCATGTTATTATGGATTCCTACTCTAATTTTTAGATTTTTCTGTGTAAAACATTCTTCAAAATTGATCCCATAGAAAACATGATAAAAACAGCTCATAGTGCATTGCAAATGCTAATGCTTTTCAGACATTAATTGTTCAGTTTAGCTAATCAAGCTTAGTGACACAGCATATTCTAATTCTCTTACATTTTCTAGTTCAATGACGTAACTTCTTTTTACAATAAGATGGAACATCTGTCTGATGAAAAATGGGCCATTATTATTCATCTGAAGCCACGAAGGCAGTTTCAGGGGAGATTTACATTTATTTCCTCTACAGTGCCTAGCATAATGCATTAAATATAGTCAAAAACAAAAACAAGACAAAATTTTTTAAAAACACAATAAATATGTTGAATGAGTAACTAAATAATGAAGAGAATAGTACATGGTTTGTTGACTAGTTCTTGCCTGCAATATCCCTTGCATGACAATCCAGTATAATGACTTTAGCACAATGGCACTTTGTTGCCAAAGTTATTCAATTTCAGATTCATCTGAGTCTTGAACTTGAAGCAACAAATATCTGAAATATTGTCAAGGACATTGCTTTCTTACATAAATATATTAAAGCATTCACCTCAGGAAAGACCACCCATTCTAGTTCCCTTGAAAAGAGTTATAGAAAAAGCAGATGGCTGTATTCAAGGTGGTAAGGGGGAGGGGAGTGCATTGTCCTTATTTTAAATAAGTCAAAAACTGCGGTACATGTATTTGATGTGTAAACTTATGATGTTCAGTCTTTTCAATGATACTACCTTTTCCCTGGAGTTTAGGAAAAAACAAGCCACATGTAGATAAAAGATTATGAGCCTACTGAATATATCATCTATCACTGCATTGAATTGTTTATGGCATTATACTCAGTCACAGAGCATTTGTTCTCATTTTGTCACTAATTAGTATATAATATAACTGAATTTACTATGTATAAGTTTCATTATAGGACTTCCGCTATTGTGACACACTCTAGCATCAAGGACATGGGAATTTTACAACAAAAGAAAATTAAAGTACCACATAACAGTTAAGATATAATCCACTACTTTTTCCTTAAAAAAAAAAACTTGTCCTTCAGAACATATCAAGGAAAGAATTTTTTTTAATGGAACTTGCTATGGACTGAATTGTGTCCCCCAAAATTCATATGTTGAAACCCTAATCCCTAATGTGACAGTATTTGGAAATGGGGCCTTTAGGGAGTGATAAGGTTTACATGAGGTCATGAGGGTGCGGTCTTCATGATGGCATCAGTGCCCTTATAAGGAGAGACACCAAAGAGTTCTCTCTCTCTCTCTCTCTCTCTTTTCCCTTGCCATGTGAGGACACAGCAAGAAGGCAGCTAGCAGCAACCAGGAAGAGAGTGCTCACCAGGACCCGACCCTGTTGATGCCCTGATCTTGGGCTTCCCAGTCTCCAGAACCGTGAGAAAATAAATGTCTGTTGTTTAAGCCACTCAGTCTATGGTATTTTGTTATGGCAGCCCAAGCTGACTAAGAAAAAACATATTAAAGAATTTGGAGATAAAACCTTAAGCAAGTCAGCACCTTATCAGTGAGGTATTATGGGAAGAGCACTGGACGGGATGTAAGGGGTGCGTTCGGTTATATACAGCCTGGGCTTCATGACTGACTTCTTGTGTGACCTTAAACATGCTGGTTCCACATCTCTATAATTAGGGGACTGGATGAGCTCCCATTATGGCCACTGTGCAGCACCACCCCGACTCCCACTCTGACCATGACTGTGCCTGGGGACTATAGTCACTAATGACACTGCAGTAACTAGGTGAGACATGAAGAAATAATCACTGAAGGCAAGGACGAAGAGAATAACACAATGTAGTGTATAAATTGCCACTCTAACATGATATATAAGGCAAGATGCATAACTGAGATGAGCATTTATGAAACCTGCTTCAAAAACAAAGATCAAAATGGAATACCGCAGCACCATCGCCATCTCTTTGTACTAGGGTTTAAGATGTACAGAAAGATGAAAAGAATGCAGATACACCAGAAAAAGAATGCTGAAGCCACAGAAAAAACAGTGGTCATTCAACTCCTTTCCACTCTTCATTATCGTGTAAAATGATTTTTCCAAGATAAAGTATAAGAAAGGGGCTTCCCTGGTGGCACAGTGGTTAAGAATCTACCTGCCAATGCAGGGGACACGGATTCGAGCCCTGGTCCAGGAAGATCCCACATGCTGTGGAGCAACTAAGTCCGTGCGCCACAAGTATGGAGCCTGTGCTCTAGAGCTCACGAGCCACAACTGCTGAAGTCCACGTGCCACAACTACTGAAGCTCACATGCATAGAGCCCACGCTCTGCAACAAGAGAAGCCACCGCACTGAGAAGCCCATGCACCGCAACAAAGAGTAGCTCCCACTCACCACAACTAGAGAAAGCCTATGTGCAGCAACGAAGACTCAACTCAGCCAAAAATAAATAAATAAATAAATAAAGTTATTTTAAAAAAAGGTATACGAAAGAGTATAATTGCGTAGAGAAAAGAGAATGTGAGATACCAACCCAGGACACAGTAGTGCCGTCAGCAAAAAATTTGTCTTCCACTTAATACCTCTAAATGCTGAGGAAGTAAAGGACAGAAGAGTTACTGGAGCAACTGGATTTAGTCCACTTTACAAATACTGTATAGTAACTAACACACAACTACATTTTGCTAGGTCAGCTAAAATTCCCCATGCAATTTCTGAATTTTTAATTTTACAGCTTTTTAATTTCTACATTTAACACACCAACTTACTGGAATAATAATAGTTGCAATGCTTACTCATATACATCTTAGCAGATACGTATCCAGCAGAGGTTCCCAGAAGGACCCATAACAGAATAGCACTGGTCATTAAAGCACCTCGATTGGCAGGGGAAAGGAAACCAAGACAGGCCAGAACTAAAGGCACAAAAGAGAAATATCAAACCAGTGACAATAATGGCCTCAAAAGCACATAGGACTTTATAATAAAGACAACCTTATGAAGGTATTTTTATGAAACAGCATACAAGGAAATTCTCTGATGTTATTCTCTTAGCTAATTTTTTTGACAATTTTTTCTTAATGAAAAAGTCTGATTTTCCATACAAGGCAAATGATATGTTTTCAATTTAGCCTTTAATCTCACTGTTTAAATCAAAATTAAACAAAAGATCTTCCCCTTCCCTACTCCAGTAGTCACTGCATAAACAGCAAATCATTTTTCCCACAAAAATTTCCTTCTGTTTCCTTTTATTCAAGGTAAGGGGGAAAAAATCAAAGGGAGACTTGGTCTCAGGAAAATATAACCTTAAGAGCTAAATCTTGAAATTATCACTGACATCTGAAACAGCTAATAAGCCATTTATTTACAGCAGCTTTGTTTGTGAAAATCAGCACTCTGGTTATCAAAAACTGACAAACTCCATTTTTAGTTGCTAAATGAAGGCAGCCAGAGTTCCTCAGCCACTGTAAGCCTACTAACGATGCCATTGCGCTTATACATTTAAAGACCAGCACTCAGGCTTGCCACAGCATTTCAAAATGCTAGTCTTTGAATTATAACTCCCTGAGTTCATTTAAAATATGATTCTACCCACATGCTGATTTTCAAGAACGCATCTACCTTGCAAAGCAAGGAACAAGTGTATTGGACATTACAATAAATTACTCAAAACTGAAGAAGCTATGAAAGTTCCTTGATATAGGAACATATTCAGACTCATATCCTTAATTTGAGAAGAAAGAAATATAAGTACTATAAAACACACATTTCCTTAAACTTTAGGGTAGAATTTTCAAGGTTCTTTTGTACACATGAATCAAAGTTTAACATGTTAGCAGCTCACTAAGAATGTTGAAGAAGACACATATTGATCTGAGATTACTCACATAAAGTAATAAATGTCATAATCAAAACTTGTGTTCTTGACCCAGGAAAACTGACAGCAACATTCCACTCCATGGAGGTCTGAATACATCCCCATGAACCAGCTTCCAACCAAATTCCTTCTGGGCGTCTTCCTGCATATGAGAAAGTCTTTAATAAACACGGGAGTTACTAGGACAGAAAGTTACAAGAGCTCTGAAAGTTAGAGAAAAATGAATTTTCCTCTAGAGACAGACTAGCTGGAAACCAATATGGCTCATTTTGGATGCAGTAGGTCTCTGGCAGGTATGTGACTCTGCCATACAAATGAGCTATTCCCTTCCCTTAAGTTTTGCATTGGAGGGAGTGTGTTAATTATATAAAGGACACAACTGGCTTGATTTTCATGAAGAAAGCAACACGATTTAACATACATAAAAGATTCAACCAAGGGACTTCCTGGTGGCACAGTCGTTAAGAATCCGCCTGTCGATGCAGGGGACAAGGGTTCAATCCCTGGTCCGGGAAGATCCCACATGCTGCGGAGCAACTAAGCCCGTGTGCCACAACTACTGAAGCCTGCGTGCCTAGAGCCCGTGCTTCACAACAAGAGAAGCCACCACAGTGAGAAGCCCGCGCACTGCAACAAAGACCAACGCAGCCAAAAATAAATAAATAAATTTAAAAAAAAAGATTCAACCAATTCTATAGAAATTAAACGTTCATCAATACACAAATGATTACAAGAGTCAAAACAGTATAAATCGATAAAACTAAATTTACCCTAAATTGTAGTATTTTGCAGTGTTTCGTATACTTATCTCATGCTGCAAATTAATGAAAATCTTAAATAATGATATTTTGAAAGGTCAGAAACATGAAAAGGAATATAACCAAAGAGTTGATAGCAAATAACTCTCTAATAAACTTACCTGTACTTTTTAAGAATCAACACAACACTCTGTACTTTGATTCAGCATAATATGCAAAATTACTAGACATCAAAATGCATTGTATTCAAGGTGTTATACTCTAAGTAGAAATATAACATTGAGAACTGGGCAAAGCAGGCACTCAAATATTTGCTGAATCAAATATGTACATTTTTACTTACGGGAAAACTCATCTAATTATATCTGATAATATCTTTATGGAGAGTCCTTAATATGATCATAGCCACCATTCCAGATAAGAAGACAGCAATAACAATGGAATTCATAATACTAGAAAACATAAAGAAGGAAAAAGAGAAGTTAAATCTCAAGTTTCTTATTTGAATACTAAAAAGAAAATGTGTGCACACGTAAAAGAAAGACATTCAAATTATCATTATGTCGATCAGTTTTCTAAGGTTAAATGTGGATCAAAGGCTGAATACATCAATATATTAAATGAACTTAAAGCTCTATCACAAGGGGCTTCCCTGATGGCGCAGTGGTTAAGAATCCGCCTGCCAGTGCAGGAGACACGGGTTCGAGCCCTGGTTCGGGAAGATTCCCACATGCCACGGAGCAACTAAGCCCATGCACCACAACTACTGAGCCTGTGCTCTAGAGCCCGTGAGTCACAACTACTGACGCCCGTGTGCCTAGAGCCCGTGCTCCGCAACAAGAGAAGCCACCGCAATGAGAAGCCTGCGCACCGCAACAAAGAGTAGCCCCTGCTCGCCGCAACCAGAGAAAGCCCGCGAACAGCAACGAAGACTCAACGCAGCCAAAAACAAATAAATAATTTTTTTTAAAACAAAACTCTATCAGGGCTTCCCTGGTGGCGCAGTGGTTGAGAGTCCGCCTGCCGATGCAGGGGACGCAGGTTCGTGCCCTGGTCCGGGAAGATCCCAAATGCCACGGAGCGGCTGGGCCCGTGAGCCATGGCCGCTGAGCCTGCGCGTCCGGAGCCTGTGCTCCGCAGCGGGAGAGGCCACAACAGTGAGAGGCCTGCGTACCGCAAAAAAAAAAAAAAAAAATCAGTAGAAGCAACACTATTCTTAAGGTTATTTTAGAACTTTGTAAGAGTACATTCCCAAAAAGAAACAAGGGGAAATGAATAAGATCAGGAACACAGACGTAGTTCCAGAACATGAAACTGAGAATGGAAGTTCAGGAATCAATGTTGAATTGATGACTGACTGATTGACTTCTTAGCTGATGGACTAAGGCTTTTAACTCTATCAAGTCTTTATCAAGCTTCAGGGTAAAGACCCCATGGACCACTTACCTACCATCTCTTACATACTGTTTCCAAAACTGAATCTTAAAATCTATGCCCAAATCAAAATCAAGACCTTCTGCCATCCCACTGCCCAGACAAATCCAGACACATCAAAAAAGTTTCACCAGAATCTATGAAAAGGCCAGCACTGTTTTAGAAAAATGCCATTAAGATAATGTCTAAAATATCTGTTAAATGTCATAAGTAAATTAGCTTGAGACAGAAACTAAAGTACATTTATTGTTACATTATAAATATTAATACTACTAGAGATTAGCCCCACAATCTATCTGGATGCCCTTCGCTTTCACAACCCCTTTAAAGAAAGCATTTAAATAAATTTTATCCAGGGACTTCCCTGGTGGTCCAGCAGTAAAGAATCCGCCTTACAATGCAGGGGATGTGGGTTCCATCCCTGGTCAGGGAACTAAGATCCCACATGTCGTGGAGCAACTAAGCCCACGTACCACAACTACTGAGCTCGTGCGCCTCAACTAGAGAGCCTGTGTGCCGCAAACTACAGAGCCTACGCACTCTGGAGTCCATGCACCACAACTAAAGAAGAGAAAACCCGCACACCGCAACTAGACAGAAGACCACAACAAAAGATCCCGCATGCCTCAATGAAGATCCCATGTGCCACAACCAAGACACAATGCAGCCAATAATAAATAAAATAAATGATAAGTAAATCTTTAAAGAAATAATAAGTAAATAAAGTTTATCTGAAGAGAGTTCTGGGTGGTGTGACAAAATGGGACCTGGACTATTGCCCAAAGAGAAGATTTTCTAGAAAAGCTACAGTATGATAATAATAATGAGGAGGAGAAGGAGGTAGAGGAGAAGGAAGAATAAGGATAGAAACAGGAGGAGAAGGGGGTGCTATTCTCACTTTAAAGGCAATAGCACTGTAAATCAACTATACTTCAATAAAATAAAATTTTTTTAAAATAAAGGCAATGGCATATAAGGAAAATCATCACCTCAGAAGACCATACTCATAGAATCACACCTTTCCTTACTTTCATCTTTATCTTTATAGTCTTCTTCCATCCAAAACTGGTTTATTATAGGATATGAGGATAACGGGGAAAAAATACTACATACACAGGTTCACCTATTTCTCGTCGGCTTCTCTGATCAGTCTCCTAAGTTACTAACTGAAGATCCTACTCTTGTCAGCGCTTTATGACAGCCCCAATCATCACGTTCTCAGTTGGTCCATCCTTCGATTTCATGTTGAAACTACTCCTTCCACAGTCATGAAGGACTCCTAACTCTGTGGTCTGTCCTGTTGATTCCTGAGGAATCAAGTCCCTTCACTCTGAATCCACTAGAATATAAGCTTCCTGCGAGCAGAAGCCTGTTGGCCTTATGCACCGCCATGTCTGAGAGCCTCTCCTAGTGCTTGGCACCCTAATAGGGATGAAAAAGAATATGTGGAGAATGAATCCACCTTCACTCACAGACATTATCTCAACACAGTCCTCTCGTCTATATGACCTGCCTTGACCACTTGCAATGTTTTGGTTTCTCAATCTTTTCATCTTTCTCTGCTCTCTTCCCAGTCTTTCATGACATCCTGACTTTCCTCCACCCCAGCTGGTTACTCCTTTCTCTTACACTCTAGTCTGCTCAGACTTTGACCCCACAAATGAAAGCGTCTCTCCTGTTTTCATTCCATCTTTTGCACAGTGTCCACTGCCACAGCCCTATCCTGCCTACTTCCCAGCATGGACTACTCTTTACGTGCAGACATCTTATCTCTAGGACATCTCAGCCTTCTCCTTCCCCTCAGCATAAACATTAGTATATTTAAAACAGATTTTCCTTTTTTCTTTCTCTTTGCATATGTGGAGATGTGGGGGAGAGGAAGGAGAAGGGAAATTAGCCACAGAGAAGAAAAAATGTCACTCAAGATCATCTTGGATGGGGGTGGGGGGAGGGGGAACTGGATGAAGGTGGTCAAAAGGTACAAACTTGCAGTTATAAGATGAAGTACTAGGGATATAATGTACAACATGGTTAATATAATTAACACTGCTGTACGTTATGTATGAAAGTTGTTAAACAGTAAATCCTAAGAGTTTTCATCACGAGGAAAAAATCTTTTTCTATTTCTTTAATTTTGTATCTATAGGAGATGATAGATGTTCACTAAACTTACTGTGGTCATCAATGTAAGTCAAATCATACAGTACTTTAAACTCATACAGTACCGTATGTCAATTATATCTCAATAAAACTAAAAGGAAAAAAAGATCATCTCTGGTGACAAAATAATTTTTAAAATACATATATGTATGTATGTGTGTGTGTGTTTGTATACATTTCCTACCGGGAAGCTGCTTATTCTTTATTTCATAAAGTGCTTACCTAAACCACTGAATGCTGGTATGAGACATGGACTCCAAAATATAATCCCATCTAGAACCCCACTCGATATGTTTGTTTTCCTAAAAACAAAAATACAAAATCACATGACCAAACTTTAACTGACTTTTTACTGGTTATAATCCTAAAACAGGCAGAAAGTTATTGTGCCTGTACTTTCTCTATTTCTTTACTGCTAACTTCATGGAATCATGCAATCTAGCCTGATATTTTTATCATTTTTTAATTTACTGATACTCTACCTCATTTCAGAAAGGGACTAGGAAAAAAATAATTTTAGCTTACTGCTGTTCACCAGAAATAGCACCTTTTCACTACTATTTTTCTGTAACCCTAAATCCACCCCATACTTCATTTCCTTTTGTCCAGACCACATTTTCATCTTAATTGCAACTTCATACCATGCTTACAAAGGTATACGTAATGTCACTGTACTTTTGTGTGTAAATTTAAAAACGTAGAAACAACCAAAAATTCCCATCAGAATGGGAATAAATAAACTGTGGTAATCCATGCTAAGGAATACTACGTAACCATTAAAAGGTATGATGTGCATCTATAGGTGACAATATGTCTATGAAATAGCATTAAGCGAAAAAAGAAAGGTGAAAAGTATATGGTAAGACAAGTTATGTACAGCAAGATTCCATTCCCCCCACAAAATTATATTCATATTTTGTAGATGCAGACATTTTTCTGGAAGAAAAAATAATGGTTATACTTTTGGAGCGAGAGACTAGAAATTGGGGGGAGGGTACTAAAGGAAGGGAGAATTTTACTTATACATTTTCTATATGGTTTGCAGTCTTCACCACATACAAGTATTACCAATATTATTATTTAAATTGAACTCAGCATTTGAACTAAAAGACAACTTGCATCACTGCAACACACAAAATCCACCTCCTGCAAATAGGTTTATTATTAGGGTATTTTGTTTAATTAGAAAACAGTATTCAATTTCAGTCATTATTTCTTATAGAATATTTTAATATTTTACATTTTTGTATGTTAAGCATTTTGAAATATTTTAGCAATGAATTTATAAAAGTTGTTTTAATACTGTAGTGCTCAGTACAGAACAAAACACAAGAAAATATAATCACCAGCTGTTTCTGCTGGTGTGCAGTCAAACTCAACCTTTCAATAGCTTTCTTATAAAATATCCCCAATAAATGATCTTAAATGATAATCCCCAGTAAACATTTAAACCATTAATGCAGTATTATTACCCCTTAAATTAATGGCATGCTCTTAGAAAAAGGAAAACACTGGTACAAGTTTACCAAGTTATGTTTGAAATGACTTATTATTTAAAATTAGGTATCTTTAAGTGTTTTTTCTGAAGTTTGGGGGTGGGTATGAAGCAAGCCAATATACACTGCTTTAAAAAAAACTGAAATGATGGGTTTTAATTGAACAATGGATTTTAGTTGACACCTGATGACCTGGTGATCATGGTTAACATTATCCATGAAAGGTCAGGTTGACATTATGTGTCTACTGATGTGAGCTATCACTTTTGTGGTCTTCCTGTCGAGAATCCATGGCCTGAGCCTGGTCATGAAGAACCATCAGACAGACCCAGGTTGATGGTCATCCTACAGACTGTAAGGTCTGTACTCTTCAAAAATTTTAAGAGGGACTTCTCTGGTGGTGCAGTGGTTAAGAATCTGCCTGCCAATGCAGGGGACACGAGTTCGAGCCCTGGTCCGGGAAGATTCCACATGCCGTGGAGCAACTAAGCCCGTGCACCACACTACTGAGCCTACGCTCTAGAGCCCGTGAGCCACAACTACTGAGTCCACATGCCACAGCTACTGAAGCCTGTGCTCTAGAGCCCTTGAGCCACAACTACTGAGCCTTCGTGCCACAACTACTGAAGCCTGTGCGCCTAGAGCCTGTGCTCCGCAACAAGAGAAGCCACCACAATGAGAAGTCCGCACACCACAACGATGAGTAGCCTCCTTTCGCCACAACTAGAGAAAGCCCACACACAGCAATGAAGATCCAACACAGCCAAAAATAAATAAATAAAAAATAAATAATTTTTAAAAAAAATTTCAAGAATATGAAACACAAGAAAAGACTAAAGAACTGGCCCAGTTTGGAGGAGATCAAAAACTAAACATAACATGTAATCCTGGATAGGATAGTGAACCAGAAAGGAGAAAAGTGACATTGTTGGCCAGCTGGTGAAATCTGAATGGATGAATGTGAATCAGATGGTAATGTAATGCCAATATTGATTCCTGGTTTGCATGGTTGTATGCTAGTTATATAGGAGGGTGACCTTGTTTTAGGGAAAGATACTCTGGAGGGTATAGGGGTAATGAGACAACATCTAGCTCTCAAAAGATTCACAGAAAGACTAATGATAATGGACACACACAAAGAAGAGTGAACAATGGAGCAAATGAAGTAAAATGTTAACAATTGGGATGTCTGGTTAACAGAACTACGGGAGTTCTTTGTGTTATCCTAGCAATTTTTCTGTAGTATGAAATTGTTTTGAAATAAACTATTTTTTTAAAACCTATAAGAAACTCTGAATTTATAGAACTGACAAATCCAGGGATAAATACTCATTGTATGAAAGGATTCATCTTAGCCATTTTATTAAAATATTGTTCCTATACTAAAATGTGACTTAATTTTTCAAAATTTGAATTGCATGCATCTCTTCACCAGACTGTCCATCACCGTAAGCAAGTAAACTCATATTAAGCCTTTTAAAAAGGAGTGAAGGGGCTTCCCTGGTGGCACAGTAGTTAACAATCCACCTGCCAATTCAGGGGACACGGTTCGAGCCCTGGTCCGGGAAGATCCCACATGTTGTGAAGCAACTAAGCCCGTGCACCACAACTACTGAGCCTGCATTCTAGAGCCTAGAAGCCACAACTACTGAGTCCATGCACCACAACTAATGAAGCTCGCGCGCCTAGAGCCTGTGCTCCACAACAAGAGAAGCCACCGCAATGAGAAGCCTGCACACCACAACGAAGAGTAGCCCCCACTCACCGCCAACCAGAGAAAGCCCACACGGAGCAACGAAGACCCAACACAGCCAAATAAATAAATAAAATAAAATTTAAAAATATATATGTGTTTAATAAAATTTAAAAATTAAAAGAAAAAGAATCCACCTGCCAATGCAGGGGACATGGGTTCGAGCCCTGGTCCGGGAAGATCCCACAGGCCGTGGAGAAGCTGAGCCCATGTACCGCAACTACTGAGCCCACGTGCCACAACTACTGAAGCCCACGCACCTAGAGCCCATGCTCCGCAACAAGAGAAGCCACCGCAATGAGAAGCCCGAGCACCACAATAAAGAGTAGCCCCCGCTCGCTGCAACTAGAGAAAGCCCGCACACAGCAACGAAGACCCAACGCAGCCAAAAAATAAAATAAATAAAAAGGAGTGAAATAAGTGAGGGAAATTAAGAGGCACAAACTTCCAGTTGCAAAATAAATGAATCACGAGTATGAAATGTACAGGGTGAGTAACATAGTCAATGATTATGTAATACCTTTGTATGGTGACAGATGGTAACTAGACTTATCATGGTGATCATTTTAAAATGGATAGAAATATTGGATCACTATGTTGTGTAACAGGAACTAACATAGCGTTGTAGATCAATTTTACTTCAAAAACAAACAAATAAACCCATAGAAAAAGAGATCAGATTTGTGGTTACCAGAGGCGGAGAATGGGGAGAGGGAGAATTACGTGAAGGCAGTCAAAAGGTACAAACTTGCAGTTATAAGATAAATAAGAACCAGGGATGTAATGTCCAACATGATCAATAGAATCGACACTGCTGTATGTTATGTATGAAAGCTTTTAAAGAGAGTAAATCCCAAGAGTTCTCATCACAAGGAAAAAGCATTGTTTTTTTATTTCTTTAATTTTGCGTCTATATGAGATGATGGATGTTCACTAAACTTACTGTGGTCATCATTTCATGACATAAGTCAAATCATTACGCTGTACACCTTAAACTCATACAGTGCTGTGTATCTATTATATCTCAGTAAAACTGGAAGAAAAATAAAATGTAAAAAAAAGGAGAGAAACTTTCAAATATGCACTATGAAGTTTGGCTTTTAAATACAAAGAGAGCCTAGAAAATCCGCAGTTGTTAAATCAAGTAGTTTTTGCACCAAACATTGCCACCTGCTGGAAATAACAGTCCACAACACATACTGCTCCTCCATAAGAAAATCAATCGTTTCAAAATCCTAAGGTACATTTGAGACAAATGCAAAAAGATAACTAAATGGTGGAACCCATTTTTTTAATACATTTAAAATTAATGAATTATTCTACATCCCAGAGTTTCAAAATCTTTTATAAGACATAGCAATTGTCATAAATGCATACAAGGTAAGCAGGTCTTTAATGCTATTTATAATGAAGTCACAAGAAGCAAATATAGAAATATAGACGAGAATTCTTGATTCAGGACACAGCACATGATGGGTTTCACTCGGTAAAAATACGGGCAGGGAATCAAAGAATCAAGCTGGCGGGTAACTACAGCTTCTTTTAGTCTAGCTGTTTTCAACAGGGGAAGCAGCACCCTCTAGGGGGCATAATGAAAAGGTGTGGGGATGCTACTGGTATTTAGCAGCATAGTATTGAATAGAAGGCCAGACGTCCTGCTTGGCACCAGGAGACCCACACAAAGAATTGAGAAGAACTTCTAAAAGCCCCATCCAACATTCATGTGAGTGAAAAACTGCTTATGATTATCTGCGCCTAGATTCTAACTTCATTTTACAGATAAAGTATTTTTACATAGTTTTAATATACATTGATTTTTCCCCCAGCAATGCAACTACCATGTAAATTGAGGGAAAATGGTACTATGTTTGGCTTGAAACTTCACCAAAATTGATCAACATTTGAGAAAATCATGGCATCCTTTAGAAAGATGTGATATTTGAGCCATCAATGTACAATTCTCATAGCCATATGCATTCGTAGATGTCATGTTTACAATGATTATACACATAGCTGCATGCATCTGACAATGATTGAAATATATACTGAAACATACATTATTTTATTAAAAACTAATTTATCTTTATTTCTCCTTTATATTATAGTTAGGGTGCTATATTGATGCCTATTGAAACTATGTGTAAGTCAGGTTTAATTATCTAGTATCTATTCATATAATTTTACAATAGTAAAGGGAGAATGATAAAACATTTGTTATTAAAAGAGGACATCGGTTTGATAGGGTTGAGAACTACTGATCCAGCTCCATTCCCTCACTTCACTAGGCAGAAACTGAAGTCCAGAAAGGAAAATGAACTTGCTCAAGGTCACAGTATGAGTTTGAAGCAAACCAGCACCAAAATTCTCTGATTCTCAATTCAGTTATTGGTCTATGGTGCCTGAAAATCAGGAATGCATTTTGCAAAAAAAAAAAACCACAACTATATATGTGGCTAGGGTCCCAAGCTAGTCCACAACTAAAGCTTATATAACTCACATACGTAGATACATAGCTAAAATTAATGTGATTAGAGTGAAACCAAAAAATCTTTGGTTGGTGGTATAAAAACAGTTAAGTTTCTAAAGTAAAATATGGTGAATAGAAATACTTTAGCCATTCAAAATCTGGCCCAAACCTATCTTTCTAACCTTTCTACCAATACTATATAAACAATTAAAGTCTGGGGTACTAGACTGAATCTTTTTGGCCTTTATATACCCCAGGGCTTAACACCTGGCACGTGGAGTGCATTTACTGCCTGTTGCTGAATGAACAAACAAATGAAAAAAGTTTTGTTTCAATCAGACAGGTCTATTCACTGTTCCCCACATACAGCATGTACATTCTTACCTGAAAAGCCCTTCCTCAGGCTCCTCTCCAGATTCCTAAATGCCAGGTCTTTTAACTCAGTTTATAGGCCTTCCCAGAATGCCTTGCACACTTCTACCCCTTCTATCCAAATTATCCTCAGCATCCTTCAAGGACTAGCTAAAGGCCTCTCTCTTATAAAGTCTTCTTGGTCCATTCACCCACCATAACTCCTTCCCATTCTAAACTCACACGATGTATTAAAGAGACTGTGTTAGAAGCCTGGATTCTGTAGTCAAGCTAATCTAGACTTATAATCCTTTACATTTGTGACCTTGGGCAAGTAACTTTATCTCTATGAGTCTCAGTTCTATAGTCTATAAAATGGAGATTTAAAATAGTACCTGCCTTCAGAGGACTATTGTGAATAATAGTTAAACTAGGTACTTTATAAAAATTCCCATGCTAGGCACATAATAGGCCCTCAATAAATATTTGTTATATAAATGGATGAATAAAAGGTCTTCACTCAAATGTTAATCTTTATGGTCCCATCCTTCAATAACTTCTGAACAAAATTGTTATATAAACACCAAACTTTGTACCCACTTGGGAACATGTATTATTTTCTGAAAACATAAAGTACATAAGATGTTCAATTAAAAAGCAAAAAGACAAAACTTTTATAACTAAAAATTGCTATATTTGCCTCTGAACCTTTCTGTGGCCAGTAGCTGCCTGACCAGGGGCTCAGGCCAACAACTCGGCCGATGACCACAAGCTCTGCATCCTAACAGCAGTTTGCAGGTGGCTGCACTAAGGTGGGAGAGGCGGCGCAGGAGGATGGAGATCGCAACCCAGGTGGCTCAGGCGCCATTGCTGCTGTATGGCACTGACATCTGTAAGTCGTTTGACGTGTTCAGCTTCTCCAGCCAGGCCCCCCAGCCCCGCCCCATTCCTGTGTCAGGATCACACCTACCCCTCCCCTAGCCCGAGACTGTCTTTGTGGAAGGCTTCTGCAGTCTGCAGGAGGGTGAGAGACTGTAGTTCACCCAGCCAGGCGCCTGGGATCAATCCATGTCACAGGACCTGGTGGGATTTTCTGTATTGAGAGTGAGAAGCAACAGAAGGTGAAAAACAAGTAGAAGCACAGACCAAAGGGGACAGTCCCTGAAAATGTGGAGGTCTAGATCTTTGCCAAGATGGCAGCAGCTAGTCACACATGGCTATTCAGCACTTGAAACGTGGTCGGTCCTAAGTGAGATCAGCTCTAAGTGTAAAACACACACCAGATTTCAAAGACTTAGTTCAAGAAAGAAGAATGTAAGATATTTCTTTATCAAAAAAGTGCTATACAGACACTATATATGGGCTTCCCTGGTGGCACAGTGGTTAAGAATCCGCTTGCCAGTGCAGGGGATATGGGTTCAAACTCTGCTCGGGGAAGATCCCACATGCAGTGGAGCAACTAAGCCCGTGTGCCACAACTACTGAGCCTGCGCTCTAGAGCCCGTGAGCCACAACGACTGAGCCCACGTGCCACAACTACTGAAGCCCGTGCACCTAGAGCCTGTGCTCCGCAACAAGAGAAGCCACCGCAGTGAGAAGCCCGCACACTGCAAAGAAGAGTAGCCCCCGCTTGCCGCCAACTAGAGGAAAAAAACCTGCACCCAGCTGTCTGATTTCGAATTATCACTCTTAATTACATACACAAAAATTTTCATGGTAGTTCTCAGCACGTGGTAGTAGTCTAAATGACTTTTATTCACATTTTGTGATTTTTCTATATTTTCTACAATGAACATGAATAACTACTATAATTTTTTTTTTTTACTTAAAACAACAGAAGTTTATTCTCTCACAGTTCTAGAAGCTAGAAGTCCAAAATCCAGGAGTTGGCAAGGGATGGTTCCTTCTGAAGGTTCTTTTTTTTTTTTTCTTTTTAATAGATAACTGACAAGGACCTACTGTATAGCACAGGGAACTATACTCACCATCATGCAGTAAGGGAAAAGAATCTATAAGGGAAAAGAATCTAAAAAAGAATATATATATATATATATATATATATATATATGTATAACTGAATCACTGTGCTGTACACCTGAAACTTACACGATATTGTAAATCAACTATACTTCAATAAAAATTTTTCTAATTTAAAAAAATTAAAAATAAAAATTTCTAGTTCAATAGGATTTTGTAAGCTACTATAAGACACAACAACCATGTACACCTAGGGTACACAATGTGGAATCTGCAGCGGGATATAAATGTTACTTCAGAATGGTACTCCATAGTCAAAGACGATTATAAAATGCTGAGTTAGACTCAGTCAAAGGTTTCTTTATTAGGAGACTTTTAAACATTAATGTGCTTTGTGAAGCTAAGAAAGGAGACAGTAGAAAGTAGCATTTTCCAAACTTATTTGACTAGTATTCTTGGGAATGCACTTTGAGAAATGTTGACGTGTACGATTATCACTGGGTAAAAAAAAAAAAAAAAAAATTCAACCTAAACTCAAGACAGAAAATAAAGAAACAGCACCATCAGAGATATCCATCACCACTCTTCCTGGAGCCCTCCCCACAACTATAACAGCAACTTTCTGGTGTTCAGGTAAAGAATATTGTGGTTAAAAGAAATTAAAGAGAAAAAAAAAAGAATATTGTGGCTTGGTGCGTTCTCACTGTGTAAGTGCACTCTGCATACATGAGCTACTCTCGTATAAAACATTAGTAAATCAGGTGCTCCTGTATCTGAGAGAAGGGATAGGAAACATTGTGTGTCTACTACAGGCTAGCTAAATATTTTATATGTTAGCTCACTTATCTCTGACAGCAGTCACGTGAGGTAACTATTTTAGCCCCATTTTACAGATCAGGAAATATAGGCTCAGTGTAACCTACCGAAGTTCACACAGCTAGGAAATGTCAAAACCAGGATTCAAACCTTGGGTGTGTCTGGTTCTTTCCACTGTACCACGTCTGGAAGCCAAGAGCCTTCTAAGCACCCTAAATGAGTTTCAATGGGAAAGGAAAAGCTCCTCTTCTGGAATACCTCCCAGGATTAAGGAAACTTAAAGAACAAGGAGTTGAGACCTAACCTCAAATAAGGCAATTCCCCAAAACCCCCATTTGGTATAGCTGCATCTGAACTTGTACTTCAGCTCTTCTGACTGCCACAGTTACTTCCTGACAGGCAGGTAGACCACTAACACCATACCATGCAGGCTCCTGGCATGAATCTAAACTTCAATTTAGATGTGCCTTCCCTTGGCTTTTACTGTAAACATAAGCGTTCCTACACTTAAATTTTGCTATTTTTTTCTTCCAGTTTTATTGAGATATAACTGACATACAGCACTGTATAAGTTTAAGGTGTCCAGCGTAATGATTTGACTCACATACATCATGAAATGACGACCACAATAGGTTTAGTGAACATCCATCATCTCGTATACTATAGATACAAAATTAAAGAAAAAAAAATATATATGTTTTCCTTGTGATCAGAACTCTTAGGATCTACTCCCAACAACTTTCATATATAACGTACAGTGTTAATTATATTTATCATGGTGTACATTACATCCCTAGTACCTTTTGACCATCG
This sequence comes from Tursiops truncatus, assembly GCF_011762595.2. Taxonomy (NCBI): domain Eukaryota; kingdom Metazoa; phylum Chordata; class Mammalia; order Artiodactyla; family Delphinidae; genus Tursiops; species Tursiops truncatus. Next base: position 14,306,817 of record NC_047055.1, read on the forward strand.
TCATGTGATTCCCCCCCTCCCCCCATCCCCTGCCTCTGGTCACCACAAATCTGATCTCTTTTTCTATGAGTTTGTTTGTTTGTTTGTTTTTGAAGTATAATTGACCTACAACTCTATGTTAGTTCTTGTTACACAACATAGTGATTCAATATTTCTATACATTTCAAAATGATCACCACCATAAGTCTAGTTACCATCCTATACTTAAAATTTTAATAGCCAACTGATAAGTGATAAAAATGTATAAGGGTTTCAGCTCTTCAATCAACTTCTGATAACAGGTTAGACTTAGAATACTATTCTCAATCACTGGGGAAAGGTTATTTTAATTTCTTCAGGGTGTATTTCATTCCTTTCCCCAGATTACACTTCTGTGTTTCATCCAGAGATTAGAAGGCTGGACTATACTTATTGGACTAGTAAATTGCCTGTTTTCACCAATTGTACTTTGGGTAAACTGCAGGATATAGGATCAAGTAAGCCTGACCTCTAGCTGGATGATTCAAAGTACGCACACACACATTTCTAACATAAACGTTTCTCATTTTCTTTACAGTAACTCTGTAGGCAGAAAATATAATAGACCTTTAATATAGAAAGCCAGAATGGAATAGTGGAAAAACTATGAGTTTGGGGCCAAACAGACCTGAGTTTGAATATCACTTCCACCTCCTGCTAGCTACGATCCAGAGAAAATTACTTCAGCTCACTGGGCTTCAGGATCCTCATTTATAAAATGGAGATAACATTTTATAGGTGATACATAGGGACAAAAGCAAGGCATCCCCAAACTGGAATTGCTTTCAGAATGAGATTAGGAAGAATCGTGTTATAATGGCTGTCAGGCCATCTATAGAAATGACACAAACCAAGCACAATTTGTAAGTGTTCAAAGAGATTTGAGACCTAATCCCAAATAAGGTGATTAGGGTTTTGTCTCAGGAAATCAAATCTAAAGCCATAAGAAATAAGCCTTATATAAAATCAAGTATAATGAAAGCTGAATCAAAAATATGATGCATAACCTTTAAAAACTATAAAGAGAAATACATATATCTACATAGTCATAAAAAGGTTTCCCTATGAAAGGAAAGCTCCAAAGTTCATCTTCTGGAGAAGCACCTCTAATACTGTCCAAGGCTAAGAGTACCTGACCCATGAATATGAACCAGGTACCTGGTCCATGGGCAAGCATAGCACTAGTACACCTGAATATCATCTTCTAATACTCTCTTACTTTTGCTCTGGGGTCCTATACTCACCAAGAAACTTTCTATTTATTCTATTCTATTTATATTTGCTTTCTCATATATCTTTATTATAAGCAGATGGGCTAACCAGCTGACATGAATGGTGTGGTCCACTAGACATTTATATTCTTTCGCATAAATTACAAAATTGGTGTTCTGGTTTATATATTGGATGCTTAGGAGTGTGCCTAGTATGAATCTACCTCCCTTTGTTATACTCACAGAATTAAAATTCTGAAGCACGATTTTTAAAACTGACAAAAACCTAGTATTGCTGAGTGTGTGAGGAAACAGCAGATCTTCAGGCCTAGCAACTTTTCTGCAAAAGAATTTGGTAAGGTATTATCAAAATGTGCACACCCTGTTACCTAAATAATCCTACTTCTAGGAATTTTAGTCTAGGAGATAGTCAGACAAATAAAAAAGTAAGGATGGGCTTCCCTGGTGGCGCAGTGGTTGCGAGTCCGCCTGCCGATGCAGGCGACACGGGTTCGTGCCCCGGTCCGGGAGGATCCCATGTGCCGCGGAGTGGCTGGGCCCGTGAGCCATGGCCGCTGGGCCTGCGCGTCCGGAGCCTGTGCTCCACAGCGGGAGAGGCCGCAGCGGTGAGAGGCCCGCGTACCGCAAAACAAAAACAAAAACAAAACAAAACAAAAAAAAGTAAGGATGCTCATTAAAGCATTGTTTATAATAATTAAAAATTAGACATTTGGGTTGTTTTTATCAATATGGCACTAAATAAGTCAATTACAGCCTGTATGTTAAATATACTATGTAGTCAATAAAAAGAAGGCTGTGACTCTGCATTTATTGACCTGGAAAGATGTCCATGACATACACATTAAGTGGAAATAGCACATGTAATATCCCATTTGTACAAAGATGTACACATTTTAGCACCACATGCAGTGTTTTCCTTATATATTCTACAGAAAATTATATCCCCATGAGTTCTTGCCATGGTCTATGAAATGCTGCATATTACAATCATCTTTTGAAACTTCACAATGCTTTTTAACATACTGGATACTCATAAAGCCATTGTTTTAACATTGTTTAACCTAGCATTATCCAAAGTAACCTCATCATAGATCCCTTTTGCACATAACACCTTTTAAAATACCAAGCTAAAATAAATAAAATATGAAAGAACTAGTTTACGGAAAACTCTTTGGAAAACGCTTCGAAGAGCTGATACATTGTTCACCAGAATGTTAACAGTCAATCTGTCTATCTACCTATCTATCTATTTACCAAAAATACATACCATCTTTATAAAAATAGCTATTTAAAAAAGGAAAAATTCCAGATGTACAAATAATAATGAATGTTATATGTTGAGGACCTACTCTGTGTCATGCTAAGGGCTTTATATATTCTGAAAATGAGGATGAAATGACATGAGAAGAACTCAAGCCTCAGAGATCACATGACTTGCCTATGCTCATGCAGCTTAGTAAGTGGCCAAGCCCCAATTTGAACTGTAGGTCAGTCCAAATGTCCAATATGTCATCCCTTTTCACTACAATAGGTTGTGTCTCTTCCACAAGATATTCTTCCTTGAAGGTCTCACTGCACCCCTCTGGTTACCCATGTACCTCATTCAAACCTCAGTATGAAGTATGAGAAAGTAAAGTACTGGGCAAGGTACCTGAAATGTAGTAGATTGAATACAGCAATTCCTGTAATTATTGTCTTTTGAATAGTTTTAACATAAAGAACTTACCTACTTTCTTGGGCTCCTAAGCTGTGTTACACAACTTTAAATTGACGCAAATTAAGGTTTTAATACTAATGAAATATATGATATTTATATACTTGATTTGGGAAAAAAATAAGATGATGGCATGGAATACTTACTTCAAATTTCACAGAGTAAGTGTAGGTTACATTCAACTTATCTGTATATTCTCCAGGAATTTCCATAGGGGGGTCCATCACAAGTTAGGTGGTTTTCATCTGAATGTTTATAGCTAATAAAAGAGAGGGGGAAAAGGAAGGGAAAGGAATTTTTATACCAAACTGACATCGTAAATTTCTGATTCATGGCTCTTCAGGCACGTTAACAATAGAAGGCTGAAAAAAGAATAGGCCTTTCATTATATTCTGCATTTAAAACTCTTTACGATTTAAAATATTTTTGTTTCTAAATGTCCCTAACACACAAATAAGACTCAGTATACTGCCCAAAACACAATACTTAAGAACCTTCTCTTTGCCTGTGGATAGATTTTTTTTAAATCCTTCTATTAGCAAATGGCTTTATTTTTCATCTTTTATTGCATCCCCCTTTCTATATACTAAAACAGAAAACTATCTTGTAACCTTAGCTATAGTTAGAAAATCAAATAGATGATGCAGAAATCATGTTTATAAGCACCCAGAGATTTGAGGGCCTACTGTGTGTAAAATGCCATGCTTAATGATGAAAGGTACTGAGTATATAATCTGTGTGAAGCTTTTGTGTTTGAAAAAGAGAATGATTACTAAAACCAGAAGATGGAAAACAAAAACTAGAGAAGTTTGAAACTAGACAGGACTGGCAAATGCCTGGTCAGAAATAGAGACTCTTCTGTCACTTGAAAAGTAAAAGAGGAATAAAGGGTGATAGAAAATCACAAGGAGAAACCATGATGCTTCCATTTTGAATTATTTACTCAACATACAGTTTACCCCTTGGCTTCTGTCTAAAGAATAATATGTAACCCTTATGGGATTGTTATCTGTACGTGTATATGCACAATAAAACCACTCGCTCACGATTGCAAAGCTTATTGGTGTGTGCCTCTTTATTCATTCCTGTAACCCTACTGTCTGGTACATAATGTGCCCTTATATTATATGTGTTTGTAGGATGAATGCATTCTACTTAAAGCAAAAATACAATTTAAAACAGCTATGAATTAGAGAAATAATCATTGTTAATGCTACAGATCAAAACTTAACATTAAAGAGAAAAATTAAATTACTGCATGATAATGCGTATCCAGGTTCACTGTTTAAGTATGGGTCCTGAACCCAGTACAGGAAAGCTCTGCATTTCATATGAGAGATTATGCAGCAAAAATTGTGCTAAGATCTCTAATCAAGGTAGAAGCCCTATTTTTAACCACTGGCCTTATATATCGGTTGTATAAGGCCTTACAAGCCATTTTCAGAACTTTGACTTTTACTCTAAGACGGGAAGTCACTGGAAGGCTCTGAGCAGAGGATTCACACGAGTTGAAATTTAAAAAGGAATGCTCTGAATGCTGTACTGGGAACAGACTGTGAGAAGACAAGTCTGGCAGCAAGGAGACCAACTAGGTTTTTGCAACAATCCATGTGAGATATAACCATGTCTTGGACCAGCTGATAGTGGTGAAGGTGATGAGAAGTGGTGGATTCTGAAAATATTTTAAAAATAGAGCCACATGGGGAATTCACTGGCTGTCCAGTGGTTAAGACACAGGGCTTTCACTGCTGTGGACTTGGGTTCGATCCCTGGTCAGGGAACTAGGATCCTGCAAGCCGCGTGATGCAGCCAAAAAAAAAATTCAAGCCCATGATCTGCCAAAGGGTTGGACTAGACATAGGGTATAAGTGAAGAATGATAAAGAGGAATCAAGGGCGATGCCTGAGCAACTAGAAGGATGTAGTTGCCATTTACTAAGATGCAGAAGACAACAGGAGAAGCAGATTTGAAGGGAAGATTAGAAGTTCTTTTGGAAACATGTTAAGTTGGAAATGCCTACTAGACATCCAAGTGGACGGGTCAAGTAAACAGCCAGATATACAAGTCTAGAGACCTAAGCGTCATTGAGGTATCTGATGTGATGAGACAGGGTAAGATCGCCAAGGTGTGAGTATAAATAAAGAAGAGGCAAAAAAAAAAAAAAAAAAAAAAAAAAAAGAAGAGGCAAAGCTCAAAGACTGAGTCCTGGGGCCCTCCGACATTAAGAGGTTGGAGAAATGAGGGAATTCCCTGGCTGTCCAGCGGTTAGGACTCCATGCCCTCACTGCCAAGGGCCCAGGTTCAGTCGGGGAACTAAAATCCCAAAAGCTGTGTGGTGAGGCCAAAAATGAAAAAAAAATAGGTTGGAGAAATGAAAAGACTGATGAGCAACCAGCAAAACAGGAGAAAACCATGAAAGTGGTTACCCAAGAGCCAAATGCGGCGGGTGTTTTAAGGAAAAAGAGATGATCAGTTATAGCAACCATCAGGGAAATTAACAAAGTACAGAACCTGAAAGAAAACACAAGACTCTAGACCCAGAAAACCATTAGGCCTAACTCACGTCTATGACCACGTCTATTGCCTAATTCTGAAAAAGATGAATTTTAACACAGTCATTCTCAGGGGGCTCAAATAAATGAGCTTTACTGTGATTAAACTTTTATTGCATGCATACATAAGCTATTACTATGGGCAGTATAGAATAAATGCAGCTCTGGAAAGTGATTTTCTTGGCTTTTTTACTCTATCCGAGCCTGAGAATATGAGATGTGATTATAAGCATTAAATGTGATTTTCATATAGCTGATGAGATTAGCTTCCTGTATCATACTTTGTATGTTTACTACCTTTCTACCCAAATGACTTTCAACATGAGTAGCCATCCTGAGTCAGACCTCACAGCCCATCAACCTAAAATTCTGTTTCCAGATATCAGAAGTGACAGACACAAAGAAACATGGGCGGTTGCTCTTGGTTAGTATTCCCTGGCCTCTCTTAGTAGCTCTATTTACCCCGTTATTCATAAATATGTCCTGATCCTTTTAATCCTTCTTTTATTTCCTGTCTGCAACACCTTATGAAATAAATCTTCAAAAATTTTTAACGTAGCCACTAATTTAAAAAGAATATCTTTTTACTAAGATAAATCAGAGTTGGAAAGTACCAGTGTTCTTCATCTTTTGGGGTCTGTTTATCTAATGAAATGTACGGACGCCTCTGCCCAAAAACATACACATCAATAAAAACTGGGAACAGATACAGATAGTTTATAAACATGTAAAACAATGCTAAATATCACTCATAATAAACAAATAAAAATTAAAAATATTAAAAAAATAAAATAAAATAAAAATTGGGTTTGATGCATCCGTATCTATATTAAAAACTCCTAATTCAGCCTCTCCTATTGCAGATGAGGAAATTTAAACCTATGAGAGATCAAGTTAACCTACCCATGGTCAAAAGCTTGGCACAGTACATTCTCTAACTATTCTTTCCCTTTGGCCATCAGCTGTGACAGATGGAACAACCTTGGCTAAAGTAAAATAGGCCAGTAGGCTTAAAAACAATGAAGTCTGATTCATCTCGATGAACTTAGGGTTGACTTCCAAAATGGAACCAGCAGAGATGAGACAAAAAACCAAATTTCCAAATTCCTTGCTCTGTGTTCAGAAAACCATACCACACTTACCTCCTTTAATATACTTCACATAAGTTTCAAAGGATCACTTTTCCCATCCTAATATTTCAGGTTTTATAATATTTTGCCCATATGGATCATGATTTGATACACTGTATGATATATTCCCCCTCTATCTCTTTTAATTGAAGAGTACTACTCTTATCCTACAGTTTCAAAGAATCTTAAAGTTGGAACATTAAAGGTCACCTGTCCAGTCTCTTACCCAATACAGAATTGCCCTTTACAATTCATTAAGCACTCACTTACTAGGGACCAGACACTCACTTACTAGGGACCAGACACTATGCTGGGTGCCTAATTATGAAATCTCAAAGAGCTGGGTCATCTAGGCGCTTCCTACAAACGTGTAGGGATTAACTACTCACTAATTCTTGAGGTTGCTTATTCAAATGTTAGAGAGCTCTAATTGCTAGCAGATTCTTCCTTATACCCAGCTGATACCTGCCTAATAGACTACACTGGTACTAGAATTGTCCTCTGAAGAAACACAAATCTTAATCTAATCTCTTTGTCATATGGCAGCAACTAAAGAAGAGAGTTAAGATACCCTCAATAAGTCAATTCTCTTCCAGATCTGTCAGTTCTTCTTCACATTACATGTTATTCAGATGCTTACTATAGGTTAAATGGAATAAAATTGCCTATTTGATTTTTCTTTTTTTAATTTTTGGCTGCGTTGGGTCTCCATTGCTGCGTGCAGGCTTTCTTTAGTTGTGGCGAGCGGGGGCTACTCTTGTTGCAGAGCATGGGCTTCTCACTGCAGTGGTTTCTCTCGTTGTGGAGCACAGGCTCTAGGTGCACGGGCTTCAGTAGTTGCAGCATACGGGCTCAGTAGTTGTGGCACGCGGGCCCTAGAGCGCACAGGCTTCAGTAGTTGTGGCACATGGGCTCAGTAGTTGTGGCTCGTGGGCTCTAGAGCACAGGCTCAGTAGTTGTGGTGCACGGGCTTAATTGCTCCGCAGCATGTGGGATCTTCCCGGAGCAGGGATGGAACCTGTGTCCCCTGCATTGGTAGGTGGATTCTTAACCACTGCACCACTAGGGAAGTCCCTGCCTATTTGATTTTTCAAACTTTATGTCTAAGGTTATATCACACATGTATCCTAAAAATAAAAATTCTGGTGAGATCTTCTACATTTTGAATTAATTTTTAAATTAATGGAACTAATTAGAAAGAGATTCTATAATTACCTTTTGGGATCAAGTCTAGCAATAACCAATCTTACAATACCCCAATTTGTTTCACTTTCCCCGTGATATGTAATGGTAATATCGACATGGCTGAAGAGGTAGAAAGTATTACTTTTGTTGAATTCAGACTGCAGAAAGATAAAGAAATTTGAAAGAAGTTTGAACTTTTCCTACAAACTAAAAAATATAAAATCTAATCACGGAATGAAAATGGGATATGTTACTTCTTAAAAATCAAGCTATAAATTAAGCATACTGAAGTGTAAATGTGTTTTTATAAGATAAAAACTGCAGCCCTGAGCATGTGGCCTAAAATTAAGATGTTAGTTAATTCTACAGTTTTAAATAGTTGTTACAAAGGAATAATAGTGCAAATGTAAAATTCACAAATGCATGCATCGCTGGATTTTTAACCACACAAAACTATGAAGTAATACAAATAAACTAATAAAGTGTTATCAGTACTTAAAGTTTAAGCCTATCAAGAGTTTGGTCTTGGGCTTCCCTGGTGGCGCAGTGGTTGAGGGTCTGCCTGCCGATGCAGGGGACACGGGTTCGTGCCCTGGTCCGGGAGGATCCCACATGCCGCGGAGCGGCTGGGCCCGTGAGCCATGGCCGCTGGGCCTGCGCGTCCGGAGCCTGTGCTCCGCAACGGGAGAGGCCACAACAGTGAGAGGCCCGGTACCGCAGAATGAGTTTGGGCTTTATTTATGGTAAAAGTAATGAAGCAAGAAAAAAGAGAAGGAAGATGTGTTTCAGAATGTTAACTGTGGAGCCTCTGAGTAGTGAGATTATAGGCAATAATTTTTCCTCTACTTCTTTAGATTTTTCTGTACTTAGAAATTTTGTATAATGAGGATATATCTACATTTATAATCAGAAGCATCAAACAGATAAAAACGGAGTGAAACTCTCTCTACCAGCCAAGTATTCATTAGTTCACTCCCTAGTAGCCACAACTATATCTGAAGATAATTATCTTAGTCAATTCTTCATAAACTTGAAAGTTTATACAAATTGCCCAGGGATCTTGTTAAAATGCAGATTCTGACTTGCTGGGCCTAGGGTGAAGCCTGAGATTCTGTATGTCTAACAAGCTGATGCTCCTGGTCCTGGAACACACTTTGAGAACCAGTGGTTAAGGGAGAGTGAGGGACTATTTTTCCATAAGGATTTGGGGGGCAGTTTTTGTATAAGAGTTGTGATGGGTTGGACTGTGTCCCCCCCACAAAAGACAGGCTTAAGTCCTAACCCACTGTACCTGTGAATGTGACCTTATTTGGAATAGGGTCTCTGTAAGACAAAAATCAATTTAAGATGAATGAGGCCATTCGGGTGGGCTCTAATCCAATATAACCAGAGTCTTCATAAAAAGAGGAAAAGGCCATGTAGAGAGAGAAACACACAGGCAGAAGGCCATGTAAAGACAGAGGAGGAGAATGGAGGGATGCAGCCACAAGCCGAGGACTGCTGGCCATCACTAGAATCTAGGAGAGAGGCATGGAACAGATTCTCCCTCAGAGCCCTCAGAAGGAACAAGCACTTCTGCTGCCACGTTCATCTTGGACTTCTAGTCTCCAAAACTCTGAGACAATAAATTTTTGTTGTTTTAAGACAACCATTTTGTGGTACTTTGTTACAGCAGCCCTAGCAAACTAAGATAAGGGTTAACAATATGAACTTTGCAATCAGACAGCCATTTACTAGCTATATGATCACAGACAAGTCATTTAACCTCTTTGAGTCTCAGTTTCCCCTTTTTAAAATTGGGGACAATAATAGGATTGTCCATAAGATTTTTGAGAGGATTAAACAGAATAATGTATGTAAAGTACTTGGTGCAGTGCTTGGCATAGAAAGCCTAAATACTAGCTATTATGTCACCCAGGCCTTCAATCTTCAGAGAATGAGTACAAATGAGCCTTGTCAATTACCATGTTGAGTAATCTACAACATGCAGGACTCCTAGATTACGACAAATCTCAGAATTGAGAGTGATAGACCTGAAGGAAATTTAGAGATCATTTAGTACAGTGATGATAAAGAAGACGGTACGAGTGATCCTGAGGCGGTGTATCAGAATCAGCTTGGGATGGAAAGTAAGTACTGCTCACCACAATACTGTCCATAATTGCAAAAACATAGAAACAACCAAAAATGTCTATCAGTACAGTTAAATGAAAGATGGTATAAACATACAGAGAAATAAAATGCAGCTAGTAGAGCATGTACTGGTACAGAGGTATGTGCGTGAAACATACTAATAGAAGCAGCACAGCATAGGGGTTAAAGACTCCACAGTCAAACTGGCTAGGTTGAAAGCTCAGGAATGACATGTGCTGGCCTGTGTGACCTTGGCCGAGTTGCTTAACCTCTCAGTGTCTTGGTTTCCGAACCTATACTGTAGAAATCATAACAGAGTGCTGTAAGGGTTAAATCTGCCCATGGAAAGCATTTCAACCACCGTCACGCATACTCAATCTGACAGATAAAGTGGTAACAAGGCCCTTCAGGATCTGAATCCCGCTTGTCTCTCCAGACTCATCTGCTGCCATAGCCTCTACTTATAATCTGAAAATTACTAAAGAGAATTCTTTATTCTGTGCTCTCATAGCACTCAGCTCATATCTCTGCCACTTACCACATCAAATTGCACTCAGTGTATTTACATGTTTGCATCCCCTAGTAAATTGTGTTCCCCAGTAGATCACAAGCCTATGAACTTTGTCTGGATCATTCATTCATTCAACAAATATTTTTGAACATCCACTATGTGTCAGGCACTTCTCAAATATATCCTCAGAGCTAATATCCAGTAGATGCTCAAAAAATATGAGGCAGTTTGGTATGGTACAAAGAGATCAAAATTTGGATCAAGAAACATTGGGATAGAATTCAGATTTTGCCACATACTATCTTTTGTACGTGAGTCTTTCTGGGCCTTAGTTTTCTTAGCTGTAAAATGGGGCTATCATCACTTAATTCATAAAATTGTTGAGGATTAAGTGAGAAATTATACAGAAAGACCTAGCACAGCACCTGGCACAGAGTAAGGAAGTCATTAAATGTTAGTTTCCTTCCTACTAGATATTAAAATTATGCTTTAAAACTTTAACTAGATTTCCAATTCCCATCTTATTTGGGCCAAATCTCCTGCTAAAAACTACAAATGATAAATATAACAAATATCTCCTGAAAAGAAACATGAGCATGGAATGTACAACACCAATAGTTAACCCTAATGTAAAGTATGGACTTTGGATGATTATAATGTGATGGACCAATGTAGGTTCATCAGTTTTAACAAATGTCCAATTTTGGTGGAGGATGCTGAGAATGGGGGAAACTATGCATGGGTGGGGCAGGGGGTAGATGGGAAATCTCTGTACCTTCCTCTCAATTTTGCTGTGAACCTAAACCTGCTCTAAAAAGGTAAAGTCTTTAAAATTTAAAAAAGAAAAAAAGCAACATGAGGTGACAAGAAAGTAAGGAACTACCATGCCAAATTCTAAGGGAAAGTAGGAAGCCAGAGAGGTCAGCTGGGTAAGGGAGCACTGATGCTACTATTGCCCTGAGGTCACCTGCTGAGCTGGGCAAACTTGAACTTGGGTTTGGGTAGCTTCATGGGATGAGGAGGCGGGAACTCAGGGAAGGCCCTCCCAGGTGAAAAGGCTAATATGAGACCCTCTGCACATTAAGCTGAGACCACCCACCCCCTCCAAAAGTAACATCCTCAGGGTAAAGGTGAGCCAGAAGTGAACCTGCTCCTATAGTCCCAATGGACTATTGGGAAGGTGGCCTTGAAGCTAAACAGAACAAGGCAGAGGTGGGGGGAGAGAAATAAAACTGTCCTTAAAAAGTTGTGGCCACAGACCAGCCCTGATATAGAGTTGCAGGCTGGATTCACATCATCATGGTGGCCCCAGAAAGTTCAAGTTATGAATTTGCTTTAAGGTGGTCCCAGACTGGTATTTCCCAAAGACTCCTTGTGGAAGTAAAGGAAAATCCTCTCTGGAGGAAAGTACTTCGACCCTAGGACTCAAAGAAACTCCACAAACAATCTTCGAGAACAATGAATATGTAGTCCAAAAAATGGAGGAAAAAAGGAGCAAGAATCAGCAGAGACCAACTTGTAAAGAGTTCAGTTCCAGAAATGATCGCAAGCAGATTTAAAATTAACCAAATTTAATATATTTTAAAGACATCACATACAAGTGTGAAAGCATGTGCATGAAACAGAAAAGTACAAAATAATGACCTAGCAGATCTGAAGAACAAAACTTGTAGAAATGAGAAGATGATTACCGAAATTCTCTTCTCTTAAGAAAAGGAACAAGTGAAAAGAGAATTTATAGACTAGAAGATAGACCAGAAGAACACAGCACAGGAAAAAAGTGGAAAATACAGAAGGGAAGTTAACAGACATGGAGGAGGGGCTTTCCTGGTGGCGCAGTGGTTAGGAATCTGCCTGCCAATGCAGGGGACATGGGTTCGAGCCTCGGTCCAGGAAGACCCCACATACCACGTAGCAACTAAGCCCGTATGCCACAATTACTGAGGCTGCGCTCTAGAGCCCACAAGCCACAACTACTGAAGCCTGCGGGCCTAGAGCCTGTGCTCCGCAACAAGAGAAGCCACTGCAGTGAGAAGCCCACACACCGCAAGGAAGAGCAGCCCCCTCTCAACGCAACTAGAGAAAGCCCGCGCACAGCAACGAAGACCCAACACAGCCAAAAATAATAAATAAAATAAATTTATTTTTAAAAAAAGCAAAAGAGAGACATGGAGGAGAAAATAACATTTAACATAGCTTTAATTGGAGTCTGAAAAGGAAAGAAAATATCTCACCATGGCTGAGAATTACAGAACTGATAAAAGGCACCAATCCAGGAAACTTAAGGAATTACAAACAGGATTAAAAACAAAGCAAAACAGGGACTTCCCTGGTGGCGCAGTGGTTAAGAATCCACCTGCCAATGCAGGGGACGCAGGTTTGAGCCCTGGTCCAGGAAGATCCCACATGCCACAGAGCAACTAAGCCCGTGTGCCACAACTACTGAGACTGCGCTCTAGAGCCCACAAGCCACAACTACTGAGCCCACGTGCCACAACTACTGAAGCCCATGCACCTAGAGTCCGTGCTCCACAACAAGAGAAGCCACTACAATGAGAAGCCCGCGCACCGCAACGAAGAGTAGCCCCTGCTCACCACAACTAGAGAAAAGCCCGCACGCAGCAATGAAGACCCAATGCAGCCAAAAAATAATTAAATAATTAATTTTGTTTAAAAAAAAAGCGAAACAAAAATCCATGACCAGACACAGAATCATGAAACTGCATAACACCTTCTAAAGAAAGAAGTGACTGGGAGTTCCCTGGTGGCCTACTGGTTAGGATTCTGGGCTTTCACTGCCTCGGCCAGAGTTCAACCCCTGGTCGGGGAACTGAGATCCCACAAGCTGTGTGGCACAGCCAAAAAAAAAAAAAAAAAAAACTGTGACTAATAAGTAGGTATAAATGAAAGGACTATAACAGAAATACAAACTTTAAATATTAGAAGAATTACAACAATAAAAATGTAGACCACATAAAGACTTTTCAAATAAATATTATATTTCATGGAATCTAAAATGCCATCACTTATAAAACATCGTTACAGACTTCCCTGGTGGCACAGTGGTTAGGAATCTGCCTGCCAGTGCAGGGGACATGGGTTCCAGCCCTGGTCCGGGAAAATCCCACATGCCGCGGAGCAACTAAGCCCGTGTGCCACAACTACTGAGCCTGCGCTCTAGAGCCCGCGAGCCACAACTACTGAGCCCACATGCCACAACTACCAAAGCCCGCACGCCTAGAGCCCGTGCTCCGCAACAAGAGAAGCCACTGCAATGAGAAGCCCATGCACTGCAATGAAGAGTAGCCCCCGCTCACCACAACTAGAGAAAGCCTGCACACAGCAAGGAAGACCCAATGTAGCCAAAAATAAATTAATTAAGTAAATAATTTTTTTAAATTTTTTTTAAAAATCATTATTTTATGTACTGCTAAAAAGAAACACTGTCAATTAACCTTTAACATGCCATCAACTGGAAGACACATCTTGATTTCATAAATGTTAAAATATGGGGAAACATGAGTCTCAGAATCAATAAAGTGTGAAATATCAAAATAGTAAAGAAAATGTAATAAAACAGAACTGAAAGCAAATGTCATATCAATACATGTAAATGGGCTTAACTCACCTATTAAGAGGAAAAGATTTTTCAGAAGATACCACAAAGCAAAACTCAACATGTTGTATAAAAGAGACACATCTAAAAGAGATTCTGAAAAGTTAAAAATGAAAGGATAGGCAAAGTTACACGAAGCAAACGTATGCAAAAAGAAAGCAAGAGAGCTGGACTTCCTCCTCCAGACATGATTGAATAACACGAGACTAGATTTACTCTTTCACCTTAAACAACTTTTTCAAATGGGTAAAATATACGAAACAACAGTTTTCAGACCTTGGACAACAAAGAACATTAAAAGAGTGATCACCCAGAGAAGGGGAAGCCTCACGCTTCCTTCCCAGAGAGGATTTCCAGGTTGTGGTGCAGGGAAAGGGTACTCAAGCAGAGCCCTGCAATCTCTCCCAGTTGAGAAGACAAAGTTCAAAGTCCAGAGAGGCCAAGGGGGCTAGATTTTGTGGGGCAGATTACCAGAGAGAAGAGAGCCGCACAGAGATTTCTGGAGATAGGCAAGGGGTCTCTTTCATCAGAGTATTGTAGTACAGGCATGTAAGGCGTGCCAGTTATTGATTTATTGCCTCTCATCCCCAAATTCATGCTCTTTGACCTCTGTGAAAATTATCTGGGCCCTTTCAATATTTTAAATAATTCTCCTTCGCAACCTGACACTGAATGAAGCTTTATCAGTAGAGGGCGCTGGATAGACACTGCAAGAGAAAAGGGTTTTGTTTCCTGGTTGATGAATGCTCACTCCGCAGCTCCTGTTTCTTCAGCCTCAGCAACCTCTAAGGAATTAATGGATCCACTTATCATAGTAAAAGAGAGAAACAAAAGACATCAGGTGGAGGGGGGTGAATAGGCAGAGTACAGAAGATTTTTAGGGCAGTGAAACTACTCTGTATGATATTATAACAATGAATACATGTCATTATACATTTGTCCAAACCCATAAAACGTACAATAGCAAGAGTGAACTCTAATGTAAACTATGGACTTTGGGTGATAATGGTATATCAATGAAGATTCATCAATTGTAACAAATGTGCCACATTCTGGTGATATCACGTGCCTCCTGATGAAAGAACACATCACTACTTTATCTTGCCAAAGAGATCAAACCTGAATCTAATCAAGCCGCTGGATCCATCTACCAATTTGAAGGAATCAGGGACAGAGGAAAATGCACCATTGTTTGGATGAATAATAAAGGAATGGACAAATGGATAGAAAGGTGACAAATCAAACACAGAAAATGCTAATTATAGAATCTAGGTGCTGGGTTTATAAGTATCCACTATATAATTCATTCAACTGTTTGTGCATTTGAAAATGCTCACAAAAAACACTGAAAAAAGATACATAAGATGATCAAGTCTAAACTATAGCATCTAGGGATGTAGACTTGGGTGACAAAACCATAAAAGAAACTCAAGGAAGTGATTAGGGTAAAACTTAGGATAGTGGTTATTTTAGGGGAAGGAAGAGTGTTGTAACTGGGTAGGGACACATGGATACCTTCTGGGGTGGCTGGCCAAATTCTATTTCTTTTTTTTTTTTGGCGGTACGTGGGCCTCTCACTCTTGTGACCTCTCCCGTTGCGGAGCACAGGCTCCGGACGCGCAGGCTCAGTGGCCGTGGCTCACGGGCCCAGCCGCTCCGCAGCATGTGGGATCTTCCCGGACTGGAGCACGAACCCGTGTCCCCTGCATTGGCAGGCAGACTCTCAACCACTGCGCCACCAGGGAAGCCCCAAATTCTATTTCTTGATCTGGCTGGGGTTTACAAAGGTGTTCCCCTTATAACAATTCATTACACTTTATATTTGTTCTGTATGGTTTTCTGTATCTGTATTTTACAACGAAAAGTTTTTTTTTAAAGTCCATATCCTTTGACCCAGCAATTACACTTATATGAATTTATCCTAAGGTCATAATTAGAAAAGAGTACACAGAGGTTCGCACAATAATAACTATCATTTACTGAGTGCCTACTATGTGTCAGACACTGCTCCAAGAACTTTACAAGTCTTATCCTATTTATCCTCACAACAATCCTATGTGATATATACTATCCTTATTCCCATTTTACAGATGAGACTCAGAGAGGTAAAAGAATGTTCACTGCAGCATCATTAATAACAAAAATTGAAAACAGCTAATCATGATGGAATGGATAAAAAATTACGATCCATCCATACAATGGAATATTATGAAACTATTAAAAAGTATAATCATTTTCTCATTCTTGTATTGCCTCTCTCCATACATATGTGTGTGTATATATACATAATATACAAAATGAACATGGAAGGAAGTCCATTATAAACTTCTAAGTAAAGACAAAGAAGCAGATTACAAAAATATATATATTACAATCTCACTTAGATTAAGAAATTACATATACATAAAAAGAATCTATTAAAATTGAGGAGGATTATATGAAGACTGCACTTCATACTCTTTATACCTCTGTGTTGTATGAGGGTTTTACAAACATGTATTACTTTTTTTCCCCTTTTTTTTGGCCACAATGCACGGCATGCAGGGATCCTAGTTCCCCAACCAGGGATGGAAACTGGGCCCCCTGCAGTGGAAGCTCAGAGCCCCAACCAGTGGACAACCAGGGAAGTCCCCAAACAGGTATTACTTTTGTAATCATCGTGGTGGTGTTCGTACAATGCTAGTGTACTTAATGAATTTAAAACTTTTTATTGATAAGACAACCATATTTGCCACTTTGATTCTAAATACCTAATTCAGCAGTTCTCAAACTTTTTTAGTCTCAGGACTCCTACTCTTAAAAATTATGAAAAACCCTGAAGAGTTTTTGTTTATGAGGGTTATATCTACCCATAGTGATCAAATTAGAAATTAAAATGAGAAAATTTTAAAACACAAGTGTACAGAAGCACACACTCCATTAGCCTTTAGAGTGATGACATCATCACACTTCACATAGCTTCTGGAAAATTCCACTGTACACTCATGAATGAGTGAGAGTAAAGAAGGCAAAAAACATCTTAATATTATTATGGAAATAGTTTTCACCTGGCAGACTCCCTGAAAAGTTCTCAGAGAGTCCCAGACCTCACTTTGAGAATCGCTGATATAATTAGTCCTGCAAAAAAGAGGAATTACACTATAACACTATAAACAACTTTTCTGAAACTACCCTACAGCTTTAAGTTTGCAATGGAAGGAAGTCTGCCTGTAAAGGGGGGAAGGAGAAGGACATCAACATCTATCCAAAATAAATATCCTTAGGGACTTCCCTGGCGGTCCAGTGGTTAGGACTCCATGCTTCCACCGCAGTGGGCATGGGTTCAATCCCTGGTTGGGGAACTGACATCCCACATGTGGTGCAGTGTGGCCAAAAAAAAAAAAATCCTTAAAATAAAAATGAATGAGAAAATTCTCAAGAAAGCGTTCCTCTATATATAAAAGGGATGACAAAAGACAACTGCTGGTTTCACTTAACCTTGGTAATCTTAGGGTGGCAACACACAAATGTTGATAAAAGTTACTGCTACTCTGGCCAACTGGGGCTCTTTCATCCTATTGGTCCATTTATTCTTCCCAGACCTTCAAAGATGTGGTCTTTAAATAGTTCCAAAGAACCATTCCAGGGAATTCCTCGGCAGTCCAGTGGTTAGGACTCTGTTCTTTCACTGCCGAGGGCCCGGGTTCAATCCCTGGTCAGGGAACTAAGATCCCGCAAGCAGGGAAGTGCAGCCAAAAAAAAAAACATTTCCATATAGACTTCCATATAGAGTATCAAACACAGACTATATTAATGCAAATTTCTCCTACTCATTAACTCCTGTCTTCTGCCACTTTTCCCTTACTTTAAAAGAATTATCAATTAAGCAGTTGTTTGCTGCTTTTCCTCCCACATTCCCTATGTGAATGTTTCCCATTGTGAGAAATACATATCACTGGGGATATAAGAGGTAATTTTAGGTAGTAGGTGAAATAACAATCTGTACTCTACTTTTTAATCTAGTTACTTGAAAATAGATGAATAAAATATATAAGTAGTACCCTAAGCCTGTCATTTCTGTAATTTCCTGCTAAATAAATTTAAGTTAAATTATGAATAAATAGGGAGTTCCCTGGTGGCCTAGTGGTTACGATTCTGGGCTTTCCCTGCCAGGGCCCAGTTTCAATCCCTGGTCAGGGAACTGAGATCCCACAAGCCGTGCGGCGCAGCCAAAAAAAAAACGACGGATAATACAGGTGCCTCAGATGTGGCAAAAATCAACAAGGTGCCTCAGATGTGGCAAAAATCAACAAGGTGGTGCATGAATGACTGAAATTCAAGAAGCACTGCCCTTTTCTCTGGAAAGAAACAATTAAGGGCACCACCAATTAGACACCAAAACAGAAACCTGGCAGGCATCCTCTGCTCCTCTCTTTCCCTTCCCCTTCATCCCCACTGCTGATCCATATCGAGTCTCCCCCTTCATCCCCATTGCTGAACCACGTCAAGTCTCCACATGTAACACAGATTATAAGCAATGCTGCCCTGGTTGAGCCCTTCCATGCCAATTCAGCCTCCATGGCAGCCCCAAGACACTTCTATTACCCTAGGGCCCAGTAGAAAGCAGTTTGAAAACCACAAGACAGATTTCAAAAACAGTGTGATTGAGACTTCCAAGATAAAAAGATCTGAGTTACCATTGCAAAAAAAAAGAATAAAATACCTAGGAACAAACCTACCTAAGGAGACAAAAGACCTGTATGCAGAAAACTATGAGATACTAATGAAAGAAATCAAAGACAACACAAACAGATGGGGAGATATACCTTTCCTGGATTGGAAGAATCAATATTGTGAAAATGACTATAATACCCAAAGCAATCTACAGATTCAATGCAATCCCTATCAAACTACCAATGGCAATTTTCAGAGAATTAGAACAAAAACTATAAGATACTAATGAAAGAAATCAAAGAGAACACAAACAGATGGGGAGATATACCATTCTTGGATTGGAAGAATCAATATTGTGAAAATGACTATACTACCCAAAGCAATCTACAGATTCAATGCAATCCCTATCAAACTACCAATGGCAATTTTCACAGAATTAGAACAAAAAATTTTATAATTTGTATGGAAACACAAAAGACCCCAAACAGCCAAAGTAATCTTGAGAAAGAAAAACGGAGCTGGAGGAATCAGGCTCCCGGACTTCAGACTATACTACAAAGCTACAGTAATCAAGACAGTATAGTACTGGCACAAAAACAGAAATATAGATCAATGGAACAGGATAGAAAGCCCGGAGATAAACCCACACACCTAAGGTCACCTAATCTATGACAAAGAAGACAAGAATATACAATGGAGAAAAGATAGTCTCTTCAATAAGTAGCACTGGGAAAACTGGACAGCTACATGTAAACGAATAACATTAGAACACTCCCTAACACCATACACAAAAACAAACTCAAAATGGATTAAAGGCCTAAATGTAGGGACTCCCCTGGTGGTCCAGTGGTAAAGAATCTGCCTCACAATGCAGGGGACATGGGTTCGATCCCTGGTCAGGGAACTAAGATCCCACATGCCGCAGGG
Source organism: Tursiops truncatus (assembly GCF_011762595.2). Classification (NCBI taxonomy): domain Eukaryota; kingdom Metazoa; phylum Chordata; class Mammalia; order Artiodactyla; family Delphinidae; genus Tursiops; species Tursiops truncatus. The sequence continues at coordinate 14,326,488 of NC_047055.1, forward strand.
AAACTAAGCCCTCGGGCCATAACTACTGAGCTCAGGCACCTCAACTAGAGAGCCCGCGTGCCACAAACTACGGAGCCCATGTGCCCTGGAGCCTGTGCACCACAGCTAGAGAAGAGAAAACCCACACGCCACAACTAGAGAGAAGCCTGCACACCACAATGAAAGATCCCACATGCCCACAATGAAGATCCCGCATGCCACAACTAACACACGGCACAGCCAAAAAATAAAATTAATTAATTAATTAAATGTTTAGAAAAAAAAAAAGACCTAAATGTAAGACCAGACACTATAAAACTCTTAGAGGAAAACATAGGAAGAACACTCTGACATAAATCACAGCAAGATCTTTTCTGACCCACCTCCTATAGTAATGAGAATAAAAACAAAAATAAACAAATGGGACCTTAAAAGCTTTTGCATAGCAAAGGAAACCATAAACAACACGAAAAGACAACCCTCAGAATGGGAGAAAATATTTGCAAATGAAGCAACTGACAAAGGGTTAATCTCCAAAATATATAAACAGCTCATGCAGCTCAATATCAAAAAAACAAACAACTCAATCCACAAATGGGCAGAAGACCTAAATAGACATTTCTCCAAAGAAGACATACAGATGGCCAAGATGCACATTAAAAGATGCTCAGCATCACTAATTATCAGAGAAATGCAAATCAAAACTACAATGAGGTTATCACCTCACACTGGTGAGAATGGCCACCATCAAAAAAATCTACAAACAATAAATGCTGGAGAGGGTGTGGAGAAAAGGGAACCCTCTTGCACAGTTGGTAGGAATGTAAATTGATACAGCCACTATACTATGGAAAACAGTATAGAGGTTCCTTAAAGAACTAAAAATAGAACTACCATATGACCCAGCAATCCCACTACTGGGTGTATTCAAAAAGACACATGCACCCCAATGTTCACTGCAGCACTATTTACAATAGACAGGACATGGAAGCAACCTAAATGTCCACTAACAGATGAATGGATAAAGAAAATGTGGTACATACATACAATGGAATATTACTCGGCCATAAAAAAGAAATGAAATTGAGTTATTTCTAGCAAGATGGATGGACCTAGAGAGTGTCATACAGAGTGAAGTAAGTCAGAAAGAGAAAAACAAATATCGTATATTAACGCATATATGTGGAATCGAGAAAAATGGTACAGATGAACCTATTTGTAAAGCAGAAATAAAGACACAGACATAGAGAACAAACAAACGTATGGATACCAAGGGGGAAAGGGGGCAGTGGAATGAATTGGGAGACGGGGATTGACATATATACACTATTGATACTGTGTATAAAATAGATATCTAATGAGAACCTACTGTATAGCATAAGGAACTCTACTCAGTGCTCTGTGGTAACCTAAATGGGAAGGAAATCCAAAAAAAGAGATACATGTATACATATAGCTGATTCACTTCGCTGTACAGCAGAAACTAACACAACATTGTAAAGCAACTATACCCCAATAAAAATAAATAAATAAAATAAAAAAGGTCTGAGTTGGAGTCCTATGTCTGCCACTTACTAGCGGTATGCCCCTAGTCATGTCCCTTACCGTCTCTGAGATTGAATTTCATCATCTGTAAAACAGCAGTAGTAGATTCTAGCAACAGGGCTATTCTAAGGGTTAAATTAGTCACTGTATATAGAGTGATATAACATTGCTCCTGGCTCATAACAGGCATTCAATGCTATTTTCCTTACCATTGCATACAGGACCTCCTGCCATGATCTGGCTTCTGCCTACCCGCCCCCCACTTTTTTTCTGGCCCTGCGGCTCAACATGCAGGATCGTAGTTCCCCAACCAGGAATTGAACCTGGGCCCCCTGCAGTGGAACCATGGAGTACTAATCACTGGAACGCCAGGGAATTCCCCCAACCCCCTTCTGCGCTTCATCTCTACCTGCACCCCCCCAAACCACAAATCTTATGTCACAAACACACTCGATTATTCACAGTCCCCCAATCACAGTATGCTGTTTCAGACTTCCAAGCTTTGGACCACACTGATTTCCCTACTAGAAATGCTCACCCACCCATTCATCTGACAAATACTTTTTCATTCCCTCCATTATATCCTCACTGCCCCTTAGTCTCCTAGCACATAACATTTTATCACAGCGATTTGCTTACAAGTCTATCTCCCTACATAGGACTGTGAACTTCTAGAGGGCAGGGACCACTTGTCTTTGTATCCCCAACACCTAGCCCAAAACCGAGAAGATGGTAGGTGTCCCATTCATGTTTGTTAAGTGACTATAATAGAAAGCAAATTGTAAATGAAGCAACATTCTTATATTTCTGTAGTAAGTTCTCAATACTTACATGGATAATGCAAGCATCTTTCGATATGCCATGTTGGGTAATAAAACATCCTATTGGAAATCCTGGTGTGCAGTACTTTTTTCCATCTTCCATATCACGACACCATATCACTGGCATATTATCAATAATCCTAAATATAAATATTTTTTAAGGAAAAGATTTAAAAAGCATTTCAAATCAAGCAATACTAACATCATCTTACATACATTTAAGTTCAGATTTTTAATCAAACTCAAGTCACAAAAAATAGTATACAATTTCAGTAGATATTAAATAGTTATTAAAACTACTTCTGAAAGGAAGTGAAAGATTAAGTCATGTGATTTCAGATGCCAAACACAACACTGATGGTGATAATTCAGTTATATTCCTCTCTTCAAGAAATCCAGTTTTTGGGCTTCCCTGGCGGTGCAGTGGTTAACAACCCACCTGCCAATGCAGGGGACACAGGTTCAAGCCCTGGTCTGGGAAGATCCCACATGCTGCGGAGCAACTAAGTCCTTGAGCCACACCTACTAAGCCTGCGCTCTACAGCCCTCGAGCCACAACTACTTTAGCCCGCACGCCTAGAGGCTATGCTCCACAACAAGAGAAGCCACAGCAATGAAAAGCCTGCACACTGCAACGAACAGTAGCCCCTCGCCGCAACTAGAGAAAGCCCGCGCACAGCAACAAAGACCCAACGCAGTCAAAAATAAATAAATAAATTTATTTTAAAAAAAAGAAATCCACCTTTTTCTTTTGTTTTTTTTTAAACACGTTTATTGGAGTATAATTGCTTTAAAATGGTGAGTTAGTTTCTGCTTTATAACAAAATGAATCAGCTATACATATACATATATCCCCGTATCTCTTCCCTCTTGCGTCTCCCTCCCTCCCACCCTCCCTATCCCACCCCTCTTGGTGGTCACTAAGCACCGGCCTTATCTCCGTGTGCTATGCGGCTGCTTCCCACTAGCTATCGGTTATACATTTGGTAGGGTATATATGTCCATGCCACTCTCTCTTTGTCAAGCTTACCCTTCCCCCTCCCCATGATCTCAAGTCCATTCTCTAGTAGGTCTGCATCTTTATTCCCGTCCTGCCACTAGGTTTCTCATGATCATTTTTTTTTTAGATTCCATATATACATGTTAACATATGGTATTTGTGTTTCTCTTTCTAAATTACTTCACTCTGTATGACAGACTCTGGGTCCATCCACCTCACTATAAATGACTCAGTTTCATGTCTTTTTATGGCTGAGTAATATTCCATTATATATATGGGCCACATCTTCTTTATCCATTCATCTGTCAATGGATACTTAGGTTACTTCCATGTCCTGGCTATTGTAAATAGAGCCGCAATGAACATGAGTCCATGACTCTTTTCTTTTCTTTTTTTTTTTTTTGTGGTACGCGGGCCTCTCACTGTTGTGGCCTCTCCCGTTGCAGGGCACAGGCTCCGGATGCACAGGTTCAGCAGCCATGGCTCACGGCCCCAGCCACTCCACGGCATGTGGGATCTTCCCGGGGCACGAACCCACGTCCCCTGCATCAGCAGGCGGACTCTCAACCACTGCACCACCAGGGAAGCCCCATGACTCTTTTTGAATTATGGTTTTCTCAGGGTATATGTGCAGGAGTGAGACTGCTGGGTCGTATGGTAGTTCTATTTTTAGTTTTTTAAGGAACCTCCATACTGTTCTCCATAGTGGCTGTATAAATTTACATTCCCACCAACAGTGCAGGAGGGTTCCCTTTTCTCCACACCCTCTCCAGCGTTTATTGTTTATAGATTTTTAGATGATGGACATTCTGACTGGTGTGAGGTGATACCTCATTGTACTTTTGATTTGCATTTCTCTAATGATTAGTGATGTTGAGCATTCTTTCATGTATTTGTTGGCTATCTGTATATCTTCTTTGGAGAAATGTCTATTTAGGTCTTCTGCCCATTTTTGGATTGGGTTGTTTGGTTTTTTGATATTGAGCTGCATGAGCTGCTTGTAAATTTTGGAGATTAAGCCTTTGTCAGTTGCTTCATTTGCAAATATTTTCTCCCATTTCAAGAGTTGTGTTTTCATCTTCTTTATGGTTTCCTTTGCTGTGCGAAAGCTTTTAAGTGTCATTAGGTCTCATTTGTTTACTTTTGTTTTTATTTCCGTTTCTCTAAGAAGTGGGTTAAAAAGGATCTTGCTGTGATGTATGTCATAGAGTGTTCTGCCTATGTTTTCCTCTAAGAGTTTGATAGTGTCTGGCCTTACATTTAGGTCTTTAATCCATTTGGAGTTTATTTTTGTGCATGGTGTTAGGGAGTGTTCTAATTTCATTCTTTAACATGTAGCTGTCCAATTTTCCCAGCACCACTTATTGAAGAGGCTGTCTTTTCTCCATTGTACATTCTTGCCTCCTTTATCAAAGATAAAGTGACCATATGTGCATGTGTTTATCTCTGGGCTTTCTATCCTGTTCCATTGATCTATATTTCTGGTCCTGTGCCAGTACCATACTGTCTTGATTACTGTAGCTTTGTAGTATAGTCTGAAGCCAGGGAGCCTGAATCCTCCAGCTCCGTTTTTCTTTCTCAAGATTGCTTTGGCTATCCAGGGTCTTTTGTTTCCATACAAATTGTGCAATTTTTTGTTCTAGTTCTGTGAAAAATGCCAGTGGTAGTTTGATAAGGATTTCATTGAATCTGTAGACTGCTTTGGGTAATAGAGTCATTTTCACAATGTTGATTCTTCCAATCCAAGAATGGTATATCTCTCCATCTATTTGTATCATCTGCGTCTGTATGTCAGGCATTCACTTTTCGATGATTAAAGTGAATCATCCTCCCAGCTCCACTCAAAAACCAGCTACAGTGCTGGACACCCTATGCCAAACAACTAGCAAGACAGGAACACAACCCCACCCATTAGCAGAGAGGCTGCCTAAAATCATAATTAGGTCACAGACACCCCAAAACACACCACCGGACGCGGTCCTGCCCACCAGAAAGACAATATCCAGCCTCATCATCCAGAACACAGGCACTAGTCCCCTCCACCAGGAAGCCTACACTACCCACCTAACCAACCTTAGCCACTGGGAACAGACACCAAAAACAACAGGAACTACGAATCTGCAGCCTGCGAAAAGGAGACCCCAAACACAGTAAGTTAAGAAAAATGAGAAGACAGAGAAACACACAGCAGATGAACAAGTAAGGTAAAAACCCACGAGATCAAACAAATGAAGAGGAAATAGGCAGACGACCTGAAAAAGAATTCAGAGTAATGATAGTAAAGATGATCCAAAATCTTGGAAATAGAATGGAGAAAATGCAGGAAACGTTTAACAAGGACCTAGAAGAACTAAAGAGCAAACAAACAATGATGAACAACACAATAAGTGAAATTAAAAATTCTCTAGAAGGAATCAATAGCAGAAGAACTGAGGCAGAAGAATGGATAAGTGACCTGGAAGATAAAATAGTGTAAATAACTACTGCAGAGCAGAATAAAGAAAAAAGAATGAAAAAATTGAGGACAGTCTCAGAGAACTCTGGGACAACATTAAATGTACTAACATTCAAATTATAAGGGTTCCAGAAGAAGAAGAGAAAAAGAAAGGGACTGAGAAGATATTTGAAGAGATTGTAGTTGAAAACTTCCCTAATATGGGAAAGGAAATAGTTAATCAAGTCCAGGAAGTACAGAAAGTCCCATACAGGATAAATCCAAGGAGAAACATGCCAAGACACATATTAATCAAACTGTCAAAAATTAAATACAAAGAAAACATATTAAAAGCAGCAAGGGAAAAACAACAAATAATATACGAGGGAATCCCCATAAGGTTAACAGCTGATATTTCAGCAGAAACTCTGTAAGCCAGAAGGGAGTGGCAGGACATATTTAAAGTGATGAAGGGGAAGAACCTACAACCAAGATTACTCTACCTAGCAAAGATCTCATTCAGATTCGACAGAGAAATTAAAACCTTTATAGACAAGCAAAAGCTAGGAGAATTCAGCACCACCAAACCAGCTTTACAACAAATGCTAAAGGAACTTCTCTAGGCAGGAAACACAAGAGAAGGAAAAGACTTACAATAACAAACCCAAAACAATTAAGAAGATGGTAATAGGAACATACACATCGATAATTACCTTAAATGTAAATGGATTAAATGCTCCAACCAAAAGACATAGATTGGCTGAATGGATACAAAAACAAGACCCGTATATATGCTGTCTACAAGAGACCCACTTCAGACCTAGGAACACATACAGACTGAAAGTGAGAGGATGGAAAAAGTCATTCCATGCAAATGGAAATCAAAAGAAAGCTGGAGTAGCAATTCTCATATCAGACAAAATAGACTTTAGGGCTTCCCTGGTGGCACAATTGTTGAGAGTCCACCTGCCGATGCAGGGGACACGGGTTCGTGCCCCGGTCCAGGAAGATCCCACATGCCGCGGAGTGGCTAGGCCCATGAGCCATGGCCACTGAGCCTGCGCGTCCGGAGCCTGTGCTCCACAACGGGAGAGGCCACGACAGTGAGAGGCCCACGTACCGCAGAAAAAAAGAGAAAGAAAGACTTTAAAATAAAGACTATTACAAGAGACAAAGATGGACAGCTTTTTCTTTTGATTTTCATTTGCTGTATCATAAGATTTTACACAAACTTTTACACGTTTCTGTCTTGTTAAAACTATTAAGAAAGAAAATTAAAAATATTAAGAGATTTGACTAAATTGTATAAATCAACTGTCACAAAACAAGCACTTTATCTTACAAATAAAACTTTTCTTCAGAGACTTCAGTATGCCATCATTCTCAGCACTATCTCCTCTACATTTCAGTTCATACCTAAAATGATTACAGTAGACACACACACACACAGAGACACACACACACACACTGCTTTCACCACTAAACAGAAGAATCTGCCTTCTTCAGTGTTATAAAAGGTGGGGTATAAAGTCCATTGTAGCAGGAATTCCCTGGCAGTCCAGTGGTTAGTACTTCATGCTTCCACTGCAGGGGATGCAGGTTCCATCCCTGGTTGGGGAACTAAGATCCCGCAAGCCTCACAGTGCAGCCAATAAATAAATAAATAAAATCCACTGTAGCTTTCTAAAAACTACCCTGATCTACAACCCTTCACTTAAAACTGATAATAAAATTGGTTATAGTGCTGGTTACACAACTCCATGAGTATACTAAAAAGCATTGAATTGGACACTTAAGAGTGGGTGAATTATTTGGTATGTGAATGATCTCCAATAAAGCTGTTACCAAAAAAAGTGATAATAAAATATCTGATACTTTTAATATGAAACCTCTTGTTTACATAGTCTAGCTACAGGAGATTATCAAGATGAAGTGCCAATGTGGTTCATCAGAAAACAATAAGCAAGAATAAACAATGAAAATTTAACACTTCATATCCTGAAATCATACAAATATTAACCCTAAAATTCCTTATTGGCAACTGAACTAAACTGTCATGTTTCTTCCGTCCAAAGGATAGCATTTCTTGAAAAGGCGCACTTTTCTGTTAGGATAATGGTACTCCACAGGGGAATTGTGTGCAACTTTAATCATCGAAAAGCGAATGCCTAGCACACAGACCAATGGAACACATCAATAGAGAACCCAGAAATAGACCTACACAACTAGGCCCAAAGCTACCTGCATAAGTGCTTTTTTTTGCATTATTGTAACCATTTTTATAAGATTATTCTAAAATACACTTCACTCTTTCCTATCTTAAACAAAACATTACGATCACAATTTAACCTTCCTTGATGATTCAGGGTCATTTTGAGCATCAATCATTGCACCTGCTTTGACTCTGTGACATCTCCAGTATCAAATGAGATGAGAACAGCTATTTGCCCCAAAACTGAATGGCAAGAGATAACTATTTACACCCCTGCTACCCACACCCCTCCACCCCTACCAAAGAACATAAACTTGTTTGTAAAGAGTTTCCTTTCTTTTTGTAAAGAGTTTCTCTTTCATTTTGGCTGTCAGCTGTCATTATGCCTTTTCTCCCTTCTTTTTTTCCCCCTAATCTGCTATAGGGTAAGCCCTCAATGTGTGCAATAAATGATCAGATTTGTTAAAACTATGTGAAAAAGGACATTAAGAAGAATGAAATTTTGCCATTTGCAACACCATGGATGGACCTGAAGGGTATTATGCTTCGTAAAATAAGTTAGACAGAAAAAGACAAATACTGTATGATATCACTTATATGTAGAATCTAAAAAATAAGATGGTGCTTCCCTGGTGGCGCAGTGGTTGAGAGTCTGCCTGCCGATACAGGGGACACGGGTTCGTGCCCCGTGCCGGGAAGATCCCACATGCCGCGGAGCGGCTGCACCCGTGAGCCATGGCCGCTGAGCCTGCGTGTCCGGAGCCTGTGCTCTGCAACAGGAGAGGCCACAACAGTGAGAGGCCCGCGTACCACTAAGAAAAAAAATAAATTAATTAAAAAATAAAAAATAAGATGAATGAATATAACAAAACAGAAACAGACTCACAGATATAGAGAACAAACTAGTGGTTACCACTGGGGAGAGGAATGTGGGGAAGGGCAAGATAGGGGTAGGGAATTAACAGATACAAACTACTGTGTATAAAAGAAATAAGCTGCAAGGATATATCATACAGCACAGGGAATATAACCAATATTTTATAACTTTAAAAAATTTATTTATTTATTTATGTTTTATTTTTGGCTGCGTTGGGTCTTCGTTGCTGCGCGTGGGCTTTCTCTAGTTGCAGCGAGCGGGGGCTGCTCTTCATTGCGGTGCGCAGGCTTCTCATTGCAGTGACTTCTCTTGCTGCAAAGCACGGGCTCTAGGCGTGCGGGCTTCAGTAGTTGTGGCACGTTGGCTCAGAAGTTGTGGCTCGTGGGCTCTAGAGCACAGGCTCAGTAGGTGTGGCGCACGGGCTTAGTTGCTCCACGGCCTGTGGGATCTTCCCGGACCAGGGGTCGAACCCATATCCCCTGCATTGGCAGGAGGATTCTTAACCACTGCGACACCAGGGAAGTCCTATAATAACTTTAAATGGAGGGAATTCCCTGGCGGTCCAGTGGTTAGGACTCAGTGCTCTCACTGCTGGAGCCCTCGGTTTCATCCCTGGTCAGAGAACTAAGGTCCCATATGCCGCACAGCAAGGCCAAAAAAAAAAGCCTATGTCAAAAAGACTGTCTGAGAGCATGAAGTTAGTTCGTGAACATTATAACATCTCTTCTGGCTCTTCACAGGACGCTTTTGCTTACTTCCCTGGATCTCAGCTGTGCTCTTGATAATTTACCAGACAGGAATTTTTAAATCACTAAAACAGCAGAACTTGGGTAATTCTTTTTCAAAATTTCATATGCTGCTTTTTAAAAGATTGAACATCTGCTATCATCTATACCATGTGGTTAGATTTTTCTTTTTTAAAGACAAGGACGTGGAAAGTTATCACACTTGGGAACACATGTAAATAACCTTACTATAACTCTGTAAACAAGAGAATTGTATCTACACTTAGCGAAATCTAATCAGAAATTTAGCAATAGCAACATATATGAGTTATAGTTTTATAAAGGTGAATAGGCAAAGGTTTCTAAAGGACAGCAGATAATTAAAGATAATAGTTCTCATCTAGAGTCCCCAAACTGACAAAGTACATAAGATTTCAATTATATTTTAAAATGCAGGACTTCCCTGGTGGCACAGTGGTTAAGAATCTGCCTGCCACTGCAGGAGACATGGGTTCACGCCCTGGTCCGGGAAGATCCCACGTGCCACGGAGCAACTAAGCCCGTGCGCCACAACTACTGAAGCCCGCGTGCCTAGAGCCCATGCTCTGCAACAAGAGAAGCCACTGCAATGAGAAGTCCGTGCACCACAACAAAGAGTAGCCCCTGCTTGCCACAACTAGAGAAAGCCCACGCACAGCAACAAAGACCCAATGCAGCCAAAAATAAATATAAATAAATAAATAAAAATTTAAAAATAAATAAATAAAATACATATTTGGAGCTTACTATATTTATAAGAACCTTCATAGTTTCTCAACTCAAGTGGAAAAAAGATAGATTAATCAATAAATGGTGTTAAGACAACTGGTCACCAATCTGAAAAAAAAATTAAGAGGGCTCCTCTCATATATTACAGCAGAAAATGTTAATCTTATTTAAATGTTAAAACTAAAACCATAGAAGTAATATAAGAAACCATAGGAGGGCTTCCCTGGTGCTGCAGTGGTTGAGAGTCCGCCTGCCGATGCAGGGGACATGGGTTCGTGCCCCGGTCTGGGAAGATCCCACATGCTGCGGAGCGGCTGGGCCCGTGAGCCATGGCCGCTGAGCCTGCGCGTCTGGAGCCTGTGCTCCGCAACCGGAGAGGCCGCAACAGTGAGAGGCCCACGTACCGCAAAAAAAAAAAAAAAAAAAAAACCATAGGAGAATTATTTTATAACCTTGGCTGGTATGGTAAAGATCTCTCAAATAGGGCACAAAACTCAGAAGTCATAAAAATTTGACAAATAGAATAAAAGCCAATTTTTCTAAACGACAAAAGAAAAAAAAAAACAATAAGCAAAACCAAAGACAACTGACAAACTTGGAAAAGGATGCCACAAACAAGGAACTAGTTTCCTTATTTAAGAGTTTCCACAAATCAATTTTTTAAATGTTCAACTTGGGACTTCCCTGGTGGCACAGTGGTTAAGAATCCGCCTGCCAATGCAGGGGACACAGGTTCGAGCCCTGGCCGGGGGAAGATCCCACATGCTGTGGAGGAACTAAGCCCGTGTGCCACAACTACTGAGCCTGTGCTCTAGAGCCCACGAGCCACAACTACTGAGCCCATGTGCCACAACTACTGAGCCCACGCACCTAGAGCCCATGCTCCGCAACAAAGAGAAGCCACCACAATGAGAAGCTCGCACACTGCAAGGAAGAGTAGACCCCGCTCACTGCAACTAGAGAAAGTTAGCGTGCAGCAACAAAGACCCAACGAAGGAAGGAAGAAAGAAAGAAAAGAAAGAAATTCGTTAAAGATTATATTTCTTTGCTAGGAAGCCTGCTGAAATAAAGAGCCAGCACTAGGTATTACCAGTCAGAGAAAAGGCAGGTGTAAAGTAATTTTTAAATGCTATTTCTTAGTTACACGTGTTTCACAAGATCATGGCTCAAAACACCACCATCAATACTTCTCACAGGAAAAGGCAAGCTCCAGGATTAAGAGCAAGTTTGCTGCACCTAGAACTGGCCTCTAAAAACCCCAACTTTCAACTTGGCTAAGTCTACAGTCAAACCACACCTCGCACTGTTCTCAACTCTGTAATGCCTGTGTGGTTCCTTCTAAGAGAACATTACCCCACACACTCGACTGGGCAAACTGAGGTCAGAAAATAAGTCTTACTATTCATTAATACTTTTTGAATTGATTACTTGCCAAAAAAAATTTTTAAAGTGAGTTTACAGTTACAAAAACAAGACTGCCAAGGAAGGGAGTCAAAAAATTATTGGGGTTTGGTGGACACGCAGAAGAGGAATTGTGCCAGAAATCTCTGGCTAGAGAAAACTCATAATGATAATGGTTACCATTTATTTAAGGCTTACCAGGTGCCAGGTGTTTTTGTCAGTGCTTTTCATACGTTGTCTCATTTTATTCTCACAAGTCTGAAAGGTAAACAATATTATCTTGCTGTTTGCGGAGAGGGCCCAGGAGAAACCAACGTGAATTAACAAGAATTAAGGAGGTAAAAGTGTGTGACCACAGGAGTGAGGGGTGACAGAAACATGGTGGGACTATATCTAAGGAAGACCTAGTGAGTGTGTGAATCTTGAAAGGCAGATTATATTCAGTATAAGGGGGACAGTAGGGAGAGGAAGTGGGAGAGAGGGAGAAGACACAGAGTAGGAGAGGAAAGAACCTTCGAGCGGGAGGGGGAGGGGAGGAGTTATGATGGAGGAGGAGTTGAGAGGTGGAGGAGCAGCCAATTGGAAGGGGTAGAGGTAGGAACCAAGGGGAGGGGGAGTGGCTGAGAGGGAGTAGGCGGGACAGAGCAGGAGCAGGAACTAACTAAAGGAACCAAGATAAGGGAAGAGGCCGGGGCCGAGAGGGAGGGCGGAGCCTAGAGGGAAGAGGGGAAGGGAGGGGGTGGAGTCGAGAGGGAGTGGAAAGGAAGAAGCCCGAGACCGCGGACTAGGAGCGGAGAGAACAGCGTAGAAGGAGGAGCTGTTAGGTGGGCGGAGGAGAAGCTGAGAGGGAGTTAGAGGAAAAGAGACGAAGGGGGAGGAGCCAAGAGGGAGGGAAAGAGGATCAGGGAAAAAGAGAGGTCCGGATCCGCCAAGTGCGAGGCTCAGCGATTAAGACCCTGAAACACACCCACAGAGGGGGCTTTGGCATTCTGGGTCAGAGTCTGAGAGCTCCCAGCACTGGTCGACCCCGGTGTGCCCCATACTGCAACCCGAAGCCTCCCCTCACATCTCACTTCCCCCCTCTAGTCCTCACCTTGCAGGTAGCAGTCTCTCAGTCTGCCTCGAAGAAGTTGACCTGAGCCAACGCGGGAAGATAAAAAGCCGCGCAGCGGGCGGCCTTAAGCCCCGGGAGCAGCCCCAGCCCCAGCAGCCACCTGAGCCCGGGGAGGGTGGGCCACAGGCGACAGAGGTTGGTTCCCAGGCAGAAACCACGAGTACACATTCTAGGAGCCGGTTCAGCGCTTGAGGACACACACCATGCACGAGATCGGAACCAGTGGAGGGGAGAAGCGGGAATGATAAGGAAGAACCGTGGACGGACAGGGAGGAGCCGAGACCGGCTGGTGGGACTAGAACTCCAGGGAAGGCCACTTGTTCGGGCGAGACATTGGCTCGGAGCCCGGTTGTTAGACGGCCTGGCTGGCTTTATGAGCGCGCGGAGCACGCATGCGTGCGGGTCCCCGCCGCGCCTTCCACCGCCCCTCACCCCTCCACCCTTCCCCCCACCTCCCTCTCCGTCCTCCCAGCATCCCCAGCCCAGCACTTTCCCGCGGTTCTGGCGGTTCCGCGCGCGCGCAGCCTTCAGAGCTGCCTCGCGGTGTCCGGGGGGCGGGGGAGGAGGGAAGCAGCCTGAGAGGTTTCAACTTCCCAGCATCAGAGTCTCGCGTCCTCCTGATTTTGCCTCTCTTAGTACCAATAGCAGGGTTACCGCCCCGCCATCTTCAGTTCTTGCTGCCAGGGTGGGCGGAGGGGAATTCCTGGGCCTTGCTGCCCAGTGTGGTGGTTATTCGGCGCTTGAAATGCAGCAAGTACGAAACTGATGTCTGTAAGTGTACATTGTACACTAGGTTTCAAAGAATTTGCACGGTAAAAAGAATGCAAAACCTCTCCAACTTCATATTGATTACATGTTGAAATGATAATATTTGGAGTCTCTTGCATTAAATAAAACATTAAAATTAATTCCACCTGTTTCTTTTTTGTGGCTTAAGTTTTTTAAGTATAGTTGATTTACAATGTTGTGTTAGTTTCAAGTGTACAAGACAGTGATTCAGTGATACATATGTGTATATAGCTATTCTTTGTCAGATTCTTTTCCATTATAGGTTATTATAAGATATTGGATATAGTTCCCTGTGCTATACAGTAGGTCCTTGTTATCTATTTTATAATAAGTGTGCATCTTTTAATCCCAAATTCCTAATTTATCCCTCCCTCTATTTTCTGTGTGTGGCTACTAGAACATTTAAAATTACGTATGTGGCTCTAGTTATATTTCTGTTGGACGGAGCAGGTCTGGGGAAGGGGGAAGAAAGGGGGGAAAAACTGGAGAGGGGAAGAAAGGGGGTTGCTCTTAAGATTCTTAAAGTTTTCTTTCTCTAAGCGGCAGGGATCTTATTTTGCGACCTCTGTAAGAATCCTTGTCGCCCTTACCTTCTGCTCCTTGTGCTGTCTTATAATGCAAAGTGCCTGTACTTGGACCTAGAAAGTATTGTAGGTATCATAGGACAAAGATAGTAGAAGAGCGTATTATTTTTCCTCTTGTGTCTCAAGAGCTTTGGAGAACAAGAGGTCATTTGTTTATGCTGAGACGTGTGCGCCTCCCCAAGGGCCTTTCTGTGCAAGTTCCCTGGCTCCAAAAGGTCTGCATCTTCTGCTGACTGGCAGGGGGCAATTCAAGACAGAACAAAGGCAGCTAACTGGCCAATAGCAGAGGCAGGTCGAAATTTAGAGAGTTAACTCCTGGATTAGAGGGGTGGAAAAAGTTGTAGGACAAAGGAATGGAGAAAATGTACCAACGATCAGAATTAGGGGAGTTGTTAGTAAAAACATTGAATGTGGAGGCTTCCCTGGTGGCGCAGTGGTTAAGAATCCGCCTGCTGATGCAAGGGACACGGGTTCAAGCCCTGGTCCTGGAAGATCCCACATGCCGCGGAGCAACGAAGCCCGTGAGCCACAACTACTGAGCCTGCATGCCACAGCTACTGAAGCCCGCGCACCTAGGGCCAGTGTTCACAACAAGAGAAGCCACTGGAATAAGAAGCCTGCGCACGGCAAGGAAGAGTAGCCCTGCTTGTGGCAACTAGAGAAAGCCCGCGTGCAGCAACGGAGACCCAACGCAGCCAAAAATAAATAAATAAATTTATTTTAAAAAAAGATTGAACTTGACCAAAAGAGCTGGAGACATCCCTGTAAAGATTTGGAAAACAGGACAACACGATCAGAAGGGGCACCATTTTTGAGAAGAGGACCAGAAGAAGGGAGGTAGTAAGAGAGAGAATGGTCATGGTTGGAAGTAACCAGAGCTTGAGTAAAAGTTTTGTGTTTCACCACTGCGTGACCACCTCTCTCCGGCCTGCCTTTGGATGAAAAAGAGTATAAATGAAAATAAACTGGATGCTCCTCCAGTCTCTCAGGCCTGGGCCCGAACATCTAAAAGACGTGCTAGGACCCAGCAGGTGTAAACTGCTTCGGGACTGGGCAGACTGCCAAGCGCCTGCAGGATCCTGCTAAGCGAGGGGGCAGGTTCTGGGCACTCCCTGGAGGAGGAGTGCCACCCACATCACCAGCAGGACGCCTGGCCCCGCCCCTCCCCACACTCTCCAGAGATTTTGAGAAGCAGGAAAGAGCAGTGGTCAGCGTATCACCATCCTCATCCTCTACAACTCCAGTAGTGCCATTGAAGTCTTCCATTAAAACTCCCTGCAGGGCTGTTTTCTGTTAACCTCAAGAAGTAAAGCATCACCGAAGGCTACGTCCCCATTGTCAGCAACAAGATACAGCCCTCCTGATGTCATCAGTGTGTGATTATCACCCGCTCTGGCCCACTGCTGGTCCCAGAGATACAGCATATTCTCTGTGCTACAGGGGCTCTAAGAGTTTGTTTCTGCTTCCCCACAACCCTAGAAGATGCAGAAGCCCCAGAGCAGCCTTGTGGGAGTAAACCTCTAGGCAGGCCTGGTTTTCCCCAACGCCAAAGCCCCCCTCCCACCATAAGCCAATTTGACCACGTCTTACAGAAGAGTAAGGCCTGCCTGCCATCTCCAGCCAGCCCTGTACACCTTCTCATCTTGTATGCAAACAGGGACCTTTCAATTTCTATTGGCCAGGATTTCCAATACAATGTTGAATAGAAGTGATGAGAATGGACAGCCTTGCCTTGCTCTCCATCTTAGGGGGAAAGCATTCAGTCTTTCACCATTAAGCATGATATTAACTATAGGCTTTTTGTAGCTGCCCTTTATCAGGTTAACAAAGTTCCCTTCTCTCCCAGTGTGCTGAAAATTTTTATCATGACTGGTTATTGAATTTTATCCAATTTTTTGGCATCAATTGATGCAATTTTGTGTTTCTTCTTAAGATTATTGACATGATGCATTATATTGATTTTAAAATATTGAGTCAGGCTTGTATTTACCGAATAAACCCCACTTGGCTGGTTGCTGTGTAAAAAAAGCAATAACAAAATAAACAGGACTACACTGTGGTATAGAATGCAAATTTGTAAGACTTTTAAAATAGAAAATTCAAAGAAATTAATTTTTTATAATTTTTTTATTGAAATATAGTTGATTTACAATGTTGTATTAGTTTTTGGTGTTCAGCAAAGTGATTCAGATATATATATATCTATAGATAGGTTGACAGATATATAGATAGATATTCTTTTTCATATTTTTTTCAAGTGTGGTTTACTACAGGATATTGAATATAGCTCCCCGTGCTACACAGTAGGACCTTGTTGTTTATAGTCATTCTATATGTAATAGTTTGCATCTGCTAATCCCAAACTTCCAATACATCCCTCTCCCACCCCCCCTCCCCCTTCACAACCACAACTCTGTTCTGTATGTCTGTGAGTCTGTTTCCGTTTCATAAATAATTTCATTTGTGTCATATTTTAGATTCCACATATAAATGATATCATACGGTATTTGTCTTTCTCTTTCTGACTCACTTCACTTAGTATGATAATCTCTAGGCCCATCCATGTTGTTGCAAATGGAATTATTTTGTTCTTTTTTATTGCTGAGTAGTATTCCATTGTGTGTATATATATGTATATATATACATATATATATGTGTGTGTGTGTGTATATATATATATATACCACATCTTCTTTATCCATTCATCTGTTGATGGACATTTAGGTTGCTTCCATGTCTTGGCTATTATAAATAGTGCATTGGGGTGCATGTATCTTTTCAAATTAGAGTTGCTATATGATCCAGCAACCCCACTCCTGGGCATATATCTGGACAGAACTCTAATTCTAATTTTAGTTTTTTGAGGAACCTCCGTATTGTCCTCCATAGTGGCTGTACCAACTTACATTCCCACCAACAGTGTAGGAGGGTTCCCTTTTCTCCACACCCTCTCCAGCACTTGTTATTTGTCAACTTTTTAATGATGGTCATTCTGACCAGTGTGAGGTGTACTCTCATTGTAGTTTTGATTTGAATTGCTCTAATAATTAGTGATGTGGAGCATCTTTTCATATGCCTGTTGGCCATCTGTATGTCTTCTTTGGAGAAATGTCTAATTAGGTCTTCTGCCCATTTTTTGTTTGGATTGTTTGGTTTTTTTGTTATTGAGTTCTATGAGCTGTTTATATATTTTGGAAATTAAGCCCTTGTTGGTTGCATCATTTGCAAATATCTCCTCCCAGTCCGTAGGTTGCCTTTTGGTTTTGTTTATGGTTTTCTTTGCTGTGCAAAAGCTTAAAGTTTGATTAGGTCCTATTTGTTTATTTTTGCTTTTATGTCTATTGCCTTTGGAAACTGACCTAAGAAAGCATTGGTACAATGTATATCAGAGAATGTTTGCCATGGGAGACGGACCTAAGAAAACATTAGTACAACCTATGTCAAAGAATGTTTTACCTATGTTCTCTTCTAGGAGTTTTATGGTGTCATGTCTTATATTTAAGTCTTTAAGCCATTTTGAGTTTTTTATGTGTGGTGTGAGGGTGTATTCTAACTCCATTGATTTACATGTGGCTGTCCAGCTTTCCCAACATTGCTGAAGAGACTGTCTTTTCTCCATTGTATATTCTTGCCTCCTTTGTCAAAGACTAATTGACCATAGGTGTGTGGATTTATTTCTGCACTCTCTATTCTGTTCCATTGATCCATATGTCTGTTTTTGTGCTAATACCACACTGTTTTGATTACTGTAGCTTTGTAGTATTGTCTGAAGTCTGGGAGGGTTATGCCTCCTGCTTTGTTCTTTTTCCTCAGGATTGCTTTGGCAATTCTGGGCCTTTTATGGTTCCATATGATTTTTAGGATTATTTGTTCTAGTCCTGTGAAAAATGCCATGGGTAATTTGATAATTAAATCTGTAGATTGCTTTGGGTAGTATAGCCATTTTAACAGTATTAATTCTTCCAATACAAGAGCATGGGTTATCTTTCCATTTCAAAGAAATTAATTTCTTAATGTAGGCTATGCCCCAAACTCCAGGGAGACACGGGTTCTCTCTCCTGTGCCATTACGAGTATTAGGTGGAAAAGTAAAGAACGAACACTTTATTAATTTTATTTGCCTACTTGTATCTCTCTCTCTACTGAAAGTAAGCTTTAGAGCACAGGATCCATTTCCTGCTGATCTTCAAATCCATAGTGCAGATCTGGGCACTTAGAACATAATACATAAATTCAGAATAAATGAAAAAATGAATTAATGAATGAATTCACTTACACTGTCATAGACATTTTATATGTTTTACCTCATTTGGAAATCAAAAGAGGATGCAATCAAGAGATGTGAGTAAATGTAGATAACGAGGATAATACCCCCTTTATTTATGTAGCAGTAGAGTTTGCAAAGTTTGTGTCCATCCATTATTTTACCTGACTATATGAGGTTGGCAGGGTAGTTATTTAATGTGAAGTAACTGAGAACAGGAGAAGTTAATTTGCTCGTCCAAGGTCACACAGCTAATAGATGACCAAGTCAAGGCTAGAAAGCAGGTCTCCTGATATCTAATATAGTTCTTAAAAATAATGGTATTAAAAGAAAGTGAAAGACTTCCCTGGTGGTGCAATGGTTAAGAATCCGCCTGCCAATGCAAGGGACACAGGTTCGAGCCCTGGTCCGGGAAGATCCCACATGCCGCGGAGCAACTAAGCCTGTACACCACAACTACTGAGCCTGCGCTCTAGAGCCTGCGAGCCACTACTGAGCCCACGTGCCACAACTACTGAGGCCTGCGTGCCTAGAGCCCATGCTCCGCAACGAGAGAAGCCACTGCAGTGAGAAGCCCACGCACAGCAACGAAGAGTAGCCCCCCACTCGCCACAACTAGAGGAAGCCCATGCACAGCAATGAAGACCCAACCCAGCCAAAAGTAAATAAATAAATATTTTTTTTAAAAAAAGAAAGAAAGAGAGGGACTTTCCTGGCGGTCTAGTGGTTAGGACTCTGTGCTTCCACTGCAGGGGGCCCAGGTTCGATCCCTGGTTAGGGAATTAAGATTCCACAAGCCACATGGTGTGGGCCAAAAAAAAAAATTTAAAAAAAAGGAAGTGAAAAATGTCTGGTAATAAAAAAGAAATAAACTCATTTTATAACGTAGCTGTTACGCTTCCAGCTACATCAACTAAGAATGTTCCAGAAACAAGCAAGTAAAGGATTGAGCAAAGCATATAAATCTCAAGTTCGGAGCTATCTTTGACAATGGCACACAGAGAGATTTAACCATGCAATTCGTGACATGCAGTGTCACTCAGACAATTTTGTAAAGGGAAACACAAGGAATGGCACTTCACAAAAGCAGATGCTTCAGGCCACATTAAAGAAAATGCAACTACTAAGTGTTTAATAGTTATTTTTTTCCCCATGTTTCTAACCATTTGGAGTTAAAAATATCCAAGCTGCAGTTCCCATCCTCTTTCCAGTTCACTTCAATGTGTCCATACCAAAATTGAGTAGTAGAACAAAGGAATACTGTGATCCGGTGGAATCATGCTCTAGTTAAACCATGTTTCTAAATCAGCATATCGGAACATCAGAAAGGAAACTAAATGTGCCATGGTAGGCCAGTGTGTCAGCTCCAGAGGCTACATCATAACTTTCATAGGGTGCCAACAGGGCCAGACTAGCTTATTCCCTGGGCTTCCTAACTTGACTCACTTTTTCCTTCCCCATTGCCCAAAATCTAAATATGTTTCTCTCAAACTGACATTGCAAATGTGATCACATCACACTCCTCTTTAAAATCCTTTGCTGGACAGCTCAATGCAATGTGGGTCCTGGATTGGACAAAAAAAGGACCTTAGTGGAAAAACTGGTGGAATCCCAATGAAGTCTGTAGTGTAGCTAGTAGTATTGTACCAACCTTGATTTCTTAGTTTGATCATTCTACCGTGGTTATGTAAGATGTTTATGTTAAGGGAAGTTCAGTGAATGAGACCTTGCTGTACTACTTTTGCAACACTTCAGTAAACCTAAAATTATCTTGAAATAAAAAGTGGAAAACATCTTGTCCTGGTTCTTCATTGCCCTAAGGATTAAGTACAAACTCTGCCTTTGCTCGGGAAGACCTGCATGACCTAACCCTTCGCCCTCACATACATACACCGCTCCAGCATCAAAATTTTGTGCAGGGAAGGAGGGTGGAGGATGGAGATGCCACTCCCATAGTCAATCTACTCTCTGATCCTGCTCCAAAGAACTACTTTCAGTTACACGAAGAGGCCGTTCTCTCTAGTCTCTGAACAAATTGATCCCTGCTGTTCCTTGGTATAGTAGCCTCTGCAGACCCTGCCACCCTCCTCTCCCACCTTTTGCTTGGCTGAAATCTTGCTTGTATATTTCAGTTAATGTGGAAAGTTACCTTTCCTAGCATATCTTCCCTGACAGCCCCCCACTCCGCATATATACCACACCACACACACATACCACAGAGTTGGATTAAGTG
Organism: Tursiops truncatus; assembly: GCF_011762595.2. NCBI lineage: Eukaryota > Metazoa > Chordata > Mammalia > Artiodactyla > Delphinidae > Tursiops > Tursiops truncatus. The sequence continues at coordinate 14,347,233 of NC_047055.1, forward strand.
CCCCTTGTATGTGCTCCCACTACACCCTGTGTATACTTGTGATTTGTCACTTTCACACTGTATTAAAGTTCTGTCTGCCTCCCCCATTTAGTCAATTGTTAACTCTGGATCTTCTCCTTTTATCCACACCTACCACTTTCGTACAACAAGGCAGCCACTGAAATAGCTTGATTTCACAGGCTTAACACTTTGAAGATTAAGTTTTCCATCTGAGTAATTATTCTTGTAATTTATATGCTCTGTGATATGGTGAGAATGGAGAGTTTTAGTTTTTTCCCTGATACTATAGAGTTTCTGACTGAATTGTATTTCTGCACCAATATCAACTTGTTATCAAAAGGGTACCTATATTCCTTTATTACAGGGATCATTGAGAAATGATCACCACAGACTTCCCTGGTGGTCCAGTGGGTAAGACTCTGCGCTGACAATGCAGCGGGCTCGGTGTTCGATCCCTGGTCTGGGAACTAAGATCCCACATGCCACCCGGTGTGGCCAAAAAAAAGAGAGAGAGAGAGAGAAAAGGGAAGTGTCATGGCAGATTCATCGGTCTCTGGCTTGCACAACTGGATGGATGGTGGAACCATTCACTAAGGCATGGCATATTGAAAGAGGACTAGATTTAAGGGGATAGAGAGAGATTAAGAGGGGTTTTGGGGGGACCTATTGTACTTGAGGAGACTTGAGAGTTACAAATTGAGATATCAAACATGCAGCTGAACATATAGCCATGGAATGGGAGATGCAAATTTGGAAGTTGATGGCTTATGGATGATAAAAGAAATCACTTATTGGGAGAGTACAGAATGAGAAGAGAAGAGGATCCAGGGCAAGCCTTTGAAAAAAATTCAACAAATTTGTAGTCTAGTAGAGAAGGATAGGCAAGCTGCAGAGTTGTTAGAGAGAGATCAGGCAGAGATGTAGGTGGAAAGCCAGAAGAATGTGTTGTTAAATACAAAAGAGCTTGGAAGCCCAAGGGAAGAGAGTGTTTCAAGGAGAAAGTGGCCAAGAACAAAAAAAGGCCAAGTAAAATAGCAGAAAACATCTTATCTTTTAGATGTGGTGACACAGATGTCATTTCCGACATGAAAGAGCTATTCTGGGGAAATGATCTGGATAAAAGCCAGATTGGAGTGGGTTAAGAATTGAGTGACAGGTGATAAAATGGAGTAGCTGGTATAGATAACTCTTTCCTTTTTGACAACTCTTTCTTTTATTTGATTTTTAATTATATAAGTAATACATAAATATATTTTCCTTTAAAAAATGAAAACGTTACAGACAGGACTAAAATCCTCTTTGACCGCTGCTACCAATCCTGGTCGTCTTCCTCACCTTTCAGAGGTAACCATAGTTATTCGTTTGGCATGTCCTTCCTGGCCTTTTTCTGGGTATTAACATATTAATGTTATAGATAATAACATAATTTAATGTACACACATATATATACATGTGCATATGTTTTACATAAACATATATTAAATAGTATAACATGATGTATAGAATGAGCCACTTCATTATTTTAATAAACGCACTACCGATATTACATACTGTATCATAATTTATTTGGCATTCCTATACTGATAGTCATTTAAGTTGTTTCTATTTTTTCCCCAGTCGCTCACAATTCTGCAGAAAACTGCCTTATATACACTGACCCTGTCAAAGAAGGCAACAAGAAGGGAATGCTCATTTAAATTTTAATAGACACTGCTTGCACTTTTTATATTTTAATAGTTACTGTACTACCAAACTGCCCTCCCAAATGGCTGTAACAATTTTCCCTCCCACCAGCAGTGGGAGTCTCATAAGACTATTGACTACCCATTATCCCACACCAGCAACAACTCTTTCAAGATGTTCGGCTGTGGAGGGGAGGAAAACTATCCTGTGGTAGCCAGAAGGGGATGAAAGATTGAAAGAGACAGTTTTGTATGTGAGAAAGGCTTGAGCATGTTTTATTTTTTTGTTTTGTTTTGTTTTTTTAAATTAATTTTTATTGGAGTATAGTTGATTTACAATGTTGTGTTAAAGCATGTTTTAGTGTGCATGAGAAAGCTCCAGTTGAGAAGGAGAGGTTGAATATACGTGAGGAAAAAGAGATAATGACATAAAATTCCCAGGAAAGCAGGGGAGGACATCATCCAAGCACAAGTAAAGGAATGGCCTTCAATGAGAAGAGGCATCATTCTTCTCTTGCATTGGTTTGTGCATCAGAATTCCCTGGAGAGCTTGTTAAAACAGGCTGCTGCCCCTTCCTCCACCAGAGTTTGTGATTCTATAGATTTGGAAGTGGGGTCTGCAAATCTGCATTTCCAGCAAGTTCCCAGGCACTGCTGACTCTCCTGTTCTGTTCTGGGGAATTAATTACACTTTGGGAACCACTATCCTATGTAGCAGGGGAAAAGGAAGGTAGGGTGGGTGTAGAGATGGGTAAGATACGTGTGTTTGGTCGCCAGAAGATGACGGGAGTTCCTATCTAACGGCTTCTATTTTCTCTATGAAATAAGAGTTGTGGTCAAATATTGAACGTGTGGGAGCAGGTGGGAGGTGGTGCTGGGGTAGGAGGTTAGAGGAGAGTGGAGAAAGTTGTAAAAAATGGTTGCAGAAGGAAGGTGAGTGAATTGACCAAAAATATGTAGTAAAATTCCTGGGCCATATTGAAGTCTCATTTGAGGTCTATGATCATGGATTTTACAATAGGCTCAATCTGCCCAATTGTGTGACTTTTTCCAGTAGACATGGAGAAAGTAAAACATCAGTTTTACCCAAGACTGAAGTTTTGCTACTCTAGTGTCTCAAGAAGACATCCAGCAGCTCATGCTAGAAATCTGGCATCACCATTGATACCTCCCTCACCCTGCATAACCAATGCATCATTAATATTAATGGCTAACACTTAATATCAATCATGCTTATTATGCTCTAAGAAATGTTATGTATATTAACTCATTTCATCCTGATACTTCCTATAACTCCTATTATTATAGTCATTTTATAAATGAGGACACTGAAATTATGGATTTGCCCGAATCCATGCAGCTAGGAAGTGGCAGAGCCAGGCTTCAAACCAGACATTCTATAGCACCAGGGTCTAGTTCTTAGGTAGACTCTTCTGCACTGTTTCAACTTCCCAACTACCTTTTTTTTTTTTTTTGGCCATGCCATGGGGCATGGGGAAATCTTAGCTCCCTGACCAGGGAAGTGCTGAGTCCTAACCACTGGACCACCAGGGAACTCCCCCAACTATCTTTCTGATCTATCCACTTTTCACCCTGTCCACAACCCCTATCCTAGTCCAAGCCACGCCATAGCTCACACAGCCTTAAAGTCCTTTTTCCAGCTTCCATGCTTGCCCCTTTATGACTCATTCTCCACGGAGCTGCCAGAGTCAGCTTTCAAAAATACCAATCAGCTCAAGTGCTTCTCCTGGATTAAAGCTTTTCGGTGGCTCCCACTGTTCTTAGCATAAACCCCGCATATCCTCCCTATGACTTAAAGCATCCTGGATAATCTGATACTTTCCTAACCTTCTGGCTAGATTAACTGTCACTGTTTTCCCTAAATCACCATATTCCAGCCTTAGTGGCTTCCTTTAAGTTCTTCACATACTTCTCATTCTTTTCCTCAGCAGGGCCTTTGCACATGCTGTTGCTACTATCTAGAATGTTCTTCCCATGAGCGATTGCTTTTTATCCTTGAACTCTCAGCTTCCATGACAGTACCTCCAGGGAGATCTTCCCTGGCTATTGTAAGTAGGCCTCCTACACTTGCACACACATTTTTAAAAGCATTCTCTATTACTGCAGCTTACTTTATTCAAAAAATAGTGGTTTTCAGACAAATATCTTATATTAATGCATATGTGGAACCTGGAAAATGGTACAGATGAACCAGTTTGCAGGGCAGAAATAGAGACACAGATGTAGAGAACAAACGAATGGACACCAAGAGGGGAAAGTGGTGGTGGGGAGTGGTGGTAGGATGAACTGGGAGATTGGGATTGACATATATACACTAAGATGTACAAAATAGGTAACTAATAGGAACCTGCTGTTTAAAAAATAAAATAAAATTCAAAAAAAGTAGTGGATTTCACTATTTTTTGTTTGTTTTCTTGCTTATTTTCTCACACCCCCACCACTAAATGTAAACTTCATGAGGGCAGGGACCAAGTGCATTTTATTCAGCATTGTACACCAGTCCCTACCATAGTGACCGACACAGAGTAGGTACCCAGTGGATATTTGGCAAGGGAATGAATTAATGAATTGGGGGCAGCCGAGTAGTGACGTCAGATAGGAAGCTGGATATGCAGGTTGAGGAGCCCAAGGGAGGGATCTGGCACAGATATATAAACGCTGGGGCTGGGAATTCCCTGGCGATCCAGTGGATAGGACTCCACGCTTCCACTTCAGGGGGTCCAGATTCAATCCCCTGTTAGGAAGCTAAGATTCTGCAAGCCGCAGGTGCAGCAAAAAACAAAACAAAACAAAACAAAAAATCCCCAGCCTGAGGCTATAGAGATAGTATTGTAGAGGACCCCCTGGGAATGGGTGAGATTACCTAAAGGATGAGGAAAGAATGAATAAACAAGAGGTTCTAGCAATGAGACTGAAAAAACTCTAATATTTAAAGATGGACTAGACAAGTCCCTCCCATCAGGAAATTTGCACAAGCCTCTTAGATAGCCTAATCCACCAGAGGGCAAACAGCAGAAGCAAGAAGAACTACAATCCTGTAGCCTGTGGAACAAAAACCACATTCACAGAAAGGTAGACAAGATGAAAAGGCACAGGGCTATGTACCAGATGAAGGAACAAGATAAAACCGCAGAAAAACAACTAAATGAAGTGGAGATAGGCAACTTTCCAGAAAAAGAATTCAGAATAATGATGATCAAGATGATCCAGGACCTCGGAAAAACAATGGAGGCAAAGATTGAGAAGATGCAAGAAATGTTTAACAAAGACTTAGAAGAATTAAAGAACAAACACCTAGAAGAATTAAAGAACAAACAGAGATGAACAATACAATAACTGAAATGAAAAATACACTAAAAGGAATCAATAGCAGAATAACTGAGGCAGAAGAATGGATAAGTGACCTGGAAGACAGAATGGTGGAATTCACTGCTGCAGAACACAATAAAGAAAAAGAAATTAAAAGAAATGAAGACAGCCTAAGAGACCTCTGGGACAACATTAAATGCAACAACATTCACATTATAGGGGTCCCAGAAGGAGAAGAGAGAGAGAAAGGACCCGAGAAAATATTTGAAGAGACTATAGTCGAAAACTTCCCTAACATGGGAAAGGAAATAGCCACCCAAGTCCAGGAAGCACAGAGAGTCCCATACAGGATAAACCCAAGGAGAAACACGCCAAGACACATAGCAATCAAATTGGCAAAAATTGAAGACAAAGAAAAATTATTGAAAGCAGCAAGGGAAAAATGACAAATAACATACACGGGAACTCCCATAAGGTTAACAGCTGATTTCTCAGCAGAAACACTACAAGCCAGAAGTGAATGGCATGACATATTTAAAGTGATGAAAGGGAAGAACCTAAAACCAAGATTACTCTACCCAGCAAGGATCTCATTCAGATTCGATGGAGAAATCAAAAGCTTTACAGACAAGCAAAAGCTAAGAGAATTCAGCACCACCAAATCAGCTCTACAACAAATGCTAAAGGAACTTCTTTAAGTAGGAAACATAAGAAAAGGACCTACAAAAACAAAAACATAACAATTAAGAAAATGGTAAAAGGAACATACATATCGATAATTACCTTACAAGTGAATGGATTAAATGCTCCAACCAAAAGACACAGGCTTGCTGAATGGATATATAAACAAGACCCATATATATGCTGTCCACAAGAGACCCACTTCAGACCTAAGGACACATACAGACTGAAAGTGAGGGGATGAAAAAAGATATTCCATGCAAATAGAAATCAAAAGAAAGCTGGAGTAGCAATTCTCATATCAGATAAAATAGACTTTAAAATAGAGAATGTTACAAGAGACAAGGAAGGACACTACATAATGATCAAGGGATCGATCCAAGAAGAAGAAATAACATAACAATTATAAATATATATGCCCCCAACATAGGAGCACCTCAATACATAAGGCAACTGCTAACAGCTATAAAAGAGGAAATCGACAGTAACACAATAATAGTGGGAGACTTTAACACCTCACTTACACCACTGGACAGATCATCGAAACAGAAAATTAATAAGGAAACACAAGCTTTAAATGACACAATAGACCAGATAGATTTAATTGATATATATAGGACATTCCATCCAAAAACAGCAGATTACACTTTCTTCTCAAATGCGCACATAACATTCCCCAGGATACATCACATACTGGGTCACAGATCTAGCCTCAGTAAATTTAAGAAAATTGAAATCATATCGCGCATCTTTTCTGACCACAGCGCTATGAGATTAGAAATCAATTACAGGGAAAAAAATGTAAAAAACACAAACACATGGAAGCTAAACAATACGTTACTAAATAACCAAGAGATCACTGAATAAATCAAAGAGGAAATCAAAAAATACCTAGAGACAAATGACAATGAAAACACGACGATCCAAAACCTATCAGATGCAGCAAAAGCAGTTCTAAGAGGGAAGTTTTTATTTATACAAGCCTACCGCAAGAAACAAGAAAAATCTCAAATCAACAATCTAATGTTACACCTAAAGGAACTAGAGAAAGAAGAACAAACAAAACCCAAAATTAGCAGAAGGAAAGAAATCATAAAGATCAGAGCAGAAATAAATGAAATAGAAACAAAGAAAACAATAGCAAAGATCAATAAAACTAAAAGCTGGTTCTTTGAGAAGATAAACAAAATTGATAAACCATTAACCGAACTCATCAAGAAAAAGAGGAAGAGGACTCAAATCAATAAAATTAGAAATGAAAAAGGAGGATACAACAGACACTGCAGAAATACAAAGCCTCCTAAGAGACTACTACAAGCAACTCTATGCCAATAAAATGGACAACCTGGAAGAAATGGACAAATTCTTAGAAAGGTATAACCTTCCAAGACTGAACCAGGAAGAAACAGAAAATATGAACAGACCAATCACAAGAAATGAAATTGAAGCTGTGGTTAAAAATCTTCCAACAAACAAAAGCCCAGGACCAGATGACTTCACAGATGAATCCTATCAAACATTTAGAGAAGAGCTAACACCATCCTTCTCAAACTCTTCCAAAAAATTGCAGAGGAGGGAACACTCCCAAATCATTCTATGAGGCCACCATCACCCTGATACCAAGACCAGACAAAGATACTACAATAAAAGAAAATTACAGACCAATATCACTCATGAATATAGATGTAAAAATCCTCAACAAAATACTAGCAAACAGAATCCAACAGCACATTAAAAGGATCATACAGCATGATCAAGTGGGATTTATCCCACAGATGCAAGGATTCTTCAATATACGCAAATCGATCAATGTGATACACCATATTAACAAATTGAAGAACAAAAACCATATGATCATCTCAATAGATGCAGAAAAAGCTTTTGACAAAATTCAACACCCATTTATGATAAAAACTCTCCAGAAAGTGGGCATAGAGGGAACCTACCTCAACATAATAAAGGTCATATATGACAAACCCACAGCAAACATCATTCTCAATGGTGAAAAACTGAAAGCATTTCCTCTAAGATTAGGAACAAGACAAGGATGTCCACTCTCACCACTATTATTCAAAATAGTTTTGGAAGTCCTAGCCATGGCAATCAGAGAAGAAAAAGAAATAAAAGCAATACAATTGGAAAAGAACAAGTAAAACTGTCACTGTTTGCAGATGACATGCTACTATATATAGAGTACCCTAAACATGCCACCAGAAAACTACTAGAGCTAATCAATGAATTTGGTAAAGTTGCAGGATACAGAATTAATGCACAGAAATCTCTTGCATTCCTATACACTAATGATGAAAAATCTGAAAGAGAAATTAAGGAAACACTCCCATTTACCACTGCAACAAAAAGAATAAAATACCTAGGAATAAACCTACCTATGGAGACAAAAGACCTGTATGCAGAAAACTATAAGACACTGATGAAAGAAATTAAAGATGATACCAACTGATGGAGAGATATACCATGTTCTTGGATTGGAAGAATCAACATTGTGAAAATGACTATATTACCCAAAGCAATCTACAGATTCAATGTAATCCCTATCAAATTACCAATGGCATTTTTCACAGAACTAGAACAAAAAATCTTAAAATTTGTATGGAGACACAAAAGACCCCAAATAGCCAAAGCAGTCTTGAGGGAAAAAAACGGAGCTGGAGGAATCAGATTCCCTGACTTCAGACTATACTACAAAGCTACAGTCATCAAGACAATATGGACTGGCACAAAAACAGAAATATAGATCAATGGAACACGATAGAAAGCCCAGAGGTAAACCCATGCACCTATGGTCAACTAATCTATGACAAAGGAGGCAAGGATATACAATGGGGAAAAGACAGCCTCTTCAATAAGTGGTGCTGGGAAAACTGGACAGCTACATGTAAAAGAATGAAATTAGAACACTCCCTAACACCATACACAAAAATAAACAAAATGGATTAAAGACCTAAATGTAAGACCGTACACTATAAAACTCTTAGAGGAAAACATAGGAAAAACACTCCTTGACATAAATCACAGCAAGATCGTTTTTGATCCACCTTCTAGAGTAATGCAAATAAAAACAAAAATAAACAAATGGGAAATAAAAACAAAAATAAACAAATGGGACATACATACACAAATATGTATTCAAAGCTTTTGCACAGCAAAGGAAACCATAAACAAGACGAAAAGGCAACCCTCAGAATGGGAGAAAATATTTGCAAATGAAGCAACTGACAAAGGATTCATCTCCAAAATTTACAAGCAGCTCATGCAGCTCAACAACAAAAAAACAAACAACCCAATCCAAAAATGGACAGAAGACCTAAACAGGCCTCTGGGCCTGTTTCCTCTCCTGTAAAGTGGAGGTGATCATGGCTCCCTCACGAGGCTGCCGTGGAGCCCTCTGAACGGCCCTAGCCCCCGAGGAGCCTTGGGCAGAACCCTGACTTCTCTTCAGCCCGGTTCTGTCTGACCCCGAGCCTTGGAGGCCAGCCACGTCTAGGGGCCTCCTCCCTCTCCTCTCACAGCAGCCTCTGGGCAGGACGGGCTTCTTCCTCGGAGAATGGAATCTTGGGCCGATGGCCTTCGTTAAGGTCCTGCCAAGGTCTGGCTCCCCGCCTGCCAGCTACAGAAGCTAAGGTGAGGAGGGCCAGGACTCCTGGCGACGCAGCCTCCAACTGTCCCAGGCCACCCCTGCTCGCCTTGCCTGGGGACCGCAGCCCTGGCCCCGCAGGACTCTTACCTGCAGGACTCTTACCTCATCGGCCATCTGGGTGAGGTCCCGCTTCATCGTGTATGCGTCTTCTCCATCTGTATAGTATTTGGGCTCCACTTTGCTGATCCTGGGGGCAGCAGGTGGAGAGAAGGAGGGCAACCCAAATCGGGGGCAATTCTCCTCAGCCTTCTGGCATCATCTGCTAGTGGGGCAGGGTGTCACTGCCCCCCCCAAGGACCCTTTGGGAGACATTTCCAACATGGTCTTCCCTCTGCTTTCTCCAACAGTAAGTAGCACCCAGCTCCTTTATTGCCCCCCAGCCCTGGCATCCTGCCACTGCCCCTCATCCCTAACCTGGCCACCAAGGATCTGTGTCTGTGGTTTCCTGTGAACTGAAGCCCTGAATTTGGCAGTCCCCTCCCCTCCCCTCCCTGCCCTGCTCCCTGTCACTTCCTGGGCATGCATGGCTGGCTCGTATACCTAACAACTGGAACCGGGGAGGGGTGCTGCTGCCTGGGCCTCTGTTCTTGGTGGTCGTTACCAGGCAGCATGGCCCCTAGCCCGAGCAGCTCAGGGGCCAAGCCTGCGCTGGGAGGTGTGTATGCAGACCTGGGCACCCTGCCACTGAAAAGGGAGCCAGTCTGGATGGCCCAGAACGGCCCTGCCAGCCTTAAGACCCTAGAACTGTCAACCACCAGAGGCATTTGCATCCAGGCCAAAGATCCTGCCTCAAATACCCAGCCCGGAGGCCACTTCCCTTCCCAACAGTCCCTCCTCGTCCCCCACCAAGCTGAAGCTGACGCTGTCTCAGTGGGCCCTCCATGGACAGCCCATCTCAGCCTCACTTTCCAGCAGCTTTCACCACAATGTACTGGGCAGAGCAGTTCCCTGCTAGGCTCTCTCTGTCCTGCGCTGGGCACACAGAGACTGCCACATCCCTGAGTGGACCCAGCCTCATCCACTAGGACACCCAGGGCTCTAGATCCCTCCACTGCTCTTGCCACTGGCCCTTCCTGTGCGGACGTGCTCAGATCTATCCTTTCTTCTGGTCCCACTTAGATGCTTCTGGGTGCCTGGTGACTCAGTTCTGCTCCTTGGCTTCTGTTCCTGTCCTGGGCCCTTGTCTCTGCTTCCGAACCTCTTCACCGTGCTGCCCTTCCAGCATAGCCGCCACCAGCATCAAGCAAGAAACACCAAGCGTCCTCCAGAAGTGCGACATGCCTCAAGCAGCCTGCAGCAGGCAGGTGCTCTGCCCCCAAGAGTGCTGTCCACAGCCCGCTCCCCCATCTCAGCTAGCCCTAGCCGCCCTCACGCCCCTGCCTGGAAGGTAGTTCAGCCCATCTCAGCCACCTGGATAAGCCAGACCTGGGGACCATCCCACTCCATGAGAAAAATGTAGATCTACTTACTGAAAGTTGAGAGTGTTGGAATAGAGGCGCAGAGCGGCCCGGTTACTGCAGGGGAATAAGGCACTGCTGAGCTGTACAGACGAGGCCAGGCAGGGACAGCACATCCAGGTCTTGCCCCTCCTCCCGGTCCCCCTCCCCACTAAGCCCACTTCCCGATCTTCTCCAAAAGCCAAGGCAGCCCAAGATCCACATCGAGGCAGTATCCCCGCTGGTGGTGGTGGGATGAATTGGGAGATTGGGATTGACATATATACACAAATATGTATAAAATAGATAACTGATAAGAACCTGCTGTATAAAAATAAATAAAAGAAAATTCAAAAAAAACCCAACAAAACAGACAGTATCCCCCTACCCACCCCCCTTCCCTCGGCCCTGGCTTCCACCTCTTCCTGACATGCAGGGAGACGTATTTGGCATTGAAGTTCTCGATCATGGCTCCGCAGGCCTGGTCCACCAGCTTCTGAGCCAGGCCAAGGCGCCGGTGGGAACGCTTCACAGCCTGGTGGGAGAAAAGTGGGACCTCGGGGCGGCTCCAACTAACTTCCGCCCCCGCCCCCACCAGAGCCTGGGTGGGCCCTACGCACCAGCGAGGTGATGTGTCCATGGCGCACATTGTGCGGGCCCTCTTCCCTAGAGCAAGAAGAAAGGAGACGGGCTAGGCGTGAACCCCAAAGTGCATCCAGTCCCGGGACGGGGGAGAGCCAGGACTCTCCAAACCCCAGGCAGCAGCCAAAAGACATGTGCAGTGTCAATGGAATACTGTTCAGTGCTAAAAAGAAAGGAGCTCTCAAGCCATGAAAAGACGTGGGGGGAGACTTCAATGCATATGACTAAGTGAAAGGTGGTCTGAAATGTTTACACACTGTATGATTCTAATCATATGACCTTCTGGAGAAGGCGAAACTATGGAGACAGTAAAGAGATCAGTGGTTCCCGGGGAGAGGGGAGGGAGGGAGGGCAGGCAGTGAAACTACTCTGTTTGATACTATAGTATCGGATACATTGTTATACCTTTGTCCATGGAACGTAGAACTCAAAGAGTAAAACAATGTAACTATGGGTTTCTGCAGTAATGTAACAGTATCGGTTCACCCATTTTAACAGATGTGCCACAAGATGTTAATGTGAGAGGAAACTGAACTAAAGGAACAGTCTATTAATTAACAAAACGAAACAAAAAAACCAAACCCAACCCAACCCAGGCAGCATCCATCAGACGCGTGCGGTGTCGGTGTCCCTCCTCCCCCCACCCCCAGGTCAGGCACCAGGCTTGTCCCTCCGTCCTTGGTGACTCACATTTTGGCCAGGACATACCCCACAATCTTCCCATTCTCATCCTCAGCGACGTAAGAGAGCTGGGTGACAGGGAGGAAAGAGAAGGCAGAAAACAAGTTCCTGTCAGAGCTGGAGGCGCCCTTATCGGACACCTGGCCCCAGCACCTGCCTGTCGCTGTGTGCATGACAGACAGAAGCCCATCGGGCAGCGAGTTCAGTGACAGCTCCTGACCTCCAGGCCAAGTGGCTTGGTTTTCCCACATCACACCGTGCCCCCTTTCCTTAACCCAGAAGAAGTGGACAGACACAGGTGGGAATACTGCCCCTACCTTGGCCCTGTTCTTCGCCCCTCTTCAAGGTGCCTCCTATCCATCTCCCGCCACCCCAGCCGGAAACACTCAGGGCCTCATTGACCCATGCGCCCCCCGGACTCTTCACGACCTCGCCGGCTCGTCCCAAGCCGACCCAGGGTGGAATTTCCTTGGCTTGGTTTCCCTCATCCCCAAATTCAACAGCTGCCCACCTGGGGCCAGGAAAGGCCATGGGAGAAATAATATTTCATCTGGTAGTTCTCGGGCAGGCACAGGAGGTTGCAGTGCTGCATGTTCATCAGGTCCTCTGGCTGCGGGAGAGGAGGGCAGTGGAATGCAGTCAGGCCGGGGGCTGCGGTGACTAAGTAGGCCTCGGTCGTGTTAGAACCCTGCTCTGTCTACTCAGCGACCCCCGCCCCCCCACAGGGCTGGGCGGGCGCTGGGACTGTCTCCGCACAGGCCTGGCCCACAGCCGCTGTGCAAAAACTGACTGTTCCAGGAATGAACGTTGAGCTCCAGGAAGCTCCCCGACACCATCCAACGGAAACCCGACATCGGAAAGAAAGAGTTCGCAGCCCCGGCCCTGCCCCCCTGGCTCCCCCGGCCTCCTCTTCGGGTAGATCCAGCCCCACGGGGACGTGGCCTTCACTTTTCCGCGCCGGGCGGCCGAGGGCGCCCAGGGCGGCTGGCCCGGTGATCGGCCGGGCCCCTCAGGAGCACGCGCACGCGGCCACCGGGCCCCGCTCCCACGCGGCGCGGACAGCCTCCGGCCCCAGCCCCTCACCCTCGCATTGCGGATGTTCATAACGGCGGCGGGACTCGCGGCTCCCAGCGGGTCGTGAACACGCAGTCAGCTGCCACCGCGCTCCGAAGAGACGCCGGGGCTGCCAGGCCAGGGCTGTGGCTGGGGCTGTGGCTGAGTCCGGGATCGCGGGGACGGCGCCGGAAGATGACGCGTCCGCTGGAACCGACCACCGGCCGGAAGTGCGCGCCGCCGAGCCCGCACGCCGGGCCCACCCTCCCGGCCGCTCGGCCATGCGCAGGGAGGGCCAAGGGCGGGGTGGGGCCTCTCCGCGGGGCGGGCCGGGCCAATGGCCGGGCGGACCCCGGCGCGGGGCGGGCCTGTTGGCAGGGTGGGAGGGTCCAGCGCGCGGGGCGGGTCACTGGCAGGGCGAGCAGGTGCTCTCCAGCCAAAGGCGGTGGTTGGTCCCCCACCCGACACCCCACAGACGCTCACACACAAGGGCAGTGGAGCAGGCTTGGCTTTATTCTGCGCCTCGGCGGGCGGGGTCGGCGGGCAGAGACCGGGCGCTGAGGGCCGGGGCCGGGGCCGGGGCCGAGGCCGGGGCGAGGCGGCTCGGCAGGTCACTCAGCATCTCCTCGCACATGGCGAGGCACCGCGGCACGTGGAAGCAGCCTGCGGGGAGAGGCGGGAAGGCGGGTTTGGAGGGCCGTGGGCAGCCGAGTGCCCCGAGCCCCTAGGCCCCGCCCTTTCCCCCACTCACCTTTGAAAGGACCCCCCCCCCCCCCCCCCGCTTGATGGTGAGGGCGATCTTCCCTTCTCGGTTCAGGTAGGCAAACCATTCCCCGTACTCGGGATCGCGAAACTGCAATAACAGTGAGGCAGTGACAGGCAGCGCCTGCAGGAACCGCCCAGATGCCACAGGCCTGGGAAAGGGGCGTTCACCGTTCCCACTAAACCGCTACCTCGGGGTCAGAGCCCGGGCTGACCCCCGGCTCCAGAATCAGTGCTTTTAAATGAGGTCCCGCCTCCTGGACAAATATGAAAGCAAGGGTCTTTTCCTTTTTCTTCGGGGGGGGTGGAGTTTTGAGTCTGCAGCTAGTTAACCCCACTTGGGGAAGGGGCCGCAGGCTGTGAGATGAAACCTTGCAAGATGGAATTTAAAACAAAAACAAAAACAAAAACCCTGCTTGGGACTACTGAGCTTGCGCTCTAGAGCCCGTGCGCCACAAATACCGAAGCCCGCGCGCCTAGAGCCGGTGCTCCGCAACAAAAGTAGCTACCGACCGCAGTGAGAAGTCCGCGCGCAGCAAGAAAGACCCAGCGCAGCCAAAAGTAAATAAATATAATTTTTAAAAAACTATGTAAAAAGAAACGGAACCCTGAGGAAGTGCTGACCTACCATGTAACTTTGTAACAAGTTATTCCTTTGGAGCTCCTGTTCCCTGCTTCAGAGGACTGTCTTGCAGTGGATGAGATTGTAGATAGCGCTACATTGTAGACGCTACATTGTAGATACCCCGTACAGAGGTCTGACTTCTCCCTTACTCACCACAGGTCCCAAACACATCTCCCCCTCCCTCGGAGCCACCTGAAGCCTGCCCCTGCCCAGCAGCTCTGTTGACCCTTTCCAAATTCCTCGCTTCTCTCCTGCCCAGTTCCTTCCAGATGCTCCAGGATAGACCTCAGAGCCCTGGCCTAGGCCCTTCCTCCTCAGATAGAGACCTGAGTGGAACCCCTTCTCAGAAGGACCATAGAATAAATCAGTGACATTGAAGTCCACTACCAAAAATGTCTTTTTAAATGGGGACCTATGAGTAGGTGTATTCTTCATAGGGGGGAAAACTAGTTCTGTATCTGTTCATTCTATGTTTCCAGTGACATTACCCATGTCCTTACTTATTATTCGACTACTGGATATGACACGGGAAGATAACAAAGGATTTGACTGTTTTCCTGTCCAGGCTTTCCATGGATGTCTGAATTTTTGCTTTCTGTATTGTTATGATGATTAGTGCATAGTGAATTACCTGTTGTTTATAACCTTTGTGATTGTTCGATACAATCTCTCTTTCTTGAAAATATATTCCTTAAATTTCACTTTATGCAGTTAAGAGCGATCACCTCGAACACATGTTCTCTATGAATGCATTCAATATTAACATATATCGCCTCTGGTCTTGTGGCTCCCGTGTTTGGAAGCAGTGACGAGCGTGTGCAGTACTTGGAGATGCCTCTCTAACCACAGCATAACACGAACACATTTGGAATTTCTACTGGTGACAAAGTCGGACACTGCTAATACTGTGGTTCACTGCTTTCATTCATGATGGACGTGAATGCTGGATTTCAGTTAGAGGTTAGTGCAAATAAAGGTGGAATTTTCTCTCAGGTTTCAAAGCCCACAGACCTCAGAATAAGACCCCCCTGTTGTAATGCCTCCCGTACTGGGGTTTACTAATGGAGTGAGTCGTGGCTTTAGAAACACATCGGGAATCTTCCTTCATTCCCCGTCGGGCTCAGCACCCGAGGTGCCCGTCGGCAGCAGCTGGCACAGCTCATCACTCTGCTCACGGCACTCGGACCTCTGCGGGGGGGACGGGGGGGCTGGCTTCCTTCCTACCTCGCAGATGATTCTCTCTCCTTTGATGGGCCTGCCTATTCCCTCTTCTCCTTTCCTTCTGTACTCCAAGGTTACCTTGCCTCACGTGGCCAGCCCACACCTCTCCCGCTCGACCACACTCTGACCCCTGAGCCGCTGGAGCTCCCACCCCGGGCCAGGCCCCCACTCACTAGCCAGGATGACAGCCACAGCCCGGTCTCCCTGCCTTCGCCTAGTGCCCTCTGGCCTCCCCTCCTGAAGCCCCAGCTTTTTTCCTTCCCACTAGCCCCCCAGTCCCCTGACCTTGCTTTATTTCCCAGAGCTCTCATCACCATCTATGTTTGCTGGTTTACTTGTTTATGGTCGGTCCCATCAGCACCAAATGTGAGCTCCAGTGGGGCAGGGGCCACTCTCTTGACTGAACGGAGGGCACCAGGGCCGGGACTTCCAGGAACTCTCAGACCTACTGAGGGAACACGTCCGGCGAGGGGGGGAAGGAGGGGGTGTGCCGTGCCTGCGGTCTCCTCCACACCGCTGAGGCCAGGAAGTAGCACTTACCGAGTGTACTCGGCCACCTGGTAGAAGATGTTCAGCAAGGCGGAGTCCCCGCTCTCACTGTAGCCCATGAGGAAGGCGATCATGGCTTCGCTGTGCGGCCACCAGAGCTTCATGGCCCACTCCAGCTGAGAGCAGAGCGGAGGCAGGCATCTGAGAGCCCTGGACCCCACTCCACCACCCCTGTCAGCAGGAGAGTCACCCCCATCTTTCGGGCCCTGGCTCAGACTCCATCTGGCCCAAGCTCTTGGAGCTTAACCACGGGATGAACGTCTCTGTGGGCCTTAACCGCCCATCAGATCGCGACTAGCTTCCTGGGCCAGATGTAGCCCAAGTAGCCCCTCCCAAAGGGCAGGGCTGGGGTGGGTGCCCCTTGAGCCCTGGAATCGAAACCCCGGCTGCTCCCACTGCTGATGCCTTAGGGTCACTCAGAGAGCCTTTCCAAGATGAAGGGCCATGTGTCTCCGCGTGGGCATGGCCTGCGCTCCCTCACGGCCTCCCTGTGCATGTGAGCTTGAGGGCCACCGGCACAGGAGTCGAGCTTCCCACTGGGGTCACACCAGGCAGGTTCACTCCTCTGAGCCCCGGGTCCCCCTCTCTGAAATGGGTGATGACAACACGCACCTCCCTGGGCAGAAAGCCTTCGACAGGCTAGTACCATGTAGCCCTGAGTACATTCCCACCTGGGTGGGGCATAGGCCATCAGCACCCTGGAAGTAGATGAGACTTCCATCGTCGGGATCCCACCCAGAGCGGAAAGGCAACAATAGGAACTTGTCGATAACGTGGGCTTGAAGTTTGGGGTCACCTCTCTGGATGGCGTGACGGAACAGGAACCAGCCAGCTTCCAGCGCGTGGCCTGGTGAGCGCTCGGGTAAGGCAGGCCGCGTGTCCTCCCCCAGGCGGGGGGCTCAAGCGCTGTGCTGACCGCTGACTCCCTTCCTCTCTGCCCCACTGTGGGGCCTGCTTTGAGCCCCCCAGCCCTGCCAGTCTGCCCCAGGGTCACCCTCCTGCTGCTGACACGCCAGCGTGGGAGGCCCGTCCCCCCTCCCCTGCCTGGTCCTCGGTGTGCTGAGGGCGGAGGGAGGAGGGCACTCCCCGCATCTGGAGTCCAGAACCAAGGCTGAGCGCCTCCCTTCTCCCGGGCCGCCCCCCAGCCCACCTCGCCCCTCACCTGGGTTCTGGTGTCTCCCCAAGCAGCCAGAAAGCCCCTCGCCATCCTCTGCCACATTCTCCAGCACAGCCTGCCCACCCCTCTGCCGAGGGAGGAGTAGAAGGCAGCTTGGCCTTCAGCACCCCCTGACCCCCGCCCCATCATCCAACAAGAAAGACGCGCCCTCCCACGCCCCCTCCCTCCTGATCTGCAGGCTTGGGTGGCCTCGCTCAGAGGGGCTTTGGAGGAGGAGCCGATTCACTCCCAAGGGTCTGGACCTGTCCTAACCCTTGCTTTGGGCCTGGGACCCTGACGTGGGGAGCGTAAGGCACTGAGCGGAGGCTGAGACCAGGGGGACTGGGCTGTGCAGAGGCCTGGGACGAAGTTGAGTCTGGCCAGGCTTCCTGCTCCCTGACCTGCCTGGGGCTCTGGCACCCACCCCGGCTCCCCCGGGGCCCTCCTTCCCTTCCCGAGGGTTCTGGGCCGCACCTCGCCCCATCTCCCCGTCTGTAAAGGGAGCCATCGGCGCCCGGCTCCGGGGGTGGGTGCGGGCGGAGGAGGCGCCCCGGGGGTGGGGCGTAGGGGGTCGCCCTGCCCCCCAGCTCCCCCGGCCCTGTCTGGCGGCCGCCGTCCGCCCGCTGCCCTGCCCCACCTGCACGTGCCGCAGAATCCTCCGAGCGCACCAGTCCCCCAGCTCCGCGTAGCTGCCTGCCAGCTCGTCGTCAGCTTCCCCGAGCTGCTCCACCAGGCTGAGCAGCAGCATGGGCACCGCCATGGACTCCGCGGCCGGGGCCCCAGGGAGCTGGGGCCGGCCCAGCCCAGAGGGGTCCTCCTGCACCCAGTGCACGATCTGATCCATTATCTCCACCGCTTCGCTCTGGGGAGGGATGAGGGGAGGCCCAGGCTGAGGCTGCATCCCATCCAGTCTGGTCCCCCAGGTGCCGACCTGCTGGGTCCCCAGCCCAGGGGTGGGAGAACCATGTGCTCCCAGCCACTCATAGGACACCTTCACCAAGGCCTACTCTGGGCCTGGCCCCAGGCTGGGGGCTAGGGCTCCCACTCTGGGGGCGTAGACCATTCCCAGAGTGTGAGGTCACGTTTGAAAGCAAGAGGGGGCCCAGGGAGGAGGGAGCGGCCCTCTCCCGGCCAGGGCAGGGCACGGATTGATCCCTGTGAAACAGAGCAGGACCCTGCAGAGACTTCTGGGGGGTAGACCCCCTGTGTCCCCCGCCTCTTGTCTGTAGAAAAGCTTTAGCCTCCTAGGCCTTCCCCGAGTTCCAAAGAGCAAATATAATCATAGAAGTGAGAAAATGCAGAAGCAGAGGAAAACAGATAAGCAACACAAAATAATAATAGTTTAGCCATAAGAGAAAGTCATGGACCTTTAATTGCTCCTCAAGGGCTATAGATCATACCTGAGTCATATCCCTGAGTTGTTTTGCAGATACTAAGACCCCCACTGGGTGGAAGAAGGTAAGGGCATGCTGACCACCGGCGTGTAGATCCCAGACCACTGGAACCAGAAGGTTGATGACGTTGACTCCTTCCCGAAATACCACCTGGTTACCTCACCACCAACCAGTCAGAAGAACGTCCATACGCTGATCAGGTATCCCGCCACCCCCTCCCTCACCTTGCCTTTAAAAGCCCTTCCCTGGGGCTTCCCTGGTGGTGCAGTGGTTGAGAGTCCGCCTGCCGATGCAGGGGACGTGGGTTCGTGCCCCGGTCTGGGAAGATCCCACGTGCCGCGGAGCAGCTGGGCCCGTGAGCCATGGCCGCTGGGCCTGCGCATCCGGAGCCTGTGCTTCACAACGGGAGAAGCTGCAACAGTGAGAGGCCCGCGTACTGCAAAAAAAAAAAAACAAAAAACAAAACAAAAAAAACCCCACAATGAGATATCATCTCACACCGGTCAGAATGGCCATCATCAAAAAATCTAGAAACAACAAATGCTGGAGAGGGTGTGCAGAAAAGGGAACACTCTTGCACTCCTGGTGGGAATGTAAATTGATACAGCCAGTATGAAGAACAGTATGGAGGTTCCTTAAAAAACTACAAATAGAATTACCTAATGACCCAGCAATCCCACCACTGAGCATAGACCCAGAGAAAACCATAATTGAAAAAGACACGTGCACCCCAATGTTCACTGCAACATGATTTACAATAGCCAGGTCATGGAAGCAACCTAAATGCCCATCGACAGACGAATGGATAAAGAAGATATGGTACATATATACAATGGAATACTACTCAGCCATAAAAAGGAACGAAATTGGGTCATTTGTAGAGACGTGGATGAATCTATAGAGTGTCATACAGAGTGAAGTAAGTCAGAAAGAGAAAAACAAATATCATATATTAATGCATATATGTGGAACCTAGAAAAATGGTACAGACGAACCGGTTTGCAGGGCAGAAATTGAGACACAGATAGAGAATAAACGTATGGACACCAAGGGGGGAAAGCAGCGTGGGGTTGTGGTGGTGTGATGAACTGGGAGATTGGGATTGACATGTATACACTGATGTGTATAAAATGGATAACTAATAAGAACCTGCTGTATAAAAAAAAAATAATAAAATTCCAATATTCAAAAAAAGAATTAACGCTACATAGATAATTATTAGGTCAACTAAAAAATTGGCATATCGTTTGCTTGGATAAAAATATTGTATCAATATTAAATTTCCTGAAGTTGAAAACTCTACTGTGTAAATGTAAGAGAATATTATTATTTAGAGGAAATGCTTACTGAAATATTTTGGGGTGAAGGGCTTTATGCAAGTAACTTACTCTTGAATCGTTCAGAAAAATGTTATGTATCTGTATTATTTGTGTGTGTATGTGTGAATACATGTCAATTTAAAAAAATGCTGGACTAGAAAGTTCTTGAATAAAACTTTTTTCAAAACTAAAGTTTTTGTTATAATTATGTGTTACATGTAATTTCTAATTTATAATATATAATTACAAATAATGCCTATTATCACAGCTAGTAAAGCTGATAGAGGTCCTAGTTTTCTGTTATTTTATATATATATATAGTCTTTTTAATTTTAATAAAGTTACAGAAATAACAAAGGCTTTTGAGAACCACTGTTGAACATATTTAGTTTGCAGTTTATTTAATTAATTAATTTATTTATTTTTGGCCACACCACGTGGCTTGTGGGATCTTAGTTCCCTGACCAGGAATCGAACCTGCACCCTCAGCAGTGGAAACGTGGAGTCCTAACCACTGATCCACCAGGGAATTCCCTAGTTTGCAGTTTGAAAAAAAAAAGATGAATGAGCCACCAAAGCAGTTGGAGAATGAATGAATGTTTTTATAGGTAAATGAATCAGTCTTTTCATTCATGCCATCTGGGTTTTGTGTCAGGAAGTCCTTTTGGTTCTACCCTTAAAATACATGCAGGATCAGACAACTTCTCACCACCGCAGGCACTGCTGTCCCCACCATCCAGGCATTATTACAATAGCTTTTTAAAAAATATTTATTTATTTATTTGGCTGCACCGGGTCTTAGTTGTGTGTGCAGGATCTTTAGCCAACCCCAAAAGTGCACCCTGAATGGGAAAGAACAGGATATTGGCCCTGGATAGTTAAGGTACATATCGAAGGGATTTCAATGAGCCCAGACTCTTGCATCTTCCCATACACAGAAAAAACGCTAAATTCATTAACTTGGGATGTCTGGTTTTCTTTAATTAAAAGTAATCTTTTGATGTTCCAACTACCTGGGTTTTGTTGAAAAAACTCCTATATATCCTGGCTCCTTCTTTACCTCTTTGGAGCTGTGTCTCAGAGAGATCTGAGAAGCTGTCCTCCGGGCTTAAGTCCTCGAAATTCTGCCAAATAAAACATAATTCTCAACTTTTAGGTTATGCACTTTTTTTCAGTTGACATTCTCTATGGTGTATCCTGCACAGAGCAACAATGGGATCCCGTCCTGGGGTAAGACAGATGTGTCCCTCCTCTGCTCAAGACCCTACAATGGCTCCTGATTTCAATCACAGTAAAAGGTGAGAGGGAGGGCTTCCCTGGTTGCTCAGTAGTTGAGAGTCCGCCTGCCGATGCAGAGGACGCGGGTTCATGCCCCGGTCCGGGAAGATCCCACATGCCGCGGAGTGGCTGGGCCCCGTGAGCCATGGCCGCTGAGCCTGCGCTTCCGGGTCCTGTGCTCCGCAACGGGAGAGGCCACAGCAGTGAGAGGCCCGCATACCGCAAAAAAAAAAAAAAAAAAAAAAGGTGAAGGGGAGCAGAACTGGCCACCTCAAAGTCACAATATGCCTCTTTGGCATGAGGAGTATTTCGAGCTGACTATTTTTAAGAAACAGCAGATACAGGAGAAGCTTTGAAAATCGAAAAGTTACCCTTTCGTAAGAGATATTTACATTTATAAGGGAAATCTCCATTTGTGTGTCTTCCTCTCTATACCAGGAAGAGGAGGATGGTTTTATCTCTAGAAACTCTTATCAATGGAGACCGTAATAATTTCGATTTGCATCACAACCCTATTCTTGTTTATTGTGCTTTGCTTGATAGCCTCCCATAACCGGCTACTACAACGTCTCTTTTAGCTGAAGATGGTATTTAAAATAATGGCTTGAGGAGATGGGGCAAGATAGGGGTAGGAGATAAGAGGTACAACCTGTTATATATAAAATAAGGTACAAGGATATATTGTACAACATAGGGAATATAGCCAATATTTTACAATAACTAAATGGATTATAACCTTTAAAACTTGTGAATCACTATATTGTACACCTGTAACATATAATATTGTCCATCAACTATACTTCAATTTAAAAATAAAATGATGGCTTGAGTCACTTCCTGAATTACTCAGTTTTCACGGCTATCTCCCATGTATACAGGAGGTATGCATGTTATTAAACTTCTGTTTGTTTTTCTTCTATTAATGTCTTTTTTTTTTTCTTGCGGTACGTGGGCCTCTCACTGTTGTGGCCTCTCCCGTTGCGGAGCACAGGCTCCGGACGCGCAGGCTCAGCGGCATGTGGGATCTTCCCGGACCGGGGCACGAACCCGCGTCCCCTGCATCGGCAGGCGGACTCTCAGCCACTGCGCCACCAGGGAAGCCCCTATTAATGTCTTATTTTTGGGGGGTGGTCTTAGTCAAGAACCTAGAAGAGTAGAGGGAAAATTATTTTTTCTCCTCAACAAAGGCAAAGTCTTTACCAATGGCCTACAAAACCCTCCATGATCTGGCCCCTCTGCTACTTATCAGCCTTAGGTTCTACTACTCTTGTGTTTTGCTCATTCAATTTCAGCCACGCTGGCCTCTTTGCTGTTCTTAGAATGGGGCAGGTATGCTTCAGTCTTCCTGGCATGCTCTTTCCCAAGATGGCTCTTCCCCCCCGCTGGCTTTCTCCCTCCTTTATCTTTACTTCAATGTCACATTCTTGGTTGAGGCCAACTCTGATCCACCCTTTTAATTTTGCACCCTCCCATTCCCCTACTCCTGACACCCTCCCCCTCTTACTCTGCTCTATTGCTTTCCTAGCGTCTTTCATCTTCAAACACACTTTATAATTTATTTGGTTTATTGTTTATTGTCTAGCCCTCCTCACTAAAATGTTAGCTTCAGGTAGGCAGGGACTTTTGTCTTTTGGTTCACTGATGTATTCCCAACACCCCAAACAGTGCTGACACATAATAAGCACTGAATAAATATTTGTTAAATGAATGAAAGGATGGATGTTCCTCATGACAAGATTATAAAAGCATCTACCCATTTTTCCTCTAGTACTTCAGTGGTTTTACATTTAAACCTTTAAGCTGGAATTTATTTTGAAGTAAAAAGTGTGGTATGAATCTGGATTTTTTCCCCTTCAAACAGCTTTCAATTGTCTTGACACAATTTATTGAAAAATCAATCATCCCCCACCCCCACCCCTGCCCCGCTAAGGTCGGATCTTAACAAACGGCACCGCGAAACAGAGGAAAGCTTCAAGTGAGCTTTATTAGGGAGCGCTCCCAGGCGAGGCTCACTGGTCCGAGAGAAAGGGGCCAGAGAAGTCGCCCCCGGGCAAGGGTTGGGCAAGATTTTATAGGGGAAGAAGGGAAAGGGGTGTGGTGAATCTGGGAGGGCGCAGGGTATTCCTTATTTGGTGGTCTTTTCGGGTATCCTGGGGGACCGTTAGTCTCGCCCCTCGAAAGGCGGGAAGGCTGGGCCGGGTGCAAAGTCCCCAGGTCAGTTCCTGGAACTGGGTGGTCCGGAATGTCTCCAGGTCAGTTCCTGGAACTGGGTGGTCCGGAGAGTTTCGGTCTGATGCAACCAGTGAATCTGATTGTGTTCCCCTGCCTCGGGCCAGTTGGCCTTACATCCTGACATCTTTGGTGTAATGGGGCGGCGTTCTGATCTCTGGCTACTTCATGCTGAATGGGGGCGTCGAAAGGGGAGTCGGGCGACCAGAGGTCCGAGGCTTAGGGGAGACCAGTGGGGGGTTCTGTAGGAAGCAAGGTGTAAGGACCGAGGAGCATTTGGTTTGTGGCCACCCGAGAGACTTCCTCCATGCGCCTGCGAAGGAACCTAAGAAAACAGGGAGCAAATGTGAGCAAGATACAGATGAGAATTAAGGGGCCTAAGACTGGTGTTAGCCAGGTATAGAGGGTGGACCACCACCAATCGGGAATTGGGGAGGCGGACTGTTGGTGTTTGCGTTGGAGTTCTTCTCTTAAGCGATGGAGGGCTTTTACGTTGTCTTCGACGAGTCCTGTTTCATTGATGTAATAGCAGCATTCCTCCTGTAGGAAGAG
Organism: Tursiops truncatus; assembly: GCF_011762595.2. NCBI lineage: Eukaryota > Metazoa > Chordata > Mammalia > Artiodactyla > Delphinidae > Tursiops > Tursiops truncatus. Next base: position 14,371,481 of record NC_047055.1, read on the forward strand.
GCAGGTACCTCCTTTGTTGGCCGTCAGGAGATCCAGGGCTCGTCGATTTTGGAGGACAACTTGGGCTACTGAGGTGATCCAGTGCTGGAGGGAGGTGATGGAGGCGGCAGAAGCCTCGATGGCTAGCTGGAGTTTCTGTTCTAGGTCAGGGGATGTTGAGACACTGTGTGTTAGGGCTCCTCCCCCATGCCTGCAGCGACCAGGGAGGAGGCGAAAGAGATGCCTGCGACCAGAGGAAGAAAGATAGCTCTTTTTCGTCGGGTAAAGGGCGGCGTGATTAGCGAGGAAAATTCGGCTTGGCTATATAGTGTGAGTTGTGGGACGAGAGTAACGGGGATACATGGGAAGGGGGAGGAAGAATTGATCTCTTTTGTGAGGGAACCATTGCACCACAAAAACGTGCCTGGTGGTGCTTCAACTGATGTGTTTACCGTGAGGGATGAGTTGCAAAGAAACCCAGTATCAGCTAGATTTGGGCGGCTGCCGTAACAGATGGTGAGATTTTTTGAATCAAGGAATATGGGGACTTTTAACGGGGAAAAAGGTGGGTTTGGGGAGGTGTGGGAAGTAGAATTGAAGGGCTGGTCGAGTGGGACAGCAGCCAAGGGTGGCCGGCCAAGCGAGGCACATAGAAAGCAGTCGGAGATGTTACCTATTCCTGTGTGGTTGAGTATCTGTACTGCTTGACAGACGAGGGTCAACCAAGAGAAAGGATCCTCTTTGTGTTCGGGGTGGGGTAGTTGATGTCTTAGGGCTTGTTCTGTTTCCTGGATGGCAGTGGCTTGTTCGTTCAACTGTTGGATAACTTTGGGAATCAAACTGATATATGAGCGAAAGACCCTGATAGAGCCCACGGGGTAGGCATCAGTTGCCCATCGGTAGATTTTTCCTTGTACACCTTTTACCCATCTTGTGTCCCAGGGATCTTTGATGTTGATGAATAATTGACCCTTGCCATTTGTGGTGAGCAGGTGGGATTGTCGGAGCGAGCTCCTGGTACCTAGTTTTGCCACATGGATGTTACATGAGTGATAGGGGCACCCCCCATAGGTCTCATTCCACCATTGACAGTAGTCTTGGGTCTGATCGTAAGTGAAGCAGACAGCAGGGGTGGACCATCCCAGGGGAACACCTTCTGTGTTAGAGATGGGGATCTGGACTGTTACTAAGGCCTGGCACCCATCTGGTTGGCAGTCTCCCGTGCCCAGGACTCGGGTGTGGGTCCTACCTTTAGCTTGCCATGTCCCATGGACATGGAAGCGCCATAGGGACATCTGGTGAGTCCTCAGTGGCAGAAGGAGCAGCAGGAGGAGAGACAGGGTGACAGACAAGCCGTAGTCTCGTGGGACCCTGCAGAAGGGCCGTCCGAGTCTCTGGAGTTGGGGCCATTTTAAGGCGGGAGACATGGTACCAGGAGGGGTGTCCCAAGAGTTTAGCTGCCATGGGAGTGGTGAGGATCACCGTATGGGGGCCTGTCCACCGTGGCCTGAGAGATTGAGGGTGTAATTCTTTGAGGAGGACGCTATTGCCGGGTTGTAGACGGAGAGAGGAAGTTTCAGAGACAGTCACTGTTGGTAGATGACGGTCAGCGTGTTCGCGGAGAAGGCGGCGAAGCAGGGAGAGATAGGGAAGGTAGGAGGCTAGGGGTGGACTCTGGGTTGGTAGGTCGTGAAGGAGGAATGGGCGGCCGTAAAGTAGTTCAAATGGACTGAGGCCAGTAGGAGTCCGAGGTGAGGCTCGGATTCGGGTAAGGGCTAGAGGAAGCAGGTCGGGCCATGAGACACGGACCTCAAGGGACAGTTTGGTGAAGTGGTCTTTTAAGATCCCATTGGCGCGTTCAACCTTACCGGATGATTGGGGGTGGTAGGGGATGTGGAGTTTCCAGGTGATCTGGAGAGCCTCTGATACCTGTTGAACCACCTGAGAGACAAAGGCGGGTCCGTTATCCGACTGAATGGAGACCAGCAGACCAAATCGGGGGATGATGTGTTGAAGCAGGATGGTGGCGACTGTGTCTGCCGTTTCTTGAGTTATTGGATAGGCCTCGATCCAACCTGAAAAGGGGGTCAATGAGAGTGAGCAGATATCGGAAGCGTTTGCAGCGGGGCATATGGGTAAAGTCGATCTGCCAGTCTTCACCAGGCTGATGTCCACGCATTTGGTGTGTAGGAATTCAGGGCCGTAGGCCTCCTTGTGGGGAGACGGATGTGCAGGTTTGGCAGGCCATGTGAGTCTTTGAGATGGCCTCTCTAAGTCCTGGCAGATGAAAGAGGGGGTCCAAAAAACGGAACATTGCTTTTGGACCAATGTGTAAGGATTTATGGATGTCTGATAGGAGGCCGGCTGCTTGGGCCAGAGGTAGGGCATTTTGTTGTCTATAAAAATCCATCCTTTGTTGTCTTTGCGTCCCCCTTTTGATAGTAAGGCAGCTTCCTCGTGCGGGTATATGTGGGTTGGGTAGGACTGGTAAAAAATAGGAGTGGACCTGGAGGATCCCCTTTTGCAAGCTCTCGGGCCACAGAATCGGCCTTCGAGTTACCTTGTGCTATTGGGTTGGATGGGAGTTGATGACCCCTGCAATGGATAATTGCTACTTCCTTAGGAAGCTGGAGGGCCTCCAGGAGTTTTGCAATGAGGGAAGCGTTGACCACTGGGGATCCCTTAGTGGTCAGAAATCCGCATTCCCTCCATAGTGCTGAGTGGCTGTGTGCAATGAGAAAGGCATATTTAGAGTCTGTGTAGATGTTAACC